>NC_084827.1:155162758-155476141 GCF_033115175.1 Lepus europaeus
TTGATGTAACTTCCAAAATCATTGTCTACAAGAGACCAAAGTAGCTGTTGGTATGACAAGAATTGGTCTACTGCTAAGATTCCTATTACGATGCCCAAGACCCATGTTGTAGTGCCTTGGTTTGATTCCCAGCTCCAGTTGTCTATTCCAATTTCCAGCTTATACAGACTCCAGGAAGTAGTGCTTGGGACTCAGTGGTTGTGGGTTCTTGCCACACAACCTGGAGATCTGGATTAAATTCTTGGATTCAGCTTTGGCTTAGACTAACTCTGGTCATTGTGGGTATTTAGGAACAGCAGCTGGGTTCCCTCTTTTTCTCTCTTTCCCTATCTCTGCATGTGTGTTTGGGGGTGGGGTGCTGAAAAAAATTTTTTTATTTGTAAGGGCTGAGAAATAGAGGCAAGGAGGCCAAGGCTGTTATTTTTGGTTATGAAGTAAAACTATTGTGAATTTTTGACTCTCTAAGTTATTCATTCCATAATTTTGTTTGAATCAAAGTTAAAGTTAAAATAAAACATCAAAATATGGAAAGAGAGAACAATATCACCACAGTGTGATTTAATAGTATCCAAAAGGCAGTGTCAGACACTGAGTTGTTATAGCCGTAACTCATCAAGCACTGAATATTTATATTTACACACACATGCATACACACACATACCACATGTATATTCTAAAGTGTCCTGGAAGGATCAAAGGGATTAATAAATTTTAAATATTTAAAGATTGTTTTAATCTCTCCAAATCCTGTGGAATCCATTCTTTTTGTGTTTTTTAGGATTTTTATTTATTTGTTTTTTTTAAAGTTTATTAAAATAAATAAAACAAATTTGATGCATTCGATAGGTACAGTTTAAAAAAAAACCATCACATGTTCCTCCCTTCACCCTTCTGCCCCGATCTTTCTCCCTCCCCTCTCTTCCTTTCAACATATTTTGAAAAGACATGGCTTTAACCCACTCTATATTCACAGACTTAATTCACCATGGACCTTAAAATTCAACAAGTAAACAGTAGGAAGACCACATTTCCACAGGAGCATAACTAAGGACTAAAAACAATAGTCATATCCCAAAATGCCCATTTCATTCCTATACATCTTTTGTACTCTATATTATCTGCCACATATCAGAGAAAACATGTATTTGACTTTCTGAGAATGCCTTTTTTCACTTAGCATACTGGTTTCCACTTGCATCCATATTGTTGCAAAAGATAGGTCATTCTTTTTATGGCTGAATAGTATGCCATAGTGTATACATACCACATTTTATTTAGTCATCAATTGATGGGCATCTGTGTTAACTTCATATCTTAGTTATTGTGAATTGAGTTGTAATAAACATGGGGTACAAATACCTCATGTGCAGTTTTCATTTGTTTGAGTAAATTTCCAGGAGTGGGATTACTGTGTCAAATGGTAGATCTATCTTTAGATTTCTGAGGGATCTCCATACTGTCTTCCACAATGAATGTACTATTTTACATTCCCACAAACAGTGTATGAATTATACCTTTTACCCCTACATCCTCACTAGAATTTTTGCTTTTTTGTTTTGATTTTTGGATGAGATCCACTCTTACTGAAATGAGGTAAAATCTCATTGAGATTTTTTTTTTTTTTTTGCATTTCCCTGTTGGATAGTGATCTTTAGTAGTTTTTCATGTGTCTGTTGTTTATTTGTATTTCATGTTTTGAAAAGTTCCCACTCACGTTCTTTGCCCATTTCTTTCTTTTTTTTATTAAACTTTTATTTAATGAATATAAATTTCCAAAGTACAGCTTATGGGTTACAATGGCTTCCCCCTCCCAAAACTTCCCTCCCACCCACAACCCTCCCCTTTCCCACTCCCTCTCCCCTTCCAATCACATCATGATTCATTTTCAATTCTCTTTATATACAAAAGATCAGTTTAGTATATATTAGGTAACGATTTCAACAGTTTGCCCCATATAGCAACACAAAGTGAAAAAAAAAAATACTGTTGGAATACTAGTTATAGCATTAAATAAGAGTGTACAGCACATTAAAGGCAGAGATCCTGCATAATATTTTTTTAAAATTAATTAATTTTCTATGCCATTTCCAATTTAACACCAGGGTTTTTTTTTTCATTTCCAATTATCTTTATATACAGAAGATCGATTCAGTATATAATTAGTAAAGATCTCATCAGTTTGTACCCACGCAAAAACACAAAGTGTAAAAATACTGTTTCAGTACTAGTTATAGCATCACTTCACATTAGACAACACATTAAGGACAGATCCCACATGGGATGTAAGTACACAGTGACTCCTGTTGCTGACTTAACAATTTGACACTCCTGTTCATGGCGTCAGTAATCTCCCTAGGCTCTAGTCATGAGTCGCCAGGGCTATGGAAGCCTTTAGGGTTCGCTGACTTTGATCTTATTCCGATAGGGTCACAGCCAAAGTGGAAGTTCTCTCCTCCCTTCAGAGAAAGGTACCTCCTTCTTTGATGGCCCCGTTCTTTCCACTGGGATCTCACAGAGATCTTTCATTTAGGTCTTCTTCTTTTTTTCTTTTCCATGGTATCTTGGCTTTCCATGCCTACAATACTCTCATGGGCTCTTCAGCCAGGTCTAAATGCTTTGCCCATTTCTTAACTGGATTATTTATTTTGTTGCTGTTGAGTTCTTTGAGCTCTTTATAGGTTCTAGATATTAATCCTTTATCAGTTGCATAGTTTGGAAATATTTTCCTCCATTCTGTTAGTTGCCTCTTCATTTTGTTGAGCATTTCCTTATCAGTGCAGAAGCTTTTTAGCTTGATGTAATCCTATTTGTTTATTTTTGCTTTTATTGCCTGTGTGTCTGAGGTCTTCTCTAAGAATTTTTTACCATGACAATATCTTGCAGTTTCCCTGAGGTTTCCTCTAGTAGTTTGACAGTATCAGGTCATAGATTTAGATCCTTGATCCATTTGAGTTGATTTTTGTGTAAGGTGTAAGCTAGGGGTCTGTCTTCACACTTCTGCAGATGGAGATCTAATTCCAAGCACCACTTGTTGAAAAGACTATCCATTCTCTAGGGCTTGATTTCAGCTTATTTGTCAAAAATTAGTTGGTTGTAGATGTGTGGATTGATTTCTAGCATTTTTATTCTGATCCATTTGTCTACATGTCTATTTTTGTGCCAATACAAAGTTTTCTGATTATAACTGCCCTGTAGTTTGTCTTGAAATCTGTGATGCCTCCAACTTTTTTTTTTTTGGTTAAGATTAAATTAGGGCCAGCACTGCTGCTCAATAGGCTAATCCTCCACCTGTGGCGCTGGCACACCGGGTCCTAGTCCTGGTCGGGCGTCGGATTCTGTCCCAGTTGCCCCTCTTCCAGGCCAGCTCTCTGTTGTGGCCAGGGAGTGCAGTGGAGGATGGCCCAAGTTCTTGGGTCCTGCACCCCATGGGAGACCAGGATAAGCACCTGCTTCCCGATTTCGGATCAGCATGATGCGCTGGCCGCAGCGTGCCAGCCACAGCGGCCATTGGATGGTGAACCAATGGTAAAGGAAGACCTTTCTCTCTGTCTCTCTCTCTCACTGTCCACTCTGCCTGTCAAAAAAAAATTGAATTAGAATAATTAATATCATCAAAATGTCTATACTACTCAAAGCAATTTACAGATTCAATGTGATCCCAATTAAAATACTAAGGACATTTCTCAGATCTAGAAAAAAAATGCAAAAATTCATATGGAAACACAAGAGACTCCAAATAGGGAATTCTCACTCTCAAGGAAGTTTAAAGAGTTAAAGACAATTCACATGTCTTCAAGTCTTTTAATTAATTTCTTTTTCTGTGAACTTTTTGAAGCTCCTTCACATTCATTTATTTATCTAATTTTTTATTTATTTAAGAAGGAGGGAGGAAGGGAGAGGGGATAGAGAGAGAAAAAGAGAGAGAGAGAGAGAAACACCCTTTGGCTGATTCATTCCCTAGAAGTCTACCATAGTTTGCAGCAGTGAGTCAGTAACTTAATGTTCATCTCATATAGGTGGCAACAATCCAATATCTTGAGCCTCACAACTGCCTTACTACTTGCCTTTCATTGCATTAACAGGGATCCAGAATCAGGATTTTGTCAGGTATCAGACCCAGGCACTACAATGTGAGAAACCATCATCTTAACAATTAGGCTAAATGCCCATCCCTTTTAAAATGGATTTTTCAAAGAAGTTCTTTTACTGTGATAAATATTAGATTGTCTAATGTATGTATTTATAGAAAATATAAAATTCGGCAGGCGCCATGGCTTAACAGGCTAATCCTCCACCTTGCAGTGCCGGCACACCGGGTTCTAGTCCTGGTCGGGGCACCGGATTCTATCCTGGTTGCCCCTCTTCCAGGACCGCTCTCTGCTATGGCCCGGGAAGGCAGTGGAGGATGGCCCAAGTCCTTGGGTCCTGCACCCTCATGGGAGACCAGGAGAAGCACCTGGCTCCTAGCTTCGGATCAGCATGATGCGTCGGCCGCAGCGGCCATTGGAGGGTAAACCAACGGCGAAAAGGAAGACCTTTCTCTCTGTCTCTCTCTCTCACTATCCACTCTGCCCGTATAAAAAAATATATAAAATTCATACTATATTTTATTTGAAGTCTGTTAGTATATCCATTTTCGGATCTCTAGAGTTTTAAAATCAATAGTCACATATCTAGCAGTTCAAAATACAAATAGACACTTTTTGTGTTTATTGTGTACTAACATACTGGAGAAGAACACTGGATTTGAGATTTTTGCCTGATTTTTAATCTTCAATTTTCAACGCTTTATATGAATTATAACCATGAGATACTTTTGGATTGACTTAACATGTTTAACCAATTAACTAATAACTTAAAATGAGTGAAAATTTGAGAAATATTATGTAAAATATTATTTGAATGGAACAAAATATCACATGGCTATTCTTTTCATTTTTAAGAACAAAATCATTTTGTTATCAGAAGATTCCAACAATTACAAAGGAAATGTTGAGGACATGCTTTCCTTATTGGTTTTTGTAATTGCTAGAAAAGAATAAATGATACTGAGCGTGTCTTCAGTTATTTTTGCTTTCCCTACTCACCATAATCATAAAGGAATTGTGCAAGGGGCTGATTCAGCAGAAACAGATTCCTTTTAAAGATGCTTGTCAGTTACAAGGACATCACTGTCTCTGAAGGCAAGGTATGAACTTTCAGTTCCTTGAACATATGAGGAATATTACTTTTGTAAAAGGTGTCCTGCAGAGTTGACCCTGAAAATTGTACTAACATGACAACAGACAATGCAAGTCTTTTGTTTAAGCGAAGGCAGCTCTGGTTTCAAGGTATATTACACAAAAAATAGACTCCTACTTAATCTATATATCAAAATCCATATCTATCTATATATGTATATATCACAATGGAAATGTCAAGTAAATGTTCTATGAATGCATGGTTTCTAAAAGATGAAACATATTCTGTACCAAACTTTATTCCTTTCTTCTAATATAAAGAATAGCAACATTCCTATCCCCTCTGTCATAATTAGTCTCCTTGTTAACACCACGTAATGAGGATAAAGCAAATCAGTTGCATCATTATACCTTGCTGCTAAACAGAAGCAACACAGTCATTAATGACTTTAACATATGTTCGTGTTTTCCTGGCCACTGGGAACTTCATTTATCTGTTTCTCCTTGAGGAGGCAAGCTATTTCTGTTAGGAATATGATTCTGAATTTCCTTCCGTTGGACTGATGTTCAGCACAAAATTTTCAGGTTTGATATGAGAGGTTGGACAACTGAGAGATACAGTGCCCCTGAAGGGACAAAGGGTTTTACGAGGATCTGATTTCACCTTTTAAAACCCCAACCCATAACACTTTCTTTTATTAAAAATCAGTCCACTAGGTGGCGATATAAATATGTAACGCTTCAAAAACAAATTGACTCCTTAACTACAAAGGATTCACAACTTCAATAAAAAAAGATAAGTATGTTAAGAAAAATTCCAAAAATTTTGCAGCTGACATGGAGACCAAGAATTTTTATCTTATATCTTAAAATTTAGGATGATTATCAGATAGTTTAGTTATTTAAACTTCTCCTACCTCTCTTCCCCTACTGAAAAATAAAAGATGGATGTTTTTTAATCTTTCCTGAATAATTTAGCTAATTGTTTCAGCTCTCCATTTTTCTTGTCAGTTTAGGTTAGTCTTGGTCAAATTACTTAACCTCTTCATATCTCATATGGTGATATAATGTGAAGAAGCAGTAATAAAAATGATTATAAAACACTTTGCAAATTTTAGTGCCAAAGATGACTACATTACTTTGAAGTCACCAGAAGTGTGACAAGTGTTCAGACAAGTACATAATTAAACTGTCCAAACTGCATTAGCTATTAATGGCATTTAACTAGGACTGACTGCTCCTATCCAACTACGTGTTTAAATTATAGTGACCTCTGTAACTCTTACAGGCTTTCCCAGAATAGAACTTGGAATGGGCATTTATGTTTAAATGTTTGTATGTATATTTGATGACAATAATGAAAATATCATCAGACTAAAATCTCCTCAATTTCTTTTGTTTCCCATACAACAAATGGTAACTTAGTCAATTAGTTTTTAAGGAAAATGTTGAATGACATTACACAGAATGACAAATCAATAGTACTACAGTTCAAAATGCAATCCTGTTTGTGACCTGAATGTCCCAGCTTTTATTACACCATGAATATAATTGAAGTCACATTGACATGTGTGCCTCGGTCTCACTGATGCCAAGTGCTGCACTTCACATACAAGAATTTTATTACTCCTTAAGCGTTTCTGAGAATGCTCAGGATGTGATTTAAATGCATCTCAAACTAAGCCTGGTTGTCACTCACTATTCCTGGTAGCTGAGCCAGACCCCTGAAGCTGCTAGCATCACTTGTAAAACAGAGGCCACTTAAGCAGAGCTGTTTTGCTTCCTTTGAGATACCACTGACCCTTGGAAAAGTGGAAATCACTTCCATTATTTACAACAAAGGGGATGTAATGAAGGCAAGTAGTTACCTGATCAGGAGAATCTCTTAAGAACCAGATCCTTGGAAGAGATGAAGTCATTGCCCCAGCATCTGCCAAAAGCAGAGAGAATATTCCAAATACTCAGATTTCTTTCTCTCACTTTAGCGTCTTCCTAGTGTCTTCATTGTTCCATGTTAGCCAAGGCCCCACTGTAAAAAGGAACATAAACCAGCAAAAGAGGTCAAGGGTACAAAATTGGAGGACAAACCAGGGGCTGGATCTGGACAAACTTACTGGCTGCTATTCATGGGGTCCATGCTAGCCAAACTCACGTTTGCTGATGAGGAGCTGTTTTGTGGGGCCTTCTCTACTCCACCTTTTTGAGTAACATATCTTACATTTAGAGCAGGAGTTGGTGACCTCTGTCTGGAAAGAACCTCACAGTAAATGTCTTAGACCTTGAGGACCATACTTTCTCTATGGCAACCTTTGTTTCTGCTGCTGTGGCACCAAGGCATCACAGGAAGTCTGCAGTCAAATGAGCAAGGCTATGTTACAATAACCCTTGGTTTTGTTCTGTTTTATAGAACAGATGAAAGGAGGTATTTGCCCTGAGGGCCATAGTCTCCTAACCTCTTCTCCAAAACAACTACTATCATTTACTGTTCAAACACTCAGGATACTTCAGTGCAAAGTCAAGAGACTGACAATCCTTTCTTCTATAGTGCCTGGTCATGAAGCTTGGCAGGAGGATTTCCTGACCACAGGATATTAGAATCACAACAGGCATGAGGCTCATTCTTCAACCTCACAATGAAGCAAATGGGATATTTTTTAATGTTTCTTTGTCTTCTCCATCAAACTATCAGACTTTGGTCAACACATCAACAGCTTGGCATGGAAATTGATGAGAGTCATTTTGTGAACTACCAGCTTTCTCTTCGAGTCAGAAAAATATGCACCATTATAATATTGAGAAAATGATGGGGAAATATTCAATCTATGCTGGCTCAGTGGCCAAGGATAATTTTTTGTGCTATTGAAGCAATAGATTCCCTTAAAGGCTGGCAACACCACACAAGCCTAAGGATACATGGCTGGGGAGAACTTTTTTCTTCAACTCCCACAGTCCTCAAATCGCATTGCTCTCTAGTCAGTATGCCTTTTTAGGTCTCTGTTCTGAGCCTTTATCTCTAATGCAACTCCTTCTTGAAGACTTTTCTGATTTGTTCACCAACATGGCTCTGTTAGCTTGAACCCAGTCACAGAAGAAAATCCAGATTACTCTTTTATTATGGGGGGGATAGAGTATTATTTCTGTTTTTAATCATTATTTCACTCTATATATCAGAGAACATCAATAGGTTTTAGGGGAGGAGAAAGCTCCTAATTCCTCACATTGGGCCAATCTATGTCATGATTCGAATTGAATAAGGATATGTGTTAGGATTTTTTTGTTTGTTTAATAACCACCTGACAACTACTCTGAAGACATTCAGAAGCGGCTGAGTATCCTTTGCTTGATTTTTGAGATACATTTCTGAACCATCCTGTACATATCTGTGATCCAAGATCAGAAATAAATCGCTTTGATTGTAGATGGCTCTTTCTAGAGAAAGAGATTTAGTTTTAAGATGAACTGATGGTTGGAGTGAAAGTGAAAGGAACCGAGTTGAATTCAGCTATTTGTATCTGTCAATGGCCATCACTGCCTTTTTTCCATCACTCAAGGAAATTAAGGCTTAGAAGCTCCAGAGAACCCTGTAATCAATCCGATTCAAAGCAAAATGTTGGAGAAGTAAAATAAAGTCTGGATAAAAAGGGAAAAGAAGTGAATCTAGAGAGTCATGCATTGAGCTGATAAACTTTGTTACAAATTTGTTAAAACTTCATTGTAGCTCTGTCAAGAACTTATTGCAAATTTGTAACACATTCTGTGAAGACAAAAACAAATATACAACCAAAAGCTTGTTATCTTAAGTATTGTGCCTTTTGGGGTATTCTATGGGGAGCAGGCAGTTCCCTGCGGTTTATAGGGATTTAGATTACGGGTATGTGTACCTAACATTATACATACAGTCACATTAGAGCTTATCTACTCGCCTTGTGGGATCAGTGAGAGTAAATTCCTCTGTACAGATGTGTGCATCGCTGTGTCTTCTGGGGAAGGCACTTCCACTGATGCATGCAGTTAGCTACAGAGGCTCAATGATTTTCTCCCACACTGAACAGGATCAGGTTTCCACTTGACCATGTCAGGTAGCAATCTGAACTTGTAACCATCAGTGTGTTCAAAAGACAATATTCTTGAGAGAAAATCTGATGGCAGACATGGGTATAGCTGTGCAATTGGCAAACAAAGAAAATAAGTGACTAAAAGTAAGAGAGTTGGTCTAAGAATTCTGTGAAAATACAAAAACGGAGCAGAGGCCAGGAAAGGAGGATTTATAAGAGCTCAAGTCATGTGTTACACTGTATAAAATGAAATAGGAAAACTGTGAATAGGCTGTAAATGCATGTCAGGATTTGGATGAATTTTATTACTCACTAGAGTTACAGTCTTCTATATTTTGATATTACCAGGTCCTTTTCAGATAATACACGCTTTAAATTTTTCCCCAATGATATCAAGGCAGTACTCTGAACAACAGTTGCTACTATTTCAGGATATAGCTTTTACTTCTATTTTTATTTTAGTGAAGTCAGCAGTTTCTAAAGAGTGACTTAAAGCTATGTTTAAAGATCTATCTTCAGGATAGGTATTTGCTACTTAGGACAACACACATCCCACATCAGAGTGCTTAGGACAACACACATCTCACATCAGAGTGCCTGGGTCTATGTCTTGGCTCTGTCTCCAATTCCAGCTTCCTGCAAATACATATCCTGGGAGGCAGTAGGTGATGGCTCAAGTACTTGTGTCCCTGCCACTCAACTGGAAGGCCTGGACTAAGTTCCTGGGTCAGGAACTGGCCCAGACGCAGGTATCTAGGGAGTGAATCAGCAGATGAGAATTGTCTCTTTGTTTACCTCTGGCTCTCTCTGTGTCTATGCCTTTCAAACAAATAAATAAATAAAAATTAAAATAAATGAAGACCTATCTTCTGATTTTTAATATTTATTTATTTATTTGAAAGTCAGAAAGTTACACAGAGAGAGGAGAGGCAGAGAGAGGGAGAGAGAGAGAGGTCTTACATCTGCTGGTTTGTTCCCCATTTGGGTGCAACGGCCCCAGCTGAGCCAATCCGAAGCCAGGAGGAGGAGCTTCTTCTAGGTCTTCCATGCAGGTGCAGGGGCCCAAGGACTTGGGCCATCTTTCACTGCTTTCCCAGGACATAGCAAAGAGCTTGATCGGAAGCAGAGCAGCCAGGACCCCACCCAGTGCCCATATGGGATGCTGGCACTGCAGGCAGGGCCTTTACCCACTACGCCACCATGCCGGCCTCAAGGCCTATCTTCAATAGTCAACTTTTCAACATGTGAATCTTGGTGAAAAGTAGTTACTGAGCTCAGATTCTTCAGCTCAGTTGCAAATAGAAATTGAGAAGAGACCATTGTGCCAACCAGAAAAAAGAGGTTTTTTTTTTTTTTTTTTTTTTTTTTTTTTTGGGGGGGGGGCATACATTAAAACACGAGGGAGACAGCAAGACAGGAAGAATTTCCACCCACTGGCTCCCATACAGGAGATGAACAGGTGCATTTTATGAGGTTGGGTGGGATGGTGATTTCTCTGTGGCACATATGACTTCCATATGCACCTGGCTAGCAGTTTAAACTCATAGTCCCTCAGCACGTGATACTAGAGTTTGTGCTTGGCTAAGTGTTCTACACAGGCACAATTACACATGATATGCTCAAAATCGTGTTGTTATTCACTACCACTAGCCAAGGAAGGCAAATTTATTAGTTGTGTTGAGCTATTCTGAGAATGCACACATATTGGAGAAGTTCCCAGTGGTGCAGTAGGGGTTCTTTTGTGGGTAGGGACTCAGTACTCTCTTGTTCCTGGTTGGATTGAAAATGAAAATGGGTAAAAGGTCAGGTCAGAAGGGGCATTATATATTTATTTTTTAAAGCTTTATTTATTTATTTGAAAGAGTTACATAGAGAGAAGGAGAGGCAGAGAAAGAGAGAGAGAGAGAGAGAGAGAGAGAGAGAGAGAGAGAGAGGTGTAGAGGTGTCTTCCATCCGCAAGTTCACACTCCAATTGGCCACAACAGCTGGAGCTGCACCGACCAAAAGCCAGGAGCCAGGAGCTTCCTCTGGGTCTCCCACACAGGTGCAGGGGCCTAAGGACTTGGGCCATCTTCCACTGCTTTCCTATGCCATAGAAGAGAGCTGGATAGGAAGTGGTGCAGCTAGGATATGAACCAGTGCCCATATGGGATGCTGGCAGTGCAGGCAGTGGTTCTACCTGCTATACCACAGCGCAGGCCCCGATATATTTTTTTAAAGATTTATTTATTTATTTGAAAGTCAGAGGTACAGAGAAAGAAGGATAGAGATGGAGAGAGAGAGATAGAGCAGAAGATCTTCCATCTACTGGTTCACTCCCTACATGGCTGCAATTGTCAGGACTGGGCTAAGTTGAAGCCAGAAGCCAGGAACTGGGAACCAGCATCTTTATCTGGGTCTCCCATGTGGGTATCAGTGGCCCAAATACTTGAGCCATCCTCCACTGCTTTTTCCAAGCCATTATCAGGGAGCTGGATCAGAAGTGGACAGCTGGGACATGAACCAGAATCCATTTGAGATGCCAGCATTACAGGCCGAAGCTTTACCTGTTATGCCATAATGCCTGCCACAAGGGGCTTGACTTAACGAGTCTTGTTTCTAATCTGGCTCAGATAAATAAATAATTAAATTCCTATTTTAATAACAGTAATAGCATATCTATTCAAAAAGAAATGTTCAGTGTGATTTGCTTCAATAAATGTCATTATTTTGCAGTTAGGACTTGTTTTCTATATACTGTCATGTCATAAGATCTTTGAATCCAAGACTTGAGGAGACTGTCCCACCATTCTTTGATTTATCACTCAATCAGGAACCAGCTCAATATAATCCCTGACAGAAGTGCTTTCAAAGCCTATAGTGTTGAGGCTCACATACAATTTCATTTGATCACTCTATTCTGAGGTGTCTAAATAGCTAGAAAGTTCTCATCTGTGTAAATTTAAAATAATTATCTGACACAGAAAGAAGAGTAATGGTAAGAGCGAGAGAGTAGGGTAGAGGGGTTCCTATGCCCTGCTTTACTCCCCAAATGCACACAATGCTCAGGGCTGGACTGGGAACAGAGCCATGATCCAATAAGGCAATCCAAGTCTCCCATGTGAGTGGCAAGAACCCAGTCATCTGAGCCATTAACACAGACTCCTGAGGGATGCACTGATAGGAATCTGAAGTCAGAACTTGGAACTGAGAACTGAACGCAGGCATCTTAACTGCTAGGCTACATGCTTGTTTTTTGTTCTGTCTATGCGCTCTATGATACACTGATCTAGAATGTTTACTCATGGCCAATTCACATCTCCCCAGTGTTCGTAAAACTATCCAGAAAATATGCATGCTTTATGAAAGAGTCCTCCAAATATTAATGTACTGCTGCTGTACAGGAGGGACTGACTGAATCACTCACTGTTCTAGAACCTCTTAGAATATATGACACAAAGAAACATTCTGAGACTTAACAAAACTCAGACTTATTAACAGAGCCCTCATTAGATTCCAATAACATAATATTTACTATTTAAATGCATTCAAATTCATTGATTTGTACATAATTTTAATTCCCCTGTATACATATATTTTTACTATACATTTTCTTTAAGTCAGTGTACAGCTCCCTTTTACAGATCCTTGCTCTTCTGGGAGGCAGAATTGCTTCACAAATAATAGCACTAGGGAAATGCTGATAGGGAGAAAAGAAAATGGGAAATGATAAATTCAGTACTGCATTTTATTGAATCCAACACACGGCTGATTATAAGATAAACCTTTACTTCAAGGAAAGTTGTGAATCCATGAGTTATGACATTTATTAATTTGATCTATTAATAACTAGATGGGAGCTTGACCTGACCATACTTTTTCTTGCTATTTCAGTCTGAGGATAGAGCACAATCACATAAGCTTACCAGTCTTCTCGAAATATCCCACTTGTGCCAACCATGTAAAGAAAATATTGAGTGACTAAAGAATAATAGCAACATAATTTTTTTTATATTTTTAAAATTAATTATCTGTTTGAAAGGCAGAGCAATGCAGTGGTAGGGGGAGAAAGATCTTAACTTCATTTTTCCACTCCCCAAAAGGCCACATCAAAGTCAGGAGGCAGGAATCCATCCTGGTTTCTCAACTGGGTAGCAAAGGTCCAAGCACTTGGCTCATCTGCTGTCTTCACAGGAGCATTAGCAGGAAGCTGGATAGGAAGCAGAGCAGCTAGGACTTGAACCTACCCTCCAATATGAGATGCTGCTGTTGCAAGCAGGGGCTTAATGCATAGTGACACAATGCCACTCTCAGTATTTTCCAAATTTAACAAAAAGTAGGGATGACCATTTAGCACAGCTGTTGAAATGCCACTTGGATTATTTTCATCCCATATTGGAGTGCCTGCATTCAATTTTGATTCTGCTTGTGATTCCAGCTTTCTGGTGAGATCACATTGAGAGGCAGAAAAACAATGGCTCAATTAGGTGAGTGACCTACATGGGAAAATAAAATTGAGTTCAAGGCTTCTGGCTACAGACTGCTGTTGCAGGCATTTGAGGAGTGAGCCCATGAATGGAAGGTCTCTCTTGGTGTGTGTCTCTCTCCCCTGTTTCTTTCTCTCTGCCTTTTAATTAAAAATGAAAATTAATTAATTGTTTTAAACTAAAATATTTGAATTAATAGCCAAGTTAGTGCCTTGTGGATGATGGGAATTTTCCTATTTCTTTCTTTAAGACTTTCTACACCCTTAGCATGTAGGAATGACATTTCTTATGTTTTGTCAGTTGCATGCCACATTGAATGTAGCAGTTTTCATCTATAGTATTATTTTTAGATCTTACGGAAATTTCAGGATGAAGAACATATTGAGAACATATGGGTATTGGTAGAGTACCCAGAGACAGGGAGAAGTGGTGCCAAAGGAAAACTGAAGACAAAATTTCCATTATCATGGTTTGTTACATGCTAATCAACTTCTTTTTTAAAGTTAAAAAGGACGTTTGGAGACCAGTATGCTTAGTGAAATAACCAAATCCAAATAAGAACAATGTCATGTATTTGCTCTGATTTGTGGTAGTACAAGAAGATATAATGTATTTAAGTGAAATATTGACATCTTGAGATTTGATCATGATTTATTTATAGCCCTTGTCTATACTCCTGAGGAACAGTGGACTTTCTGCTTTCTACTTGTTGAATTCTTTATTTAGTGGAGGATTAAGCTTATGATTATAAAGTAAATTGAAAGCAAGTCATCCTAAAAGTTAAAAGAAACAAGAAATGAAGGAGGAGGGAGAGTGAAAGGGTGATGGAATGGTAGGAAGTATCATCATATTTTTAAAACTGTGGATATGAGGGGCCAGCGCTGTGGCATAGTGGGTAAAGCCACCGCCTGCAGTGCCAGCATCCCTTATGGGTGCCGTTAGAATCCGAGCTACTTCACTTCCAATCCAGTTCTCTTCAATGGCCTAAGAAAGCGGTAGAAGGTGGCCCAAGTCCTTGGGCCCTTGCACCTGTGTGGAAGACCTCGAAAAGCTCCTGGCTTCAGATGGGCACAGCTCCAGTCATTGTAGCCATATGGGGAGTTAACTAGCAGATAGACTATCTCTCTCTCTTTCTCTCTCTCTCTCTTTCCCTCCTTCCCCCCTTCTCTCCCTCCCCCTTCTCTGCCTCTGTCTTTCTGTAACTCTGCCTTTCAAATAAAAAAATGAATCTTTTCTTGGGGCCAGCTCCGTGGCACAGTAAGTTAATCCTCTGCCTGTGGCGCTGGCATCCCATATGGATGTGGGTTCTAGTCTTGGCTGCCCCTCTTCCAATCCAGCTCTCTGCTGTGGCCTGGGAATACCATAGAAGATAGCCCAAGTGCTTAAGCCTGTGCACCCACATGAGAGACCATGAAGAAGCACCTGGCTCCTGGCTTCAGACCGATGCAGTTCCAGCAGTTGCGGCCATCTGGGGAGTAAACCAACAGAAGGAAGACCTTTCTCTCTGTCTCTCCCTCTCACTGTCTGTAACTCCCTCAAATAAATAAAATCTTAAAAAAAATAAAAAATTATTTTTTAAAAACATGTGTATATGAAACACATGAAATGTGTTCTCTTTATAAAACTAAATAAATATATTTAAAAAGAAGTCAATTATATTCACAAGCTGACTTCTGCTGAAGCCCAGGCTTACCACATTGAAAGCCACTGCAGTGGACTGGCCTGTTGGGTCTCCTTGAGGGCAGATCACTGTACAGATCAGCCATTAATAGGCCTGCCACCCATTGCTTCTGATGCCGAGCTTTCTTTTCCTCCTGGTTTGTGTTCAAGCAGACCAGAGGATGCAAGTCAAGGGAGTGCCCAAGTCCCATCTCTAATCTTTGGTGGCCAGAACTACAAGTCTATAGTCACAGGCATGTTCAGTAGTCGTTTTTCTAAGGTAGACAATGCCCATGAGGAAAATTATATTCTCAATTAAAAACTTTCTTTCCCTTTGGTCTGAAAGGGAGGTTTTTTCTACTTACTGTATATTTCGCTGATGGCGAAGTGAATCTAGCTATGAGATTATTATTTAAGTTCTTATTTTGGCTATGCTATTACAGAAAAATGTTAGCCATCTCTTTTATAAGGTCTAAAGATTAAATTGTACATCCTACAGATTCCTTCATAATAGAATTAGTTTCCTACCTTGAAGAGAATAGAGAAGTCAGCTTGTGAAGAGCCCTGGCAGCTCTGCCAAGAGTTGGATCACTGGAAATGGACCTGCCCTGGAGTCAAAGGATGCCCAGGTCAGAGCCACAGATCTTATTGGCTCTAAGCTGAAAAGCCCTTCACTCAGCCCAACTTCCAAAGTGACCACTGCAGCTGAGGGGATGGTCAAGTTGGGTCAGCAACATTGCAGGCAGAACTGTAAATTTCTTGTTAGAGATGCCCCCTGCCTTTACCTGGCCAACTCTCCTCCCAGGCCAGCCAAGTAATGAAAGTCAACAAAGTGCCTTTCCCTAGGAGGTTCACACCTCCCTTAGGATATACCCCATGTGAAGAGATAGATAGGTCTGGGCCTCTTAACTTACAAGCCCACCAGATTATTATCAAGCCCCTTCTATCAGGTTCTATTTGCCTCTCAATCAGAAAACTTAATTGTAGCTTAGACAGCACCTTTCTTAGCTCCTCTAATAATGACTCTGTCCTTTATTCTAGGCCCTGTCTAGCGTACTTGGGCCTCATTCCTTTGTAATCATAACCTCTACTCTACCACCAATGGCTCTAATCCCAACCTGTGTGTACTGATGGTCCTCTTCCCCACTTAATGCTGTATAATTGTTCAAACCTGGTAAATCCCACTCTTAGGATCATTGGTTACTATCCTCACTCTGTCTTTTATGACCTTGTCTAAATATGATCAGAGTCAGCAAACTTGGAAGGCTTCCATAGCCTTGGCAACTCATGACGACAGCCTAGGGTGGTTACTGGCACCATAAACTAGAGTGTCAATTTGTTGGGTCAACAACAGGAGCCACTGTGCACTTGCTCCTCATGTGGGATCTCTGTCCTTAATGTGCTGTACATTTTGATTTAATGCTATAACTAGTACTCAAACAGTATGTTTCACTTTGTGTTTCTATGTGGGTGCAAACTGTTGAAATCTTTATACTAAATTGATCTTCTGTATATAAAGAGAATTGAAAATGAATCTTGATGCAAATGGAAGAGGAGAGGGAGCGGGAGAGGGGAGGGTTGCGGGTGGGAGGGAAGTTATGGGAGGGGGAAGCCATTGTAATCCATAAGCTGTACACTGGAAATTTATATTCATTAAATAAAAGTTAAAAAAAAGGATTAAACAAAAAAAAATAAAGAAGTCAATTATAATACACATAGAAGGATGTTATATACATTAGAATAAAAGTAGATTGTGTAAGTAGGAGGATTTGCTTTTTTAAAAGATTTATTTATTTATTTGAATGTCAGAGTTACACAGAGAGAGAGAAGGAGAGGCAGAGAGAGAGAGAGAGAGAGGTCTTCCATCCACTGGTTCACTTCCTAATTGGCTGCAACAGCTGGAGCTGAGCCGATCCAAAGTCAGGAGCCAGGAGCTTCTTCTGGGTCTCCCATGCTGGTGCAGGGGCCCAAGGACTTGGTCCATCTTCTACTGCTTTCCCAGGCCATAGCAGAGAGTTGGATAGGAAGTGGAGCAGCTGGGACTCAAACCAGTGCCCATGTGGGTTGCTGGAACTGCTGGCAGCGGCTTTACTGACTATGTGACCACTCTGGTTCCAGGATTTTCTTTTGATAGTAGAAAGGACTGATATTATTAAATGTTCTGCTGCTATGGATACAACATAGTGATAGATATTATCCTACTCAAAAACATTAGCCTTGGGTTTTTCTATCATGCATTCTATTGGCAGATCAATGCTGAGGTGTAGAGAGAATTCACTACAGACAAAATCTTACAGAAAAACCTAATGCTGAGAGAACCACATGCTGAAATGGTAAGTAATCCTTCACTGTATTCAATTCATCAAGTCCTCTAAAAACTTCCTTCATGTTTCAGAAGACAAGATTGTTTTTGTAAACTGGCTTCTAAAATTGAACATAGATTGTGGATATAATTATGATTTGACAGTTAGGAATCATGTGTTCCTGATGTGGTGTTGCTCAACTACATTTATGAGATCACTTATCTTTTTTTTCAGTCCTTTGAGCTTCTATGTCTATAAAACTGGTTTTAAATAGCAATCTGTCATATGAATGACAAACCAGAATATTGGAAGAATCAGAAGTTCCCTTTTCATCATTATAGAAAAATGCTCATTCCTCTTCTCTTATTCATTTTTCTCCCATTTTTTAAATCATCATATTTTATGTAGAATAATAAGGCTTACCATTTTTAAAGTTAGATCTAGAGGAAAGAACAAAATCATTGCATGCTGTCTTCATTTTTAGTTATTCATAGGGAATGCTGATGATATCAAGACCCTAACAAGAATTATTGGCAGGGAATATTTGTTCCTATTGCTCACTTGACACTGAGTCCTGTGTGTGATGATTTTTTTCCTTTCCCTCAATATCATAGAGGATTTAGAATGTTATTATGCATTTCCTCCCATTTATTTATTATCTGACCAGGAAAACCATTTTATTGAATTGTGGTCACACGTATGGCAAAAATTATTTTGCCAGATTACTGGCAGTGAAATGTAACATGAAGAACAGAGGAGGGCTGTGGTACAGACAGGACATTCTTCCTCCTACCACAATGTAACTCCATCTGGATTATGGTCTACTGACAGCAAAAATAGCTCCAGTCCTTCCCTGTGCCCATGCCCTTTTCAGTGTCTTTGCAGCCTCTTCCAAACAGAGGGACATTCACTACATCCAGAATCTGAGATGGCCTTGTGACTTGATCCGGCCAAAACAATGTGATGGGAGCGACGGTGTGCCAGTTCTGAGGGTCATCCTCTGAAAGCCTTCCACATGACAACTCTCTCTCAGATGCTTATTTACACAAAGAAAACACTAGTTTGCTATGGAGTAGATCTCAAAAAGAGGGGTTGGGGTCAGTGTTGTGGCTTAGCAGGTGAAGCAGCTGCGGCAGTACATGTCCTGACTGCTCCACTTCCAGTAAGTTCCCTGTCGATGGCCTGGGAAAAGCAACTGAAGATGGCCTAAGAGCTTTGGACATGCTACCTACATGGGAGACCTGGAGGAAACTTCTAGCTCCTGGGTTTGGCCTGGCCCAACCTCAGCTTTTGTGGTCATCTAGGGAGTGAACCAGCAGATTGAAGATCTCTCTCTCTTCCTCTGCCTCTCCCTGTCTCTCTCTCTCCATCTGTGTCTCCCTCTCTATCTGTAACTCTGACTTTCAAATAAATAAAATGATAAAAAAGAGCCCCAGTGCTGACATCCAGATAGATCAGTCAGTCTCAAGCCAATACAGCAGCTGACCCTAGCACAAAAAACAGGGGCAGCCAAGGTCAGTTAACTCTAAAACTACATTAGCAAACCCTCCCGCTACTTTGGTACATGAACTAAAATCAATATTTATTATTATATACCACTGAGATTTTGTGGTTGTTTGTCATGCATCATTATTGTGTTACAGAGGACTGATAGAGAGTTATTTCCAAGTTACAGCTTTTCTTTCTTGCTATCTCCAGTGACCAATGGATTGTGGTTTGTGGCATAGGCTAAGGAATATACTTCTTTCCTTGAGCAATTCAAGTATTTATATAGTTCACTAGAGAAATATGATATTATTAATATTTGCTTCAATTGTCTTTGTACTAATTTTTCAACTTCTTTTCTTCCTAGTTTGCTATAGGATAAACTGCCAAAAATTCAAGACTGTGTTTGGAATTCTGAATTACTTTTTAAATTCAGTTTCACACCAAGCTCTCAGGACACACATAGCTTCTCCTATGGATCCTTGGCCTACCTCATTCACATGAAACAAATAAATGAATGAGATGCATGAGGTGTTAAGAAAAGAGTTGAGTTTAAGATTTCTTTTTAAATCATATCCTTAGGGTACCTGCGTCCAACTCATGCTGGAGAGGTAAATAAAATGGTTATATCCCTACATCCAACACAGAGTTACTATGTCAGGAACAGAATCTGAGTAGAAGTTGATTTAGAAGTACAATTTGTAACATGTGATTGCAATTTTTATTTTTTGTTTAGTGTTGTTTTCTACTATTACTATTACATATATCATATATAATTTTACATATGTTATATATGTATATATATATATACATATGTTAGTCAAATAGCAGTTGGCTATGTCATTATAATTATAGGGCAGCTTTGATGCAGACAGGACACCAGCAACAGAAAAAGAACCCTATTTTTTAAAAGGATTTATTTATTTGTTTGAAAGTCAGAGTTACGCAGAGAGAGAAGCAGAGGCAGAGAGAGAGAGTCTTCCATCTGCTGGTTCACTTCGCAATTGGCCGCAACAGCTAGAGCTGTGCCAATCAGAAGCCAGGAGCCAGGAGCTTCTTCTGAGAGTTCCCATGCAGGTGCAGGGGCTCAAGGACTTGGGCCATTTTCTACTGCTTTCCCAGGCCATAGCAAAGAGCTGGATTGTAAGTGGAGCAGCTGAGGCTTGAGCCGGTGCCCATATGGGATGCCTGCACTGCAAGCAGAGGCTTTACGTGCTATGCCATACATAGTGCTGGCCTCAAAGAACCCTATTTTTGAAAAAATAGTTTTATATTTAGATGCAAACTTGGAAGAAAAAAATTTCTAACTAATCAAAATGCTTAGGGAAAATGTATACTCATAGCCTACAGCACCTAAGAATCCATACCTTTTTTAATTTTAAATATTTTAAGGTGAACAAATTTCATGTGTTTAATACATACAGATTTATGAGCGTAATGATATTTCCCACTCAACCTTCCATACTGCTCTCACTCCCACCCTCCCTGCTTCTTCTTTTCCCATTCCTTCTTAACTTTTGCGATGAACTTCTCACAGTCTGATTTATACTCATAAGATTAACCCTATGCAAACTAAAGAATTCAACAAATAGTGTGGCCGGCACCGCGGCTCAATAGGCTAATCCTCCACCTTGCAGCGCCGGCACACCGGGTTCTAGTCCCGGTTGGGGCACCGGATTCTATCCCAGTTGCCCCTCTTCCAGGCCAGCTCTCTGCTGTGGCCAGGGAGTGCAGTGGAGGATGGCCCAAGTACTTGGGCTCTGCACCCCATGGGAGACCAGGATAAACACCTGGCTCCTGCCATCGGATCAGCGCGGTGCGCCGGCTGCAGCGCGCCAACCGTGGTGGCCATTGGAGGGTGAACCAATGGCCAAAAGGAAGACCTTTCTCTCTGTCTCTCTCTCACTGTCCACTCTGCCTGTCAAAAACTAAAAAAACAAAACAAAACAAAAAAAAAAAAACAAATAGTGTGAAGCAAAAAACACTATTCCTCAACAGTAGAGACAAGGGCTGTAAACCATCATCAAATATTAAAATGTCAATTTTTCCCATATATTTTACATTTTTGGTACTGTATTTGTTAATGCAGATCAGGAAAAACATGTGATATTTTTCTTTTGAAGACTGTCTTATTCCACTAGGTATATTTTGTGGCAAAATCTATTTTGATTCAAAAGATAGGATTTCATTATTTTTATGGCTGAGTATTACTCAATACTATATATATATATGTATATATATAGTATATACATATATAGTAAATAGTATATATGTATAGATGTAAGTAAATATACATATATAGATACAGATGTACTACAATATCTTTATCCAGTCATTAGTTGATGAACATCTGTGTTCATTCCATTTCTTTGCTATTGTGAAGTGAGCCTCAATAAACATAGGGGTACAGATGACACTTTCATATACTGATTTCATCTCCCTTGAGTAAATTTCCAGGAATGGGATTGCTAGGTTATACAGTGTATCTATTTTTGGCTTTCTGAGGTGTCTCTATACAATCTTCCACTATGGTTGTACTAGGTTACATTCCCACAAACAGTGGACTAAAATTCATTTTACCCTACATCCTTGCCAGCATTTTATTGCTTTTTGATTTTTAGTGATAGCAATTTTAACTGTGGTGGAGCCTCATTTTGGTTTTTATTTGCATTTTCCTGATGGCTAGCTATCCTGAGCAGGTTTTTTTTTTTTTTTTTTTTTTTTTTTTTATGTTTCTGCTGGTCATTTGTATTCCATCCTTTGTAAAATGCTTGTTCATGTACATTGCCCATTTCTTATCTGGTGTTTTTGTTTTATTGTTCTTTGATTTGTTGAGCTTTTTATAAATTCTGAATATTAATCCTGTATCAGTTGCATAGTTTTCAAATATTTTCTCCCATTTTGTCAGCTGCCTCTTCATTTTGCTGAGTGTTTCTTTGCAGTGCAGAAGCTGCTTAGTTTGATGTACTATCATTTGTCAATTTTAGCTTTGATTGCCTGTTTTTCTGGGTTCTGTTCCAAGCAGTCTTTGATTCTGCCAATGTCTTACAAAGTTTCTCAAATGTTCTGTAATAATTTTATTGTATCAAGATGTAGATTTTGATCCTTGATTAATTTTGAGTTGGTTTTTGTGTGAGGTGTTAGGTAGGGGTCCTGTTTCATACTTTAGTATGCAGAGATCCATTTTCCCTGCACCGTTTGTTGAAGGAACTGTACTTTCTCCAGGTATTGATTTCAACTTGCTTATCAAAGATTAGTTGGTTGTACAAGCATAGATTTATTTATTAAGTTTCTATATTGTTTCCTTGATATACACGTCTGTTTTTGTGCCAGAACCAGACTGTTCTGATTATAACTGCCCTGTAGTACATCATGAAGTCTGGTATTATGCTGTCTCTGGCTATGTTTTTGTTGCTGAAAATTGCTTTAGCTATTTGGAGTCTTTTGTGTTTTCATATGAATTTTAGCATTTTTTTCTAGATCTGAGTAAAATATTGGTATTATGATATATATTGCATTGATTCTGTAAATTACTTTTGGTAATACTGACATGTTGATGATACTCGTTCTTCCAATGCACACATATGGAATATCTTTCCCATGTTTTGTATTCTTCTATTTCATTCTTTATTGTTTTGTAATTTTTATCATAGGGATCTTTCACTTCTTTTGTTAAATTTATTCCAATGTATTTAAATGTTTTGTGGATATGTGAATGGAATTGTTCTTACAAGTGTTTTATTTCTAATAACTTAACATATATTTGTTTAAATGAAAGCCAGAGTTACAGAGATGCAGAGGCAGAGAGAGAGAGAGAGAGAGAGAGAGAGAGAGAGATAAAGAGAGAGAGAGAGAGAGATCTTCCATCCCATGGTTCATTCTGAAAATGACCACAACATCCAATGCCGGGCCCATCTGAATCCAGGAGCCAGGAGCTTCCAGGTCTCCCAAGTGGGTACAGGGGCCCAAGGATTTGGGCCATCTTCTGCTTTCTTATATGCATGAGCAGGAAGGTGGATTGGAAGTGGGGCAACTGGGTCTTGAATCAGCACCCAAATGGCATCCCAGCTAGCATCACAGGTGATGGCTTAACCCATTACGCCATAGTACTAACACCTTTTAAATTCTTTCAAAGCCATGACATTGTCTGTGTATACAAAGACTACTAATATTTTGTGTTTTTATATCCTACAACTTTATCAAACTCTCTTATGAGTTCCAATATTCTCTTAGAGAAATCTTTTGGTTCCCCTATATATACAACCATGTCATCTGCAAACAGGAATAATTTGACTTCTACTTTCAAATTTATATCCCTTTGATTTCTGTTTCTTGCCTAATGGCTCTGGCTAAAACTACAAGAACTATATTGAATAGCAATAGTGAAGGTGAGCATCCTTACCTGATTCTGGTTCTTAGTAGACATGTCTCCAACTTTTCCCATTCAAAATGATAGTCATTAGCTTGTTACAAATTATTTTGATTGTGTTGAGGAATGTTCCTTCTATATCCAATTTGCTAAAAGTTTTTTTTTTAATCATGAAAGGATGTTGTATTTTATCAAGTATCTTCTATGCATTTATTGAGATAATCATATTGCTTTTATTCTTCAATTTGCTAATATTATGTACTACATTCAATCATTTGTATATATTGAAGCATTCCTGCATATCAGAGATAAATCCCACTTGGTCTGGATGAATGATCTTTCTTATGTGTTGTTGGATAAATTAACTAAAATTTAGTTGAGAATTTTTGCATCCAAGTTCATCCATGATATTCGTCTATAGTTCTCCCTCTTTTTTCTGGTTTTGGAACTAAAGTGACGTTGGCCTCATAGAAGAAGTTTGGAAGGATTCCCTCCCTTTTGGTTGTTTTGAATATTTTGAGAAGAATTCAAATTAATACTTCTTTAAAGATTTGGTGGAATTCAGGCATTTCATCAATCTCTTTGTCTTCACATTATAATATTGAAGGTTTCTGTTCCTTTGGAAGAGTCATGTTGTCTCTTTATTCTTGTTTCTTGAATTTCTACATTTATTTTAGGCATTTGTGGAAATACTTTTAGGTTTCCTCCTCTGACAGATTTTGTCTTTGACCTATGCCTCTGTGGCTTAGTGAAGTGTCTGCTTTTTCAGTGAAAACCCTGTGGTATGTTCTGGGTATGGCCAGGGAGCTCTGGTCAATGTTGCAGGGTGGAGTGAGAATCCAGGGTGACACCCAAATTTGCCATGGTCGGTCTCTGTTGTCAACAGGTGAGAGAGTATGATCATGCCTATTGGTGTAATTATAATCTCACCCCCTTCCCTTCCAAGGTGATCCCTATCCACGTTGGTGCATGAAGCACACAAAGGTTCTGTGAGATCCTCTTTGTGAACAAAAGACCCTCTGCAATGACTCACCTCAAACCATCAGGAGCTCTGAGCCTCTGATGTCAGACCCAGTGGTTGCCCAGGGACCAAGCACACTCTGCATCTTATTGTACAATCAGAGAATTCCCATAGTCATAGCACACAAGGCTCCCACAGTCACAGCGTACAGTGGTTCCCCTCTTAGCCCTGCAAGCCTGCCCCATCCTTGGAGAGAGCAGAGATATTCCCAGAATGAGATGACTGTGGGTGCCCTGCTTCATTTGTTTGAGCCATGGAGCCTGTGATATGTAGAGAGGATGAGAGCACCTCGTAATACTCTGTTGGTGGCCAGCCCCTGTCAATTACTCAGCCAGACTCAATGTCAGTGGTAAAAGCAGCTTTTTCCCCCCTAGTAGAGTCCCCTAGTCACAGGAATGCACAAGAGCTGTTGCAGCATGTGTTGGTGTCAAAATGGCATCTTATCCCCACCAGGTGCTCATGCTTTTCTTTCACTAGATTAGGCAAGTATCCTGCCCTCAACCAAGACTCCAGGCTGGACTCTAAGACAGTTTGGTCTGCAAGGCTTTCCCTCAGGCTGCCACAGTCTGTTCTCATTTCACTCTCCAAAGCTATTGTCTCCTCCAGCCCCCAGTGTGGGTGTTATGTGTGGTGCTTGTGTTTATTACTGTGCATCCACACTTTCCAACTGCTCCACAACATCTCTCTTCCTTCTGTTGAATTTCCACTGCAAATTTCTTTCCAACTCTCCCAGGGAATGCCTTCTTCCACTTTTCTTCTGCTATTTCCCTATTTTTTTTCTTATTTAGTCATCCTGTCTTTTCTTATTCAGCCATCTTGGAATCTCCAGCATCTATATCTTAAGAAATTAACCTGACACCATCACACCAGATGTCCACAGCTGTCTCTGGGGCTTAACGTTTGATTCTTCTCTTTCTCACTCTTGCTTTCACGCATGTGTCTCATTAACAAGACTCCTACATGAAACCAGATAGAGAAGGGCAGTCTGGAAAATGCGTTTCCAAGTTCTCCGTGATGCAGAAATATCTTAGAAGGAACTGATGACCCGACCAAATTATCAACAGAGAATCCAACACCTATTCAGTTCTTGAGTCTATTGAATTTAATGTACAGTGCATAAAATAAGCTGGAATGCTTTCAGTTAAAACTAGTAGGAAGTTTAATTGTTTGAAAATATTATAGTGAAATTAAAGAACAAAAATTGGAATAGAAAAAGATACAAAGGTAGGAACAGCTATTAAATCAACTTTATATCATAAAAAATAATAACAGTTTATCTCAATCAGGAGTTTTCTGTAAATTTTAATAAGAAAACATTGTCAGTTGCATACTGCTGAGGATTCATAAGATAAAATCACTAGCAATTGTCCCGATTCTATGTTCAACTATAGTTTTGCATTCTTATGTGGGAACTGAACAAAATGTAACAGTATCTACAAACATATTCCTAGAGGAAACACCACAGCAAGCTTTGGACTGCTATATTAATATCCTTCATTTAAGTCACTAGCATCATAACAAAGTTAAATTCCTGAAAGGAATTCTGTGGGGGACAAAAATAAAATAATCCAGAAATAAAACCCTCATAGATCTGGTGTTTTATCTATGGAAAGATCTTACAACATTTACAGGAATGGATGGATTATTCATGCACTAAAACTATTATTTTCTTAAAGTATTGTTGGGCAATGAGTTCAAAATCACATCTAAAATTATCTGCAGGGCAATTATTCTGTTTTGGCTGTGGAGCAGATGGTTAATCTAGCCATTGTTAAGTTCAAGGAAGTGAAGACAGAGGCATAAAACTGTTTGCTTCGTAGGAAGTAAAAATATGTGTTCTTAGAAAAGATAACATTATCCCTAAGAAGTATTAGGCAATTTAAAATTAGGGAGTAAAGTTAGCTATTCAAAGTAATTCCTTTGGGAAAAATGGTGAGAAATCAGTTAAATAGTTTAAATAGTTTTCTCTTTGGAAAGAATGTAAAGTTAATTAACACAACCAATTATTTAACCAAAGAAAGTTCTGAGAAACCTCAAATAAATAAATTAACAATTAATAAAATAAAATAAAATAAAATAAATAAAAACAGATATTGAAAAACCTACAGGACATTGAGCTTCTTATGTGACTCACATATATGATAAAAAAGAACAATGAGAATCTGGATTAAAGTAATTAAAATATATGGTTTTAATTTGATCATAGGAAAATATAAACAGAGCAACCACCAGGAAATTGAATAGAAAAATTTCACAAAATAATCATCTTAAACTCAATCATATCAATAATCATGTTAACAGGAGAGCCAATATTCATGGTAAGCAGAATAATGGTCTATGAGAATGCCCATGTCTAATCTCTGGATCTTGTGTATATCTCATCTTATATAACAAAAGGGATTTTACGGACCTCATTAAGGTTATAGACTGGGGCCAGCACTGTGGTGCAGTAGGTTAACGCCCTGAGCTGAAGGCTGGCATCCCATATGGGTGCCGGTTTGAGACCTGGCTTCTTCACTTCCTGTCTAGCTCTCTGCTGTGGCCTAGAAAAGCAGTATAACATGGCCCAAGTCTTTGGGCCCCTGCACCCACGTGGGGGACATGGAGGAAGCTCCTGGCTCTTGGCTTTGGATTGGAGCAGTACATGCAGAGTACATGAAAGCAACCTAAAGCCTACCAGAAGTTCCAACCCCTATACATGGGGCAGTCCAACTTCAACCACTTCTATGAAAGTCTCCATTTTCATAGAATCAACCTTTTAAATAGATCAGGAAGGTCTCGAGGTTCACAGTAGGGGCAAAGTTGGTCTAAATTGAAACTTCATTTAGGAAAAACCCAAAGACAATTTGTAACAAAGAAAACCATTCTGCATGCAACAATAATATACAACAATAATATGCAACAATAACATTCTAATATTAACTTGCTGAGAAGCAAGATAAAATAAATTTTGAAAAAGAACACAAGATAATTAGTTCAAACGAATTGCCTTAGAAGTAGTTGTAGATATACTACTATGTTCCATCTTACAAACATCCTTTGCAAAGTTTTCTTCCATTTGTTTCTTCATTAAAATTAAAATTCTTTTTTTCAAGGCTCAAGTTGTCATATTTTATTATTTTTACATTTTTTTATGCAATGCCTATATTCTTTATAAAATCAACCATACATGCAAAGATACAATATTTCAAACAAGACTATATTAGGCACACACCAGCACAAAATTTCTACTATGACTGAAATTATTCTTGAAAACAAAAACAAAACATACTAATGCTACCCTAAGCTATAGCCACTTGTGCTAACTTATCACAAGTTAACCTTGAACTATTAAGTGACTTATTTCACTCATTCAACAGACATTTGTGTCAACATTTCAGCCATTATCTCAAATAACGAAATGCAAAAGTGACCAAAAGGGCACAAATCCTTCACTTAGGAAGCTAGAAATAATTTATAAATTATACCTAACATGCACATGATGTACATAAGTTGATAATGTTCAAGCAGATGTTTGAGGTACCACGGTAGTGGGGAGTGTGCAGGTGGAGATCAAGTGTTCAATTTGGGGCATAATAAATCTGAAGAGATTAAAAGTGTATAAGTTTAGAAGTTGACAGACAGTTTTATTTGGAAAGAAGGGACCAATATGATAAGAGCTGAGTGACTGTGGTCTGAGTGTGGTAGAAAATGATAGAAGAGTCAGAGAAAGGGGGGGAGTAGAGAATCAAGCGTGGTTTTGTGGACCATAATGTGAACATTTTTATTTTGCTCTAGTTGAGGGGAGAAAATAATGGTGAACATTTTGCAGAGGAATTATCAAACAGATTCTTTGGAATCAGTTTAATGTGTTTCTATTTACTACACACACACACACACACATGAGCAAAACAAATGTTTATGGATGTTTGTTTTGTATGAAATATTTGAAACCTATTCAAAGTTTTTCATAATATACATTTTCCATGAAGATATTTGAATATGTATATATGAATATACATATATATGCATATATATATAGCAGATAGGAGACTACGAAGGTCAGAGTTTAATTCTGGCATATTGAAATTGTGAAGCCTTTTGAAATTGCAAATGGATGTTGACTGGAAGTTGTTGGAAGATGTTTAAAGCTGTGAGATATGATAGGATCACTACATGTATAAAGTATAAGTAGAATCATGAGCCCTGAAGGACTGAAATACTGAGCTGGGGAGGAGCAGACCATACATTTTGTCAAACAGTTAAGATACTATTGGAAATAACCCAACCCATGTCAGAGTGTCTGAGTTCAAGTCCTGCTCTACTCATGACTCTAGCTCCCTGCTAATGTGCACCCTAGGAGACAGCAGGTGATGGTTTATGTGAATGGCTCCCTGCCAAGCAACTGGGAAAAACGGATTCAATTTTAGACTTCTGTCTTTGGCCTGGCCAAGCCCTAGCTGTTGCAGGAGTCTGAGGGGTGAATAGCTAGATAGAAAATCTTCAGAAATCTTTCTAAACTGGGCTGGTGCCGTGGCTCACTTGGCTAATCCTCTGCCTGCGGTGCCGGCATCCCATATGGGTGTCGGGTTCTAGTCCTGGTTGCACCTCTTCCAGTCCAGCTCTATGCTGTGGCCTGGGAAGGCAGTGGAGGATGGCCCAAGTGCTTGGACATCTGCACCCGCATGGGAGACCAGGAAGAAGCACCTGGCTCCTGGCTTCAGATCGGCGCAGTGCCGGCTGTAGCAGCCATTTGGGGGGGGTGAACCAACAGAAGGAAGACCTTTCTCTCTGTCTCTCTCTCTCTCACTGTCTATAACTCTACCTGTTAAATATATATATATATACATATATATAGATATATAGATATAGATATAGATATAGATATGAGCAATCTTTCTAAACTAACACCTAGACAAGAGATTATTTAGGAAAGAATCTTTGAGAGCCATCCATAGAATAAAGGTAAAGTGTCTCTTTGATTATCACATTCTTTTTATTAATTTCATTTCTGAAATATTTTAGCTGTTTGATGCACCTTGGTCATCTCTGATTTCTCCTATGAAATTCCACTTAAACATCCATTATACAAATTAAGCTGTTGTTAATTGTATAAAGTCCATTTCTGCTCTTGCTTATGCTAATTATCATTGTCAGATATTATTTGAGACACATGTAGCTGAAGAGATTGTACATGTAGACTGAGGGCCCATACTGTACAAGTGGTTTCCAAGGACTCTGGAGAAATTTATCCAAAGATAGGACAAAACATTTTTCATCCTGAGCCTCCTGGTAACCCCTAGCAAACAGCTGATCCTCATCTCCAATCATCCTGGGCATGTGGCACATGGTAGCCCCAGATGGCATCAACTGTCAGGAGGACAAGTTCAGCTTTTTCATCTACTACAACAAGTCTGTTAAAAAACTCAACAATAAGAAACCATATAACCTGGAAAAGAATAGGATCTCTAAGAAAACTGTGTGACTTCCTGTACCTGATGGAATGCCATGGCCCCCAAATACTCTTCTTCAGAGACTACTACCTTTACTGTGATCCAACATGTCTAAGGCTGTGTCATGGCTGGCACATGGGGCCATTGTCCTGCATCTTAACCAGCTTTACTTGATGTGGCAAAGGTCTTTCTGCAATAGATCACTGTGGCACATAGAGACATCTCGCAATGCCAAGTCCCTGAAGTTAGAGGCTTTTTTTAAAAAGATTTATTTATTTGTTTGAAAGTCATATTTACAGAGGAAGGGAGAGGTAGAGAGAGAGAGAAAGAGAATCTTCCATTGGCTCATTCACTCCCCAGATGGCTGCAACAGCCAGCATTGGCTAGACTGAAGCCAGGAGCCAGAAACTTCTTTCAGATCTCCCACATGGGTAGTAGGGGCCCAAGCACTTGGTTAATCTTCGGCTACTTTTCCCAGGCCATTACCAGGGAGCTGGATCAGAGGTGGAGCAGCCAGGACAAGAACCAGTGCCTCTAGGAGATGCCGGCATTGTAGGTAATGGCTTTACCAACTATGCCACAACACCAGCCCTGGTACAGTCTTCTTGGATGAAGGAGCAGTGGGAGCTGAGGGTCATCACCAAAGCCCAGTTCAATTGATTCTTAATTTAGAAGCATTGTATGCACCTTACAAAACCCTCCCAATTTTCTCTGTATATTACGGATTTCTTCAACCTCTATGTTACAATACTCAGCTGCCTGCTCAACCAGAACATGGAGCTGATCTTCTACTTGGCCTGGAAATAAACCTTGTGGGCAGGTGTTGAGGTGGATTCATTCTGAGAGGAGGTGCGTGGTGAGGGCAAGAGGCGGGGAGTCACCACACAGACCCTGGGAGTCGGGTGAAAGCAGGCCAGAGGCAAGCAGCCCGCAGACTCGTTTATTTCAGTTGGTACAACAGCTTATATAGCTAAGACAGCCAATCCGGTCAAGGGGCGTTTTATGCCCTAACCAATCACAGCCTGTTGCCAGGCAGTATCCGAAGCCATCCAATCACAGCCTGTTGCCAGGCAGGCTCCACTTGCCATGTGGTTTCCAAAGCCATGCAATCACAGCCTGTTGCCAGGCAGTCTCCATTGCCAGGTGGGTTTCAAAGCCATTCCTGAGTAACTGATGCTCGCTTGCCAGCGGCCATCTTGGCACAGCCTTCTCATTCCAACACAGGCTGGGAGCAAGGAAATAATGACTTATATAAACACAAAACTTAAACAAATAAATGTAAACATGTTGTCACACATATACAGGTGGTGCTTTATTATGGTTCCAACCCAGCCTTTTCCATGCTGTTGTGGGAGAACTGGCTCTGACATGAGCTAAATACTCAAGCTTCTCCTGCAGCAGGCTTCTTGCTCTCTTATAACACAAACAACTCCTATTCTTCTCTTCTTCAGCTGTTTCATATGAGAGTGATGTGAGGTCTGTCTTTGAGATCCCTAAATTTCAGGACAAACTCAAACAAAAACTTGGTAAACATTTCCCCTGCTCCCCTGGTCTGAAGCTGAGAAAGCACAGGGCTAGAGGAATTACCAAGTGTACGTTTCCGCTTTGGCAGAAAACTTGGGCTAGGGGTGTATATAAAAGGTGAAGTGGAGGGCGACACTGTGGCACAGTGGGTTAACGCCCTGGCCTGAAGCACCAGCATCACATATAAGCGCCGGTTGAAGACCTGGCTGCTCCACTTCCCATCCAGCTCTCTGCTGTGTCCTGGGAAAGCAGTAGAAGATGGCCCAAGTCTTTGGGCTCCTGCACCAGCATGGGAGACCCAGAAGAAGCTCCTGGCTCCTGGCTCCAGATTGGCACAGCTCTAGCCGTTGCAGCCATTTGGGGAGTGAACTATTGGATGGAAGATTTCTCTCTCTCTCTCTCTGTCTCTCTCTCTCTATCTCTATCTCTGTATAATTCTGACTTTCAAATAAATTAATAAATCTTAAAAAAAAAAAGGTAAAGTTGGGGATAGGAGGCTAGCCTTGTAACATTTTTCTCCTATACAATTATATATTATGACATTTTGTAAACAAAAACTGTGGGTTCATTTGTTTAAAGATTATACATTACTTTCAGAATGACAGCAAAACTTTCTTCATTTTTTTCATACTAATTTGCATTTAACTTATTTGCCCCCCAAAATTTTAGTCACTGTATTTATAAAATGCAAATCTGACCCCTTAGATTTGAGACCTTCTAAGAACTTAGCTTACAAGCTTTAAAATGAAAACAAAAAAACACTGCTATCCTAGAGACTTATTTTATTTAGCAAATATAACTGCTCCCCTATAAAGCACTGACTAAACTTTGGAACGTGGGGCTGGTGCTGTGGTGCAGCAGGTTAAAGCCCCAATCTGAAGTGCCAGCATCCCATATGGACACCAGCTCTAGCCCTGGCTGCTCCACTTCCGATCCAGCTCTCTGCTATGGCCTGGGATAGCAGTAGAAGATGGCCCAAGTCCTTGGACCCTTGGACCCATGTGGATACCCAGAAGAAGCTCTTGTTTCCAGACTTCAGATTGACTCAGCTCCAGCCATTGCAGCCATTTGGGAAGTGAACCAGCTAATGGAAGATCTCTGTGTCTCTACCTCTCTCTGTGACTCTGTCTTTCCAATAAATAAAAATAAAATCTTAAACTTTACAACGTAAAAGGTCAATGTACTTACTTTTTTTTTTTTTTTTTTTTTTTTTTTTTTTTTTTTTTTAGAGGAAAGGTTTATTGACAATAGACTGTTAGTTATTTTATTCTCCTCCCTCAGCAAGTTGTTCTGGTGGTATTTTCAAGAAAGGACAGTTGACAGGAATAGCCAAAACATGGTTATACAGGGACAGAATTAATGTGCTAATCACTCGTTGTTCATTTCATGTGAATCCCACTCTCTCCAGTGAGGGTTAGGACAATGCATTTATGTTTCACCATATAGAAGTGATGACAGAAACATGTGTAGGAGAAGTAAAACAAATACTTTAAATAAAATTATGTGAAATGAAGCAATATTATTTCATAACACCTGAGATGGAATATGAAGCATCCTGGAGTTAGACAGGTAGAACTGAAACAAAAAGTTCTGTTGTGTGCCTGGTATCCTTTTTCATTTATGTGGAAAAGAAATGACATGGACTGTGCAGATTTGATTTAGGACAGAATTTCTGCACACATGTGAATTGTATCATGTGCTACCAGGATATTTCTACTGCAGTTATTATTGCACTGAGTGTGAACCCAAATGGTTCTGATTTCAAGAAGCTCACAAAACTGTTTCTAAATGTAAAATTACTATTGTGGTTATATTTTTTAATGTAAAAATTAGTTTGGCTATGATAGACTCTATTTTTTAGCATGGCTATTGAGCATAAAAATCTCCTCCCAGATATAGATATGCACTTTTACTGTAGCAGCATTTCTAACAACTCAGATGATCAATTATCTGTCTTGTTCAATTAGAAAAGAAAGATATCACCCTAGTCTCTTTGCTGAAGCTGTCCTTGAACCCCAATCTAAGCTCTCTAGAGGCTGTCTTATCATTGGGTACCTGCCACTCAGTAACCATAACCCCATCCACTCAGCAAGACCATATGTTTTTAAATCCAGTGAACTTCCTTTTTGTCCCAAACAGAAAAAGATATGAAGTTCTTTTTTTTTTCCTTTTTTTAATCAATCTTTGTCCTTTCTTGGTGAGAAAACCAAGCACCAGCAGAGTTCGTCTATGCGCTATGAAATGCAGGTTCAGGAAGGGAGATAAGTAGCAGTTGAGTGGTCTCCCTCCAACACGGCAGTAAGAAGTAAAGCTGAGTACATCTCTATTGCCTCTCTTTTGTCATTTTATGTTATAGAGGAAATACATATAAACAAAGTTACTCACTGTTTCTTAGTGCTATGATGATTAAAATCTGACTGAAATATCAATTTGCCATTATGTGAGATTAAGGAAATTAAAGCACATAATTTGATAAATGGGTTACTAACAGTCTAACAACTATCTCTGCATCAACAATGTGAATCTATTTCTTTCTTACAGAATTGTGGCAGCCTTCTTATCTTCACTGTTTATCATTTTCACTTGGAATGATATAGATTTTCATTTTTGCATGTCAACTGAGTTTCCAGAAGTGTTTGTCAAAAGTATTTCCAATCTACTCAACCATATCAAAGTGCAGCAATAAAATTTAAGTAACCATATCTCATGTATCAAATGGTTTATAATATCTAAAGATATCAAAGGAAAGCACATACATCTATAAAATTTCTTTTTTAATTTTCAAAAGAATAACTTTTTAAAAAGTTTATTTATTTATTTGAAAGTCAGAGATACACAGAGAGGGAAGAAGAGGTAGAAAGTCAGAGGTCTTCCATCCGCTGGTTCACTCCCCAACTGTCTGCAAAGGCCAGAGCTGCGCTAATTGGAAGCCAGGAGCCAGGAGCTTTCTCCGAGTCCTCAACATGGGTGCAGGGACCCAAGGACTGGGCCATCTTCCACTGCTTTTCCAGGCCATAAACAGAGAGCTGGATCAGAAGTGGAGCAGCAGGGACTAGAACCAGCGCCCATATGGGATGCCTGCACTGCAGGTGGCAGCTTTACACACTACACCACAGTGCCAGCCCCCAAAAAGCCCTTTGTTCCAAGAGGAGCAGAGGTGGGGAAGCAAGACCCATCTCCTTAAAAACCCCCAGCCTCAGCTGGACTGCACACTCAGCCCTCTGTCTCTCTGCTGAGCTGCCCGCCTGGTCTGGCCAGGTGTAATCTCTCCACTCAACAATGTAACCTCCTTCCTTCCCCCCCACCCCCCGCACCCAGTCCAAGTGACTGGGCACCCTCTCGGGCTCTGTCTGGAGAGGTGCCCATCCATCCTTACAGATGTCCCTTCCCTAATAAACCTTGCTATTTTACCTCCCACTAAAAAAAAAAAAAGAGTAACTTTTTAATTTACTGTGCTAATCATATTTATACACACCTTCAAAATATCATAATTAAAAATCATCCTGAGCACCCATATTCTTTTCATAATACACACAGAATTCGTTGCACATAGAATTTTCCCATTGATTTTTTTCTAATAAAAATCATTTTATGAATTTGAAAGGCTGAAAGATGGGGGCAGAGAGAGAGAGAGAGAGAAAGAGAGAGAGAGAGGTAGAGAGAGTTCGCTTCCACCCACAGGTTCACTCTCCAAATGACTGCAATATACAGGATCAAGTAAGGAGAAAGCCAAGAGCCTTGGACTCAGTCTGGGTCTCCCATAAAAGTGAGTGGCAGGGACCCAGCAACTTCAGCCATTATCTGCTACTTTCCAGCGTGTATATTAGCATGAAGCTGGAAATGAGAGTGGAGACTTGAATCCAGGCACTCTGATATGGAATAGCAATGTTCCAAGTGATAGCTTAACTGACATGTCAAATACCCACATCATTTTCTGGATATTTCTTAGAGAATTATTAAAGTGTCTGACTCTGAAAATGAAAACCAAAATGACAGTTTTTTGTCATTTCTATGATTAATTCCTTATTCCTGCATAACAAATCACCCCAACATTTGGAGGCTAAAAGCAATTTAATTGCTCTTCATTGCTCACTTAAGGGTGAACTCAAATGGGCATTCTTACACCAAGCTCTCTTGGATCCCCTATACAGTTGCCATCAAGAGATAGGATTGCAGCAAGCTGCTGGTTCTGATGACCTCATCTGTATGTCTGGCACATCAGCAGGGATGGCTGGAACAGCTGGAATGACTTCACCAAAGGGTACTGGAATCCTAGAGACAAAAAGGAAAGCCTGCAAGAGGTTTGAGGGTTTTGCTCAAAAGTTACATAATTTAGCTTTTTTCTTGTTGTACTTATCAGTTCAAAACAGTTCTGATCCCAAGGTTATGGAAACATATCTCATGTCTTGATAGAAAATAATTTTAACAGTTTTTAATCCATCAGTTAGTATCAACAACATTATTTGTAAAATAAGATTGGAAATTCCCTTGGGAAATAATAAAAAATGTGTTTTAAAAAACTATGGGCTCCAAAAGGAAGCAAACAGCTTAAATATTATGTTATTGCTGAAGGTTAAATCTTAGGCCCAAACAATAGTTATTCATATTTAATTGACTTGCAGAATGTGTCATCAGATTTTAAATCTATGGGTGTCAGAATAAGTATTCAGGGTGTTCTGTTAAAAAAATATTAAACAGTTGTTTATTTTCAAAGTCTTTAAATACAGTGATGAAAGACTATTGACATGAGTAACTTACTTTAGAAAGAATGAATGTGACAGTCAAACTGAGATCCAAAAATGTTACACATGAATATGTCCTTGAATAAAAAATATATTATAGGATGTTATTTTGTTGGTAAACTTTAAAGATTAACTGCAAATTTTCATTTTTTATTATATGTATTAAAAGAGAGAACTTTAAATAATGTTATTAAGCAAGTTACAATAATTACATAATAAAATATGAGCAGTTTTTATTATTATTAAAATATACTTCCTTTTAATGTTATTATAAGGTTGTTTACAAGCCTTTAAAAATATCTGGAGGACAATATAACTATCTGAACTTGAATCTTTCCACATCTGACAAAATTAAAAAAAAATCTTGAATCAATAAAAATACAAATAAACTATATACCATCTTTGATCATTACTGAGAACCAGGGAATACCAAAAAGTTCAAATGAACTATAAGCTCAAAATAAATCCCAAATTCCTACAGAGCTATGGTTGAAAGCTTTGATTGCAACTACAAGACTGTGCAGTCAGGGAAGATGAGAATTACCCACTTCATGCAAGAGAAGAGGAGAATGGAAGGCATTAGACAGTGTCCAGACAAAATCACCCCCAGCGTATGTCACACTCTAATTTCTCAATTACAAAATTCAAGATGAAGTCTTAGTAAATAATCTCATTTTTATAAATACTTCAGAATATTTAAAATGAAGGATGTTTAACATTTTGGTATATCTTTTAGGCATTTATACAAGAATAAAAAGTTTGTGGAAATTTTAAACTAAAAAAGGTTATTTTGGTGCAAAAGCTTAAAATCCATGCACAGTTTTCTCACAATATGCATTTTTTCATAAACTTTTTGAAGGTTCCTCCTGTGAATATATAAAAGAAATATGGTACAAATGTGGTTCGTCTTGTGAATGTAAAAAAGAAATGTGGCACATGTTCACAATGAATTATTCTTTGGTCTTAATAAAGACAGGAAATCGTGTCGTTTGTGACAGCATGGACACATTCTGTTTAGTGAAATAAGCCAGGCATGGATAGATAAACACTGCATACTCTTACTTTTATATGGAATCTTAAGAAATGTAAATCAGAAGTAGAGAACACAGTGGTTGTTCCCAGTGGCTTCAGGAGAAGACTGCTAAAGAGATGTGGTATAAAGAATACAAAATTGCAGTAAATAGGAGAAATAATGTATTGTCTTCTTGAAAATTGATATGTGTAAAGTAATGCATATGTGTTAATTATCTCAATTCAACCATTCCACAAGGTATACACAAGAAAGGAAAACTTCAGAATTCTTTTGATGAAGCAAGTATAATGCTGATAGTTAATCTTCATGAAGATAGTTCAAAAAAGAAAGTTACAAATTAATATCACATGAATATTAGTACAAACATTCTAAATAAAATGCCTGCAAATGGACTATAAAACTATAGGAAGAAAATAATTAAATTGCATTTATACAACTAATGCAAGAGTGAGTCAATATCAGAAAAAATGTACTCATACAAGTTCACCATAAGCAGAACAATTATATGATTATAGCACAGCTGCTGAAAAAGCCTATGGCAAAATTCAGTATCCATATTTATTAGCTTTTTGAGAAAATATGAGTGTATAGATCTTGTCTTAGCATGTTAGAATATAGCTCATAATATGTAATAGAAAACATCAAAGGCATTTAAACAAAAACTCAGGAATATCAACTATATCTACTATCACTAACCTGTTTGTGGTGACATTGGACAATCCAATATAAAAAGAGGAAAAATAAAAGATATAGAATTGAAAATGAAGGAGTAAAGCTGTATTTGAAGATGATATGAAAGTATACCTGGAAAATGTTAGAAAATCAATAATAAAAATACTGATACAGTGAAGTATTCAGCAGAAGGAGGCATTAAAATTAACATGCAAAAATCAACAGCATACGTATACTTAAATAATAACCAGATAGATATAGCTATACATACTAAGGAATTGACTGAAGGATAGCCATGTAGATCAGTGGAACAAAAGAGAGAACCCAGAAACAGATCAAGACAAATGACCCAACTGATGTTTTGCAAGTATTCATCACATGAAGGAAGTACAGTCTTCAATGAGTGTTCGTGAGCAATTAGATATTCAGGCAAAAATGAAGCTCACCAAAACTCACACTCTGTAAAATGTAACTCAAATTGAATCATAGACTAAAACAAACAAAATTTAACAATGAGATACTTCAAAAGGTATGTAGAAAATTAAATTGCTATGGAATAAATTTAGGTATAAAAAGAAGAAACAAATTGTTTCATACAATGTAAATTAATGAACCACTGGTGAAAAATTATTAGTGAATTTCAGCACTACCATGGTATGTGAAAGAAGGCTGAAACAAAATTTGCATACTGAATGATTCCATTTTTGAAAATTCTAAAATAGTGTCACCAATTTATACTGTATGAATAGTTGAGTATGTCCATGAATGGAAGAAGTTGATTGTGAAGGACCACACATAGTTTTTTGAGGAGATGGAAATATTCTATGCCTACTTTGATTCGGATGGTGTTCAATTCATATATGTATCTGATATAACAGGTCAAATAGTACTTAACATACTTATTAGTGTTGTCATGTGTAAATTATACTTTAATAAAACAACAAGACAAAACAATAACATTACAATGAAGTATATACTCATTGAGTGCTTTGGAGATATTATACAATGAAAAGAACATATTATCAGTAAGTAACATTCCAATTGAGGATGTATAATCTAAATCTAATCATGAGAAAATATACAATCTTAATCTGAAAAGTCTTCTATAAAATAGCTGGCAATAGTCTTTAAAAACAAAACTAAAAATAAAAAAAAGGACTGAGAACAACTTACTTTGTTTTCATTTTTAATGTGATACTTTATTTTTATGTTTATGTAATATTAATACAAACAGTACAGATTCAATATAGTTCATAGGTAAAACTCTTTAAATATAATGATACTCCCTTCCTCCCTCCTAACCTTTCTCTCCCTCTCTCTCTTTCCTTTCTTCTTTCCTTAATTTTTAGCTTTTGAGATAATATATTTTATTTAAAATCACAGTCAAAGGCTTAATTCTCCACTTAACAAAGAGATTGGCACTGAGTCCAGTAATAATATAGGCAAGGGCTATAAACAACAACAAAATGGAAAGATGACCATTTCACCTATATACAGAAAACTATAATAATAATCAGTTTTCTTTGTTGATGGGATCATTTTTTGCAACATAAACACTTACTTTGTTAAAACACAGCTTCATTTTGGGGAAGACAATAATTTGATTTTATCCTTGAAATCCTGATGACAGAGGAGGCCACACCATAGATTAAAAACCCAATACCATCAATTTATTAGAGAACATTGGCGAAACCATGCAAGATATAGGTACTGGCAATGACTTTTTGGAAAAGACCCCAGGAGCACAGGTAGTCAAAGCCAAAATTAACATTTGGGATTGCATCAAATTATGAAGTTTCTGTACTGCTAAAGAAACAGTCAGGAGAGTGAAGAGGCAACTGACAGAATGGGAAAAAATATTTGCAAACTATGCAACAGATAAAGGGTTGATAACCAGAATCTACAAAGAAATCAAGAAAATTCACAACAACAAAACAAACAACCCACTTAAGAGATGGGCCAAGGACCTCAATAGACATTTTTCGAAAGAGGAAATCCAAATGGCCAACAGACACATGAAGAAATGTTCAAGATCACTAGAAATCAGGGAAATGCAAATCAAAACCACAATGAGGTTTCACCTCACCCCGGTGAGAATGGCTCACATTCAGAAATCTACCAACAACAGATGCTGGGGAGGATGTGGGGGAAAAGGGGACACTAACCCACTGTTGGTAGGAATGCAAACTGGTTAAGCCACTATGGAAGTCAGTCTGGAGATTCCTCAGAAACCTGAATATAACCCTACCATACAACCCAGCCATACCACTTCTTGGAATTTACTCAAAGGAAATTAAATTGGCAAACAAAAAAGCTGTCTGCACCTTAATGTTTATTGCAGCTCAATTCACAATAGCTAAAACCTGGAACCAACCCAAATGCCCATCAACAGTAGACTGGATAAAGAAATTGTGGGACATGTACTCTATAGAATACTATACAGCAGTGAAAAACAATGAAACCCGGTCATTTGCAACAAGATAGAGGATTCTGGAAAACATTATGCTGAGTGAAATAAACCAGTTCCAAAGGGACAAATATCATATGTTCTCCCTGATCAGCGACAACTAACTGAGCACCAAAGGAGAAACCTGTTGAAGTGAACTGGACACTATGAGAAACAGTGACTTCATCAGCTCTTGTGCTGACTGTTGATGTACAATGTAATACTTTATCCATTATAGTATTTTTTTGTTCTACTTAATACTATTGGTTGAACTCTGTAATTAACACACAATTATTCCTAGGTGTTTAAATTTTTTAACTGAAAAGTGATCCCTGTTAAATATAAGAGTGGGAATAAGAGACGGAGGAGATGTACAATTTGGGAAATGCTCAATCGGACCTGCCGCAAATGGTGGAGTTAGAAACGTGCCAGGGGATTCCAATACAATCCCATCAAGGTGGCATGTACCAATGCCATCTCACTAGTCCAAGTGATCAACTTCAGTTCACAATTGATCACTCTGATAGGTCTAAGAGTCAAGGGGATGACACAAACAAGACTAGTGTCTGCTAATACTAACTGATAGAATCAAAAAGGGAGAGAACAATCCAAGATGGGAAGCGGGAGATACAGCAGACTCAGAGAATGGCAGATGTCCTGAAAAGAACTCTGGCCTCAGAATCAGCCCTTAAGGCATTCAGATCTGGCTGAAGAGCCCATGAGAGTATTTTAGGCATGGAAAGCCAAGACACTCTGGGGGAAAAAAAAAAAAAAAGAAGAAGACCTAAATGAAAGACCTCTGCGAGTGAGATCCCAGTGGAAAGAACGGGGCCATCAAAGAAGGAGGTACCTTTCTCTGAAGGGAGGAGAGAATTTCCACTTTGACTATGACCTTGTCGGAATAAGATCGAAGTCAGCGAACCCTAAAGGCTTCCATAGCCTTGGCAGCTCATGACTAGAGCCTAGGGAGATTACTGATGCCATAATCAAGAGTGTCAATTTGTTAAGTCAACAACAGGAGTCACTGTGTACTTGCTTCTCAGGTGGCATCTGTCCTTAATGTGTTGTCCAATGTGAAGTAATGCTATAACTAGTACTGAAACAGTATTTTTACACTTTGTGTTTCTGTGTGGGTGCAAACTGATGAAATCTTTACTTAGTATATACTGAATCGATCTTCTGTATATAAAGATAATTGAAAATGAAAAAAAAAAGCCTTGGTTTTAAATTGGACATTGCATAAAAATTAATTAATTTTTATAAAATATCATGTAGGATCTCTGTCCTTAATGTGCTGTACATTGTGATTTAATGCTATAACTAGTACTCCAACAGTATTTTTCACTTTGTGTTGCTATGTGGGGGCAAACTGTTGAAATCTTTACTTAATATATACTAAACTGATCTTCTGTATATAAAGAGAATTGAAAATGAATCTTGATGTGAATGGAAGGGGAGAGGGAGCGGGAAAGGGGAGGGTTGCTGGTTGGAGGGAAGTCATGGTGGGGGGAAGCCATTGTAATCCATAAGCTGTACTTTGTAAATTTATATTCATTAAATAAAAGTTTAAAAAAAAAGCTAAATTTTTGACATTTTCTTTTTTGTGAGTCTCCACAAAACTGCAATAGATCAGATAGTTCATAAATTTGAAAAAATACAATAAAACAGATAGCTTGGTTAAGCATATTTTTACTTATTGTCTCATATCATCAGCTATGAACGCTCTTACTGAGTCAATTTCAATATTATGAAGATGCACTTTTTAGCTTTTTAAAATTTTTCTTAACAATATTTATTTATTATTTTTGAGACAGCATATAGTTGGTTTCTGTTATAGTTAAAGACAATGCTCTAGCAAATGGAGAGTTCAACAAAAAATATAGGCAAGGGCGATAGATAATAATCAAATGGAAGGATGTTCATCTTCACTCATATACAGTAACTTTTAAAATCGTCACAATCATTACAACTATAGTAGTAGATAATTCTTAACAATTTGCTCAATAAAGATTTAAAACAACATTTTATCAAACACTATTTGCAACAAAATTCATACATAAAGGCATTTCTTTCTGTGAGTTTTGATCCTTGACTTAAAATATCCCTTCATTAAGGCAGTGGGGAAAATATACTCATTGTGTCTTAGATATGTGCTTTTTGATTCAATGGGTACCAAATTCAGACAAATAGAAACTATTATCAGATACTCAAATTTTATTTCACACATGTTGTTCTAGGTATATGAGACAAGACGAGTATAATTCAGAGTTTGGCAGATAGTCACAGGGAGTTCTCGATTTCACATTCCAATATTATGAAATGACATGTACTCTATGGCACGTTCTGTTACAAATCAATTCAATCTTAGATAAAATTGACTTTTTAAGATATTGCTAGTCTCTCAAAAATACGGAAAGTAAAAAAAAAAAAAATTCTGAATCTCTCACTGAAGTAGCACAACCACAGCACAATTTGAAAAGATAGCAGAGAATTGTAATCACAGCTCAAATGCACAGTTGAATGGAGATGGACACCAATATCAGCAGAAGACTGTGTAACTGACTTTGACTCCATGCTATAAGTTTGGAAACTATAAACAAGCCAAGTGTTCTCTTGGATCCTGGTGAAGACAATAAAAAATCATTTCAGAAGAAAAGTATCTCTAAATCAGGCTCTTAAGAATACCAACAAAATATTCAAATATCAACTCACAAAGTTATCAAACACACAACAAAAATATGTATTCATAGATTTAGATAAATGAGAATGTTAGAACTTGCAAAGATCGGAAGCAAATTTAATGAGTGTGAAATATTTAAGGAAAGAAAAGGTAACCAAAAATAAAGCTGCAGTAAAAGACCTAGTTAAAATATATTTGTAAAAGAGAAAAATTTAAAAAAAATGTAAAAGGATATAATTGTACCAAGAATTTTAAGATTATAATTTAAACAGAATATTAGCAAGAGGGAATTTTTTCTCCCTTGAAGTCTCCCTCCATGCTGCTCTGGCTGGAGGTCTTTGAGTCTAATAAATCTTGCTTTTAAATCTCAAAAAAAAGGAATATTCATTAGATAAATATCAAGATATCCAGAGACATGGCTAAGAAGATTAATAGTCAAACCATACATTAGGCATAACCATTGGCAATATATGGTAAAGGAGTTATATATTGATATATATATATGTATAAAATGCCAACAATCTAATTTTTAAATACACAAGGCATATGAATAGGCACTTCAAAAGAAAAGATAATGTAGGTCCCACATTATGATGTAGCAGGAAAAGCTCCACCTGGAATGCTGGTTACTGTTGGCTGCTCCACTTCCAATGCAGCTCCCTGCTATTGGCCCGTGAAGGCAGCAGAAGATGGCCCAAGTGTTTGAGTGCCTGCCACCCACATGAGAAAACTGGAATAAGCTCCTGGCCACTGGCTTCAGCCTGGCCCATCCCTGTCCATTGTAGTCATCAACTCTGTCAAATAAGTAAACGAATCTTAAAAAAAAAGAAGATTGGGGCCAGTTCTGCGGCATGGTGGGCTAATCCTCCACCTGGGGCGCCAGCATCCTATATGGGCACTGGTTCCTGTCCCAGCTGTTCCTCTTCCTTCTAGTTCTCTACTATGGCCTGGGAAAGCAGTAGCAGATGGACTGAGCACTTGGGCCCCAGCACCCACTTGGGAGACCCTGAAGAAACTCCTGCTCCTAGCTTTGGATTGGCCCAGCTGCAGCAGTTGTGGCCATTTCAGGGGTGAACCGGCAGATGGAAGACCTTTCTTTCCTTCTCTCCCTCTTTCTGTCTGTAACTCTACCTCTCAAATCAATAAATAAAATCTTAAAAAAAGAAGAAAATAACTCAATGGTCAATAAGTTTTTGAGAAATAGTCATCAGAAATATGCAAATAAAATAGCAGGGAAATACCACTATTTAGCTACTAGAATAATTAAAATTAAAAGCTTGGAAGTTATGTGGGGGAAAAGCCATTGTAATCCATAAGCTATACTTTGGAAATTTATATTTATTAAATAAAAATTTAAAAAAAAATAAAAGCTTGAAAAAACTAAGTTTTGGTGTGGTTGCAGGACTATTGTATGTCCTGTGTTTCCTGTGTAATTGCAAATTTATAGAAGTAATTTGAAAACATTTTAGTGGAACCCACTAAAACATCCCTTAAACTTAATTAGTAAAACATCGTTCCTTCTCATAAATAAGATAATAAGTGTGTATGTTAATAAAAGAACATCTACAAGAATGCTTATGGTAGATTTACTTTTTTTAAAGGTTTTATTAATTTATTTGAGAGGTAGAGTTCCAGACAGTGAGAGGGAGAGACAGAGATTAAGATCTTCCATACTTACCTGGCAGGGGAGATACCATGATCATGAATATCTTCCAGCGCTGGTTCACTACCCCATGGCTGCAATGGACGAAGCTGCACCGATCCAAAGCCAGGAGCCAGGAGATTCTTCTGGGTCTCCCATGTGGGTGCTGGTACCCAAGGACTTGGGCCATCTTCTACTGCTTTCCCAGGCCATAGCAGAGAGCTGGATAGGAAGAGGAACAGCCAAGACTCAAACCAGTGTCCGTACGGGATGCTGGCAATGCAGTTGGGGAATTAACTTACTGAAGTCGCTAGATTTACTTGTAATAATGCAAAACTAACCGAGTAAGCTCAAAGGCAAGATGGATAAAATGCTGTGGTATATTTATATAACAAATCACTCCACGACGATGAGTAGGTATGAACAATTACACTGAAATGGATGCACTAACTCCATGGACAGAATATTTAGTTAAAGAAATAAATACCAAATATGTACACACTGAAAATTATATTTCACAAATTTCAAAAACCACCAAAATTATAGTGCTAGATGACAGACAGAACAGGGGCAACTTTTCTGGAATGATAGGAATGTTCTATATCCTGATCTGAGATTTGTAAAAGTGTAGGAAATACCATTAGGATTTACAATGGAGATTCCCACAGGAAGAAAAAGACAGTTGAGGGAGGCAAAACGGACCGGTCACAATATCTAAACTTTTGTTTAATGAATACTAAAAGACACTTTGTAAACAAGGAAAATGACCCAGAAGACAGAAGAGTGAATACATAAACTGATACACACACACATACACTTATATAATATATTTACAGTAGTACTGTAACTAAAGCTCAAATTAATAATATCTAAATAAGAGATCACTGGCATCATATATAAGAGTGTTAATTGTTAAGTTAACATAGTATCTGTGCATTTACTTCCCATGCAGGACTTCTGTCCTCAGTGAGTTCTGTCATGAGAATTAACTGTAAAACTTGTTCTCAAACCGATTTTTCATGTGTGCGCATGTGTGTGCAAATTGTTGAAATCTTTACCTAGAGTAGAGTTAATCTTCTGTGTGTACAGTTCATTGAAAATGGTTCTTAATGGAGAAGGGGACTGGGAATGGGAGAAGGAGGAGGAGCAGTGTTGGAGTGGGGGTAGGAGGGCGGGTAGGGTTGGAAGGATCACTATATTCCTAAAGCTGTACTTATGAAATTTGTACTCATTAAATAAAAAGTTTCTTTGGGGAAAAAAGGCTCATTAGAAAGTTGACAGCATGGTTTTGAAGTGGTTAATATATTGGTTGAGATGTGAGGTGAGAAACCAAGTAAAAGGGTGATTTTTTTTTTTTAAAGATGTGTTTATTTATTTGAAAGGTAGAGTTACAGAGCTAGAGGAGTGACACAGAGAGGTCTTCTACCTGCTGGTTCACTCCCCAAATGGCTGAACAGCTGGGGCTGGACCAACCCGAAACCAGGAGCCAGAATGGTGACTCTTAAAATGTTTCAATGACAAAACCAGCAAGGAACTGCAAAGGCCCGATAGAATTACAGTTGAGACCAGAACCGTGCATGCTGAATAACAGGAAGCTCTCTTGCAATGGCTAGGGCTGGGCCAGGCTGATATAATGAGCAAGGAAATCGTTCTGGGTCTCCCACATGGGTTGCAGAGGCTCAAGTACTTGGGCCATCTTCCATTGCTTTCCCAGGCACATTAGCAGGGATCTAGATTGGAAGTAGAGCAGCCAGGACATGAACCAGTACTCATGTGGGATGCTGGTATCACAGGTGGCAGCTCAACAGCTACACCACAATGCTGGCTGCTCCATTATTTTTAAATATGGTAATGATAGCACCTACTTCACAGGGCTGATTTAAGATTTAATCAGAAAGTACACACAAGCCCTTAGCACAACAGCTGGCACATGTGCTTCACAGATGTTTCACATATACCATGTAATTGTCGGGGGCACTTGTAAAGGGGACAAATGGCATTCCAGTACATTTTTTGCAACTTTCTATAAATCTGCAATTATTTCTAAATAAAAAGTTTTAAAACATATTTTTTTTAACTTTTATTTAATGAATATAAATTTCCAGTGTACAGCTCATGGATTACAATGGCTTCCCCCTCCCATAGCTTCCCTCCCACCCGCAACCCTCCCCTCTCCCGCTCCCTCTCCCCTTCCATTTGTATCAAGATTCACTTTCAATTCTCTTTATATACAGAAGATCAATTTAGTATAAAGATTTCAACAGTTTGCACCCACATAGAAACACAAAGTGAAACATACTGTTTGAGTACTAGTTATAGCAAAATCACAATGTACAGCACATTAAGGACAGAGATCCCACATGAGGAGCAAGTGCACAGTGGCTCCTGTTGTTGACCCAGCAAATTGACACTCTAATTTATGGCGCCAGTAACCATCCTAGGCTGTCGTCATGAGTTGCCAAGGCTATGGAAGCCTTCCAAGTTTGCCAACTCTGATCATTTTTAGACAAGGTCATAAAAGACAGAGTGAGGATAGTAACCAATGATCCTAAGAGTGGCATTTACCAGGTTTGAACAATTATACAGCATTAAGTGGGGAAGAGGACCATCAGTACACACAGGTTGGGAGTAGAGCCATTGGTGGTAGAGTAGAGGTTATGATTACAAAGGAATGAGGCCCAAGTGCACTAGACAGGGTCTAGAACAAAGGACAGAGTCATTATTAGAGGAGCTAAGAAAGGTGCTGTCTAAGCTACAAGTAATTTTTCTGATTGAGAGGCAAATAGAACCTGATAGAAGGGGCTTGATAATAATCTGGTGGGCTTTAGGCCTTGTAAATTCAGAGACCCAGACCTATCTATCTCTTCACATGGGGTATATCCTAAGGGAGGTGTGAACCTCCTGGGGGAAGGCACTCTGTTGACTTTCATTACTTGGCTGGCCTGGGAGGAGAGTTGGCCAGGTAAAGGCAGGGGGCATCTCTAACAAGAAATTTACAGTTCTGCCTGCAATGTTGCTGACCCTACTTGACCATCCCCTCAGCTGCAGTGGTCACTTTGGAAGTTGGGCTGAGTGAAGGGCTTTTCATAGCAAACAGAAACTGAAAGAATTTGTTGCCACTCATCCTGCCCTGCAAAAGATGCTTAAAGATGTGTTACACACAGAAACACAGAATCATGGTCACCAATATGAAAGAAGGTAAATGAAGGAAACCTCACAGCAAAAGATCACAGGAAGCTCAATTTCTCTTTGACATAGAATTAAACTCTGATGCTCTGTTAAAGCAATGTGTTAAAGTAATCTATTATGTTCTCTTGATGTCTGTTAAATTCTAATTGTTCAAAACATATTTTTAAAAAGAGATGAAAAAAACAACTAAAAGTCAAGAGGATGTAAAGGAATGATCTCTAAATAAGGGGAAGCTATGAGTTTCATACCATTTCACTCCTTAACTTGATACTCTTGGAAAAACAAGTTTGAACTTGTATTTTCTCTCTCTCTTTCTCTCAATAAAACAGTTAAACTCCATTATTTATTTTATAAAATTAATAATAAGTATGAAATATATGAATGAATACAGAGAATTTTGAAAATTGTAAAATATAAAGATAATATGTCATTATTAAATCAGAAAGTTATACAGCTAGAAAAAACTAAAAAAAAAAAAAATTCATGCTTTTCGATGTAAAGTGATGACTAGAGGAAGACTAAGTGATGTGTCCTAGATTATATGTCCAGTGAGTGACAATGCTTGAGCTTCTACTTCTTTAACTGATTATATTATTTTCTAATTTGTTGAATATGTAAGAGACTTAAAGCATTCACAAGAATGGCTCCTGGATATTAAACAGAAATAAAATAGTTCCCTCACTTCAATTTTCCAGGGCTGCTTCCATGCCTTTGTGAAGAGAGAGACCCATTGAGAAAATGATTGAAAAGTAAAACTGAGTTGATAATCATAAAATTCAACTGCAAAATCTACTACATTCATACACACAAAAATTAATCTTTGAAATTGGGTTCAGCAAGTACAGGAAATGAGTTTGTTAAGGTCCTTACAGCAACATTGTCATTCCCTTCAGTATCATCATCAACATGATCAACATCATAATCTTTTTCTTCATCAAGCTTATTAGAAGCCACAGAAATGTTTTTTCTAGATGTGCAGAAAGAGAAATTCTAGATTTCAGGTCAAGGAGTCAAGTGAAGGAAAAAAAAAGTCATAATTTTCAGACCTTTTGTTGTCTCATAATGCTTTGATCCTTTTCCTCTGAAAAATGAGAACATAGGTACACTGTCATAGTTATTCAAACTGTGCAGAATCCAGGAAACTCAAAGGGATTTAGTTAAGTATTCTTGAAATGAAGGGAAGTGTTTATAAATGGAAAAGAAAAAAATAATAAACAGCCCCTAATGTGTGGGTATTCTTCTTAGAAATGCATTTAGGATTCTGTGTCAGTAACTACCAAGTTTCTGATGAAAATTCTATTCCCACAGATGATGCAAAGCCTCTCAATATGCCAGTCTCAAATGCCATGTCTAGTAATCTCAAATCTTAAATCTTCCCTTAGCCCTATCCCCATTCTGAAAGTTAAACTCACTTAATTCTCTAATATTAACCAACGACCTTTTTGTCTCTTGTTTATGAAGGGAGTCTATAAAAATTCATGGAAATGGGCACTATGAAAAACCTGCACATGAATTTCAATTTTCTACAACAAAATAAAGTTATCTTTTTAATACTATTTTCACAGACTTTCTTGAAGTATCTTCATATTTATGTGTTGGCTTGCATGCATTTTGGTTTAGAAAAGGCATTGCAAAGCTTCAAGATTCCAAATAAAGTTAATTTTTATGTTTAACTGGAAGTTCTCAGAACATTTCGAACCTTCTCCTGTTACTGTTAACAAGAAAGACACATATGGCTAAACATTCATGAACCTGAATAGTCTGAACCTGGGTGAAAACAACCAAATGTTTAGTAGCCCCCTGCAAGGACTCCGGTGCTCCACATCTAGGCTTTACATTGTGGGCTGTTCATAATGAGCAGAAAAAAAATGCTCTATTTTCAACCTTCAGATTAGAAAATCATGCAGGATTTAGTCTCAGATTTTCAGTGGAAGCATTGCAGTGTTTTTGTTTTCTTTGCTGCTGTGACCAGATGGAAGCATTACTTTCTTTTCCAGAAAGTCTATGAACAGGCAGAGTAAAGGTGACAGCTCACACGGAGTAGTGCCAGATGCTCTTGTTTATTCCACAGTGTTTGGGGGATATTTATTGGCATAAGTTCAGTGGCTTTTTGGAGGGTTTTCCAAAGGGTCTCAGTTTTCTGCGTAAAAATCGGCTGCTGTGTGCAGCCCAGTAGGGGAAACATGCTTTGCTCTCTAGATTTGGCTTTGTTTCTCTTGGTTTACATTCTATCCACAAAAGACTGGAAGGTTTTTAAAAATACCAACTGTATGCACTTCACAAGGCTGCAGCATTCATATTTACATGCTCATTTTAGAAAATTAGGAACTTGTACTCAGAGCTGCAGATTTATCTGCTTTTTATTTTCCTTTTCATTTTCTAAAATTAACTCATAACCATATTGAATTGAAGGAAGTTGCCCACAAAAAACTGAGCACATAATAATAAATGCCAAGCATGTTTATTTTAGTATAAACTCAAGCTGTGTGAGACTGGGGAGTTTACCTTCTCTTATTTGCTTACTCAGCAAATCTGTTCTGCTACCACAAAAAAGGCAATATTGCTAGTACTTAAAAGCATAGACCTTGACACCTACTGGCAATATCACCTTGGCAAAGATTTTCAAACTTTGTTATGTTTCAGTTTCTTCAAATGGAAGATCATAATAATAATAGTGTCCATCTCACGGGATTTTTGGTAGAATCTGAATGAGTTTTTTCATGAAGCACATTTATAAAGGTGATTGGCACATAATAGGTTCTCAATAAATATAAACTGTTATGATCAATGTCATTATCATTATTCCTTTTTTTAAAAGATTTATTTATTTATTTGAAAGTCAGAGTTACACAAAGAGAGGAGAGGGAGAGAGAGAGAGAGAGAGAGAGAGAGAGAGAGAGAGGTCTTCCAGGTGCTTGTTCACTCCCCAACTCGCCGCAGCCTCTGGAGCTGCACTGATCCAAAGCCAGGAGCCAGGAGCTTCTTTTAGGTCTCTCACACAGGTGTGGGGGCCCAAGCACTTAGGCTGTCTCTTACTGCTTTCCCAGGTCATAGCAGAAAACTGGATCAGAAGTAGAACAGCCAAGACTCGAACTGGTGCCCATATGGGATGCTGGCACTGCAAGCAGCAGTTTTACCCACTACGCCACAGTGCTGGCTTCATATCATTATTACTTTTTAATCATTTTATTTTTCATCACATTTTGTTACGTTGCAGAATGTGTATTTTTCCATCTTGAACAATGTTAGTTTTAGGGAAAATATAATAGCAAGATTCTGACTGTTGGAGAGGACAGGAACCTCAAGATCATGTCTGTCCAATTTTGGCCTTATGTTTTATATCTGGGAGATTTTTCAAGGACATTGAACTATTATTTCTTTCATTTTTTTAATACTAAATTTTTAATCACCCTTATAAGCAGTAAAATCATGTCTCACTTTCTGCTTTTATTTTTTTCCCTTATGGCATCATTCATTAATAAATAAAAACCAATCTTTTGAGGAGAGAAGTTAAAAAGTATTTTTGAAAAGAAAAATGATATTGGATTCAGTTTACAGAAATTCTTCTATTTGTTTAAGGATTCACATTCCTCTACATTTTTCAATTATTTTTTAAGGTGGGAACTGGGGAGTGGAGACATAGTCCTTGGCATGCATGTGATATAAAATTTATGAATTTTATTAAATTATAAGCTGATTTACTTGCACGCTTTTTCAGTTGGGAGAATTCAGCCACACATATACAATATATAATATAAGATTCTTCATCAGGAAAATTTATAAGCTTTCTATTTCTAAATTTTCATTTCTTAGGTTTTAAATCCAAGGTGAATTGTCCTGAAAAGATCAACTTACTTCATATAAGAACAAGTTTAAATTTAATTCATAATCATTTAATATTCAATTTAGTGATATTTGAAATCATTTAAGTTTCGGTAGCTTATCAAAGTAATTTGGAATTGAATTCCTAGAATACTTGTGACACTTTAAGAGTTCGATTTTTCAAAAATAGCAAAATACAGCTGTTAAAAATGTAGTACTCTTGACTGCAAATTACTATCAGAGATGTTAACTTCAATTGTTTATTAATAAGCAACTTCTTTGGCTTTACTTGCTATCTTTCCGGACAATACTAAGTACTTCTTGAAAGAAGGAACTCAACGAGGAAGAGTTTGGAGTGGAATCCACACTTCTCAGATATAGAGGCCTCAGCGATTGCTGGTGCTCCTCTTGGATAACCAAGTGCATAAGTCACAACCACGTTTATTCCGAGCAGTGACTGAATGGTAATGCTTCCTAAATGATTTGGTTTTTCCCTTTTCTTTCTCTGTCATATTTTTATCCTTTAATTTCCTTCAGTTCTTGTCAACTGTGAAGCATTTTTCTCACTTATTCTTGATAATTTTTCAAACATCCTTGCTTACCTTAAGCATGAACTTCATTCTACTTGTCTCAACAATTTAAAGGGCTCAGTTTAAGGAAACCGCTCTATTAGAGGAAGTTTAAGGATGCACATTCTTCTAAATTGAATTTTTCAATTGTCTTTTAATGTGGAGACTAGGGAACAGATCCTAAAATTCCTTGGGCTACAAATAGTTGTAGATAATTCGCTTATATTGTGGAAAAGCCTAGAAAACTGAATCGTCAATGTGTTTTTGGAGGGCAGTTTCACTAACTATAATTCATATTTGGATGGGATTTTTTTATGGCCAAAAGAGCAGTTCTAGGATGGATAACAAGTTTGTGACTTGGTTTCCTTCAACAGCCAAATTTGCATAGATAAACCAATAGATTGGGCAAATTAAAGATTGCATTCTGCCATTCTAACTGCTTTCATTCACTTTAATATAGATGTAAATCAGTCATTGAAAGTATCCAGCTGTTTCAGTTTTCTCATCTATAAAAATAAGAAAAATTTGTGGTTGGCGCTGTGGCCTATTGGGTGACAGTTCATGTTCCAGCTATTCCTCTTCGTATCCAGTTCTCTGCTATGGCTTGGGAAGTTGGTAGAAGATGGCACTTGCCCCTGCAACTGTGAAGGAGACAGGGAGGAAGCTCTGGGCTCCTGGTTTCTTATTGGCCCAGCTCTAGCTTTTGCAGCCATTTGGGGAGTGAACCAACAGATGAAGATCTCTCTCTCTCTCTCTCTCTCCCTTTGCCTCTCTTTGTCTTTCAAATAAATAAATAAATCTTTTAAAAATGGGATGAATCCGATGCTTGCCTTACAAAGTAAGCCTAAATATTATTAATGGTTGTTGCTGAAAAACAAGTAAACAAAAAAGATTATACTCTGCCTTGGGAAAAGCAATACATTATAATGCATTCTGTAAGTATGAATATTTTTTCCCTGAAGACATTAATCTAAGCCCAGCTGAGATAGGTTGGTAGCTCCTACTTTATGGTAAAAAGGAGAATTGGGCCTCTGCTTCCTTATTTTACCTGAATCAGTTGCACACGCCCACCCAGCGAGGGAACCTGGTGAATACTTAGGAGAAGACAGAGTTATCTGCTTTCAAATCAGAAAGTTGAAATGCTGACCCTCGAAAGAAAATTTTAACAAAGAATCATAACTTTGAAGCCTGAAAATGATGCACTGCTTATTAGATAAGGGGCAGAAAATAAAGTAATATAAAGCAGAGTCTGTTTTTCAAGACTGCAAAATACACATAAGGAAAAGATTTAGAGTGATTCACATCTTAATGCACTGGGGTCTCCTGTGTATTACTAAATTTTATCCTCTCCAATTATACGAGTACATAGTCGCTTTTCAAGCTCTCAAAATATATTCCTTGCAAATAATAGCTAATTAAAAAATATTTTAAAAATATTCTGTTTGAGTGAGCAGAGAGCGGAAAACAATGTTGGCTTAGAAAAAAGCAATGCATCAGAAATTGTCTTGGCTGTCATGAAATAGTAATTATATCATGCCTTAGTTATCCAAGCTTTCAATCATGTAATCCTTTTCTTGGTAATTGAATTTCTAGCTACTCAGGTGTGTATTTTAATAGGTGGTTTAATGTCTCCAACATTTTGTGGAATCGTAGTAAGTCTTTAACACTCCGATGTAATTCCAAGGGCATACCAGTGAAGAAATGCTTCCAATGTGTTTCTAATCTTAAAGGATATGTTAGATGAGTATTCTGTAATAAACCATAGCTAGTCAATAAAGATATGAATGGAAATAGATAATCACTATCCTAGAATTTCCATTGGTTGAAATATCTTAGCCACTTTTAGTAAGGTTGGTTTGAGAGCTTACAGGTAGACCAGTGGTGGGTAACTTCTTCATGCTAAGAGCCATTTGAATATTTGCAACATCATTTATATACTAGACAAAAGTATCGACTTAAAAACCAGCCTGCTGTATTTGGATGAACATTTAATTAATTTGCCCCTAAAGTTAAGACTAGAACTCCTATTTCATGAAGTATATGATGCTAACAGGTATTAATGTTGCTATTTAGAACTGCTTTTCCAGATTTGTGTCACTCATACTGGAACACAGTCAACTTTTAATTTTGAAAGGAATTGCTATAGCACTAAGATGTTCCAAACACAAATGCGTATTTCAATGCTTGTCTCCTAAAAGTGGGAAATTCATGATTGCCTGTGTAATGTCTATAGGACTCTAACAGTGGGAAATTGTTGCACCTAACTTTCAACTTAATGTTGTTCTGCAGATGCATGATTTTGTATTGTAAGTTATCAGGAGCATCAACTGGTTCCACATTGAATGCTATGGTATAGGAGATATGCTATTCCATTTGTTCACTTTTTGTGTCCTTGAATCTTTAATTAAATGCCTCAATTAATGTCCCACATTCATCAGCATATTCAAGTGTCATAGAAATCTTACACCCTGTCCTTTTAGAGTGTGGAAATGCTTCATGTTCTTCAAGTTACATTTTCCACAGCCTTAACTTAGCTGCAATTAATTGGGGCCCTTCTGCTTGATATTCAGCTCTGAGAGGTACATGGTAGTGCCCTCCATGAATGCTAGGTCACATAGCCACTTGCTGCCATTGAATTCTTGTTTCTGACAGATTTTCCCTTCATCTATATGAACTTCTTGACTTCATCCTGCAATTCATACAATCTCATGAGCATGTTCTTACAACTCAGCTGTCACATTTACAGTGATAAACTAGATCACCATATTCAGAATCAAGATCTTTCAGTAATTCCTTAACTGGCCACTGTTAAACTCTCTCTGTTTTTGACAAAATTTAAGTATGGCACTAGTATTGACACCAATTGTTGGGCTGCAATGACTGTGCACAGAGGCCTTCATGGTGTATGGTGCAATGGTAAGTAAATCACTTGCGTCAAGACTGAGAGGATTGAGTTCTTTCATGCCAAAATGCAATGAGCTCTTTGCAAACCAGCTACAGCTAGAGCTCCATCTGTTTTAAGATCACATAACTTTTCAAATGTTAGCTCAAGTTTTTTTTTAATATAATGTGTTGTTTTAATTTTATTTATTGGAGAGATAGAGTTATAGACAGAGAGAGGAAGAGACACACAGAGAGAGAGAGAAGTCTTCCAATCACTCCCCAAATGGACACAATGCTCAGAGCTGGCCCTATCTGAAGCCAGGAGCCAGGAACTTCTTCTGGGTCTCCCACAAAAGTACTAGAGCCCAAGCACTTGGGCCACCTTCAGTTGCTTTCCCAGGCCATAGCAGAGAGCTAGATAGAAAGAGGAGCACCCAGGACTCCATCCAGTGCCCATGTGGGATGCCAGAGCCATAGGCAGAGGCTTAGTCCATTACGCCAAAGAGCCAAGCCCTGGTCAAATTTTTATAAGTCTCTCAAACAAGTCCTAAATTCTTGTAGTGCCATGCATAGCTTGAAGTAACAGCAGTTCCTCTCGTGTATCAAACTCTGCAGTTATCACATGAATGAAAATGCCAGTTGCATAGTATTGGTTTTGTTCATTGTTTGTCACAAGCCAAAAAGAAAAATTGGAAATCTTCTGCAGAATCCTTTAATATTTTTTCAATATTTTGTGCTAAGTCAATTATCCCAGCAGATGGTTCTCCAAGACAAACCAAGACCATTGGAACAGTTTTACTTTGGTACTAACAGCTCCCCAGCAACCATCATGCACTCACACAAACGCTCCCTCTATAGGAGGCCTCAGCTTCTTTGCAGTTGGCCAGCTCACTACATAACTCATCTTTGAATAACATTGTCTCTGTCACAACCAGGTGTAGTAGAAGTGGCTTATTGTGATTCCAAACTTCACTAAAGAGCATTGATTTTATCCAGATGCATTTACCCTACCAACTCATTGAATTTAGCATGTGTTAAACTGTAACGATGCTCCAGATTAGCTTTTTCATTATTGCTAACACATTGTCACAAAACCAGGTACACAGGTTTGCCTTTGATTTCAAAACAACAAAAAATATCATTTGTCCATTTCTCTTGGATAGATTGACACTATTCATCAACTTTTCTTTCTTTTGTAGTTGAAATTTGTAAGATGTCACACTACTTATTTTTGAGAACTATCCAGTGTGTATGTCACCAGTGACATGATTATTCTATTTTGGGCCGGCGCCGCGGCTCACTAGGCTAATCCTCCACCTTGCGGCGCCGGCACACCGGGTTCTAGTCCCGGTCGGGGCACTGATCCTGTCCCGGTTGCCCCTCTTCCAGGCCAGCTCTCTGCTGTGGCCAGGGAGTGCAGTGGAGGATGGCCCAAGTGCTTGGGTCCTGCACCCCATGGGAGACCAGGATAGGCACCTGGCTCCTGCCATCGGATCAGCGCGCCAACCGCGGCGGCCATTGGAGGGTGAACCAACGGCAAAAGGAAGACCTTTCTGTCTCTCTCTCTCACTGTCCACTCTGCCTGTCAAAAATAAATAAATAAATAAATAAATAAAAATTTAAAAAATGATTATTCTATTGCTCCCTCATTTCTCTATTCTATTTTGATCTTTGTTTTAATCCTACATCTTGGATGTGGAACATATCCAACATTCATATCATTCACTCTTGAAGTCTTTTCTGTATGCCATAACTTTATTAATCTTCATATGAGATTTAGTTTGGGGAAGGGTTGTTGACCATGCATACGTGTATAAAGGTTAAGTTACAGTTATCCTCTGTATTAACAAAATCAACAATATCATGGGCAATCATGGGAGCAGGCAAGGAATCAGTGTCACAAGGAATCATCTTATTGCATCTGGTCTTATCCATCACTGGATTACGGTAGTTTCACCAGCATGTTAACACTTTTGAAAAGTATACACTCCCAGCCTGCCAGGCATAGACTATCCTCTAAGTTACAACAAAGTAGGCAGATGGATCACAGGCATTCAATGAGAAGCATGCATGTTGGCACCATCATGTATTCTTATTGTCCTATCTATCCCATAATGGACATTCTTTGCTTGTACCTCAAGATTTACATTACTGTTATGATCCACTTAGTATAAAGTTATGTTGCTATGAGAAACGCTCAAAAATTGATTGAATGTCAAGTCCCACCTATGACTGATTTGGGAAGATCAGGTCAAATGTTTTCATAGGCCTTCCATGGGCCATGGGCCAGACATTCTCCATCCCTGAATAGGTGGTTATCTGATTCAGTACACATATGTTCTGTTGGCTAGAAAATAAATTCTCATAAGTGTGTGACTCTGCTCTATATTTTTGCATAATCTGATAGAATGTTAAGAATGTCCAGATTCATAATAATCTCATTTAATTAGGTTGATTTTGACTAAATGAAATTTTTATTTTTCAGACTTAGGAATTTATAACTTATACATAAAATACAAATATTATCCTTTAATTATATAGGAGGGGGTATTTAAAAATTCATAGAAAATATATATTTCATAATAAAGCTTCATTGTTTTCAAATTTTGTACTAAAATAAACTTATCTTTGAATTCTACATTTCCATGAATGTTTTAAAGTACCATGGTAATAGGTTTATACCTTGTTTATTAAAGGCAAAGTATCACTTCTATTTAAAATATATTTTCTTGAGGCCAGCGCCATGGCTCACTCAGTTAATCCTCCGCCTGTGGTGCCAGCATCCCATATGAGCACTGGGTTCTAGTCCCGGTTGCTCCTCTTCCAGTCCAGCTCTCTGCTATGGCCCAGGAAGGCAGTGGAGGGTGGCCCAAGTGCTTGGGCCCCTGCACCTGCATGGGAGACCAGGAGGAAGCACCTGGCTCCTGGCTTCGGATTGACATAGTTCTGGCCGTAGCGGCCATTTGGGGGGTGAACCAATGGAAGGAAGACCTTTCTCTCTGTCTCTCTCTCTCTCATTGTCTAATTCTATCTGTCAAATAAAAAATATAATTTTCATAAGTTATGATATTTTTACTTTTTTAAATTAGATAATACACAGAAAATTAGTTATTGTATTTGACTTTTTTTTTTTTGACAGGCAGAGTTAGACTGAGAGAGAGACAGAGAGAAAGGTCTTCCTTCTGTTGGTTCACTCCCCAAATGACCGCTACAGTCGGTGTACTGCGCTGACCCAAAGAGAGGAACCAGGTGCTTCTTCCTGGTCTCCCATTTGGGTGCAGGGCCCAATCACTTGGGCCATCCTCTACTGCCTTCCCAGGCCACAGCAGAGAGCTGAACTGGAAGAGGAGCAACCGGGACAGAACCAGTGCCCCAACTGAGACTAGAACCCAGAGTGCCGGCGCCACAGGCGGATGATTAGCCTAGTGAGCCACAGTGCCGGCCTGTATTTGACTTTTAAATAGAAAAATGAGTCATAACTATGTCTCATTTTCTTCAGCTTTAAAATTAATATAATAACTAATTTACAGATAAATTTAAAGATTAGATGAAATTTGTACATATCTATTTACATAAACTACATATCAGAGTGCCAAGTGCATGAAGGTGGTAGTTAGAGTTGAATTATCAACAATTGTGTAAAATATTAAGAAATGTCTGATTAAATGTATTTTGGGAGATTCTAAGATATAGAATAGGGAAAGGTGTACTGCTCTAGGCTGGGGTAAATAGTGAAAAAATAAAGTGGAGGAAGTACATTCTCAGAGGAGAGTTAGAAAGAAAACTGCAGTGGAACTTCTACGGGAGGAAGAGAGCCACAGATCAGTGTGGAAGGAAGCACCTTCATGCTCAGCACGAGCATGGACACAACGCATGACCCCAGTAGCTGAGAGTTGCATAAAGTGCCAGATTTGGAGACTGAGCTGAAGTCAGACTGCAACACCCCATTCCACTAGAGATACAGCCTGAGGGAGAACTTGGTGAGAGTCAAGCCTGGAGTACTAAGGGGAATAGGGTAGCTAATCCAGTGGAAAAAAAAAGGCAGGTTTCTCCCCATTCCCCCACAATGACACCCATCAACCGGCAGAGAGAGGTGAGCACCATTTTGGGCATAAGCAGCAGCTGCAGAAGTTCTTGTGCATGCCCCCAGCAACTGACCAGGCCAGATGCGATCTTGTCAGTGGTAGTAGCCACAGCAGCTTAGGGATGCACACATGGGAACCACAGGGAGAAGGCAACATTGTGAGAGGAGTGGGGGCTGCACCGGTTGCTCTTGTGCACAAGTGTAATCCAGAGATCCAGCCAGAGGGAAAAATCCATGTTCCTCACTGGCTTTCAGTCTGTCTGGGTGGATTGATAGGGAGCTGGGCAACCATATAGGAGTGTGAGGTGCACTCAGCCTCTCAACATATCACAGGCGCTGGGGATCCAGCCAACTAGCTGAAGCACCCACAGGCAGCTGACTCTGGGAACATCTCTGCCTCTCTAGATAGGACAGACTAGCGAGGCAGAGTGGATCACTGTACCCTATGACTGTGAGAGCTTTGTGTGCTGAGGCTATGGGAACTCTATGACTGCGCAAGCATGTGTAAAAGGTAGCTGAGTCTCTGGGCTCCATACTCTCAAATCTCCCTGACTGTCTGCAGTGGGTCATTGCAATGGATCCATGCTCACACTGAGGACTGCACAGATCCTTTATGTGATTCATATGTGAGCACAGATGAGTACTGCACTCACTGTTGGTTAACACCCAGGCACTGATCACCTTGGAAAAGAGGAGGTGAGGATGTGATTATGCCAACAGAAGTGAGCATACCCTCCTGTTTGCTAAATTTGCACTGAACATGGCTCACTGTCCACACTCAGCATACATCTTTGGGTATTCACTGAAAGAGCTGACACACCACTAAGCCACAGAGGAATAGTTCTAAGATAAAAGCGATCAGAGAAAAAACCAACAGATATTTCCACAAATGCCTAAAAGTAAATACAGAAATTCAAGAAACAACAAGGAAGAGAACATGAATCTCCAAAGGAAAACAACACTTCAATATTAGAATGTGAAGATGAAGAGATTGATGAAATGCCTGAAACAGAATTCAAAAGATTAACCATAGAATTATTCAGAAGCAATGAGAAAAAAATAGATGAAATTCATACATGATATGAATGAAAAATATGCTGGTGAAATTGAAATTTTGAAGAGAAATCAAAATGAAATATTAGAAATAAAGTACTCAATAGGTCAAATAAAAAATTGAGTGGAAAGCCTTAACAACAGACTTCATGAAGTAGAAGAAAAAAAGCTGGGCTAGAGGACAAAACTTTGGAAATTTTAATTTTTCAGTCAGACCAAAAAAAAGAAGAATAAATTATAAAAATTAAACACAGTTTTAGAGATTTATGGGGTATTATCAAATGAACCAACATATGAGTCCTAGGAGTTCTGAATGTGTGGAAAGAGAGAATGGATTATAAGGCCCATTCAATGAAATAATAGCATAAAAACTGCCCTAATTTGGAGAAAGAAAGGAATGCCCAAGAAGACAAGGCACACAGAATTCTGAATAGACATGACCAGAAAAGAGCTTCATCAAGACACATTGTAGTCAAACTTTCAACAGTAAAACATAAAGAAAAGATTCTAAAATGTGCATGAAAAAATGCCAGATTACTTGTAGAGGATCTCCAATTAGACTCACAGCTGAATTCTCATCAGTAACCCTACTGACTAGGAGAGAATAGAGAGACAAAGTCCAAGTATTAAGAAAAAAAAAAAAAACCTGTCAATTTATAATATTTAATATTGTGCCCTGCAAAGCTCTCATTTATGAATGCAGGTGAAATAAGGATATTCCATAACAGATATTGAAAGTTTTCATCACTTGTCCAGCTCTACAAAATATGCTTAAGGGTGTGCAACAAACAGAAACACAGAAAGATAGTCATCATTATGAGAATGTAAAGTCAGAAAATTCCCCAGTAAAAGTACAAAGGAAATCCAAAGTAAAATATATGAATATTTATGGAAAAATGGCAAAGCGAAGTCATTACTTATCAGTAGTAACCTTGCATCTAAAGGACCTGAACTGTACAATTAAAAGGCTGACTGAATGGATTAAAAAACAAGACCCATCTAATTGCTGCCTGCATGAAACAAACCTCACCAATGAAGATATATGCAGGCTGAAAGTTAAAGGATGGAAAAAGGTATTCCATGTTAACAAGTAAATGTAGACATCCTAATATCAGATAAAATAGAATTTAGCACAAAATTTGTTAAAAGAGACAAAGAAGAACATTATGTAATTACTAAGGGATCAATTCAACAGGAAGATGTGCCTATAATAAATGTATATACACCTAATGTCAAGGCACCTTGCTATTTAAAACAAATGTTAATGGATCTAAAATGAGATAGAGACTCCAATAAATAGTAATGAGGGACTTCAACACTCCCACTTTCATCAATGGACAGGTCAACTAGACAGGAAATCAACAAAGATGCAATAGAGCTAATCAGCATTATAGACCAAATGGACCTAACTGATATCTAAAGAACATTTCATCCCACAGTTGCAGAATACACATTTTTGTCATCAGTGCATAGAACTTTCCTAGAATAGACCATATGTTAGACCTAAGAGCCAATCTCACAAATTAAAAAAAAAAAAATCAAAATCATACCATGTATCTTTTCTGACCACAATGGGATGAAGCTGGAAATTAACAACTCAAGAATCCTGAGAACATATGCAAACAAATGGAGGCCGAACAACATGCTCCTGAATGAACAGTTGGTTATAGAAGAAATCTAAAGAGAAATTTAAAAAATTCTGGAAATGAATGAAAATGACAATACAACACATTAAAAATTTATGGAATAGAACAAAAACAATGTTAAAAGGGAAGTTTATAGCACTCAGTGCCTACATCAAGAAATTGGAAAGGTGCCAAATAAATGAGCTTTCAATACATCTAAGGGACCTACAAAAACAACAATGCAAACCTCAAACTAGTAGTAGGAAAGAAATAATTAAAATTAGAGAAGAAATAAACAAAATTGAGAGGAAAAAAAATCAGTAAAGAGCTGTTTTTAAAAAAAAATAGACAAAATTAATATACCATTGGCCCAACTAACCAAAAAAAAAAAAAAAAGAGGAAAAAGACCCAAACCAATAGAAACAGAGATAAATAAAGAAATGGAAAGGAAATGTAACAACAGATATCACAGAAATAAAAGACAAAGACCCATCAGGAATTACTACAAAAAGCTATATGCCAAAAAATTGGAAAATCTAGAAGAAATTAGTAGATTCCTGGAGACATACAATCTACAAAAATGGACCATTATGCTTAATGAAATAAGCCAGTCCAAAAAGGACTGTTATTTTTGGTAACAAATATTCAGAATAAGCAAGTTGTGAGGTATATAAGTGAGATTGACACTTTGAGATGTGATTATTATTTAGAGCACTTGTCTATACTATTGAGGAACAGTGATTTTTCTACTTGCTACTTGTTGAATTATTTATTAGTGAAGAATTAAGTTTGTGATTATAGAAATTATGTCATTGTAAAAATTTAAAGGGAAAGAAGAGGAGCAGGGTGGCTAGTCTAGGGTTGGAATTGTCATTATGTTCTAAAACTGTATAAATGAAATACAATTAATTTGGTCTTTTTATATTAATTAAAACATTAAAAATATTAATAGAGAATTTTTCTTACCACAGACATCTCTTTCTGATAAAGTAAAAATGCTCCTAAAACATGAAAAATATAATTTAGATTCATTTATGGGTGTTTTAAGAAATAGAGTCAAGTCATTGAGTGGAAGAAAAAAATAGACTGTAATACATGTAAAAAATAGACTGTAATACATGTAGTACTACTTTCTGCTCTATGAGCTTTTGAGAAGACACTTCTGTTGTATTATCTTGTACCTTTCCTATCCGCTGCATTGATTTTTAACTCTAAATGGAACAATGGCCATCAGCCAAGAGGCATGCACTAATATCCCTCCCATTTTCATGAGTGTCCCTTGAATTTCTGAAATCTAAAACTGTTCTCCAGTATCATCATGGATCCTGTTCTAGCATTTTCCAATCAGTTGATGAAAAGCTACAAAATAAATGTTTTAGTATTGTTTATTTAGAAAAATAAATCATTGCTTGTGATTGAGGAACTGTGTAAGAAATGTAGAGATGAACTGTAAATAAATGTCAATCATAGTATGTATGATATATGAGAGGAGTACATCTACTTTATCATTTAACACTTTATAACTTTTATGAATTATGGCATATCTTTAATATAGATAATCCAGCTTTACAACTTATAATTTGTGACTTTATTATGATATGAAAATTATACATATATATTCAATAGAAACTATGCTTCAAATTCTGTATTTTGATTTCTTCCTGGGTTATTAATGTACATTATGACATGCTATTATAATGTTGAGAGGAAGCAACCTCAAACCTTGTGACACCAAAAGGGAAAATAAGCAAAATTCTACAGCACACTGTGTGGCTAAGCTATGGTGTCTGTATGTTAGGTGCATATTTTACTTACAAGGGACTTATTGTGACATAATTTCTATCAGAATTAAAAGATCATCTATACTCTTTATCAACTACTCATTATTAAGCTAATGGATGGATTAGTTAACTTTAACCAAGTATATTTTCTAGTCTACAACAAACTGTCACGACTATTATACATAGCCATGTGCTTATCATATTAATATCAGAATAAATAATATATTAATATCTGACAGAAAACCTTTCCATTTGAAGGAATCAGCAGGTGAAAAGTCAGTTAACTTTAACCATGCATAATGTATTTGAGGAACATCAATAAGACCAGTAGAGATGGAATAAAAGAGAGCTATAATAGTAAGCAACATTTAGATCAAGTAGTGTCTTATAAGCTATTAAAATGTCTAATGAGGAATTCGAAGTCTTAGGAAGAGGAAGAGCATAAACTGATGTATGTCATTTTATATTTTAAGGTATATTTTGTCTGTAGGTAGAAATTGAAAGAGGTGGGGTAAGTGTAATAAAAAGTTCTTAGGATTTGGGAGAAAATGTTGAGGAGGGAGATGACAATAGCTTAAAATAAAACAACAGCCAAGGAGATGGTTTAAATTTGTGAAATGGGAATGTTTTAAAAGAGTGTGAGTTAATCTTGACTGATGGATTAAATGTTCATTGTGAAGAAAGAGATGAATCAAAGATGATCAACTAGATCTCTTTTAAAGAAATGGAGAAGCCTGGAGAAGAGAAGGTTTGAAGAAGTTCAACAGTTATATTTTGAGTTTATTCAATTTGAGAGCATTATGAGAAAGGTTTAAGACTGGGGCGCTAGAGGCCAGCTATGTGGTGCAGTATGTAAAGTGAAGTCTCACGATGCTGGTATCCCATATTAGAGCACCAGCTTTAAGCCTTTGTCCAGACTCAGACTTTGCAGGCATTTGAGGAATGAACCAGTAGAAACCAGTAGATGAAAAATTATCTCTCTCTCTCTCTCTCTCATTCCTTCTGCCTTTGAAAGAAAAGATATAAATCTTTTTTAAATAACTGGGGCAGTAGAGGTGCTCTACTACTTACTATCCAGGTAAGTACTTAATATTTTAGTATATCATTTATATCTTTTACTAAATAGATTTATAGTAATATAATTGTTCCCCAAAAGTCATTGTGAGGTTATGTTAATTAATCTATATAAAAATCTTTATATAACTTATAGTACATTGTAAACACTTATTATCATCCAAGTAGAAATGCATACAATTGGTTACATGAGTGGGTAAGTTTTAGAGAACTCACTATTGGAACTATAGCGAGGAACTGTAACTATAATACCAAATAAGATCATGTATGTAAACACAAGTAGGGACAAAAAGCATCCAAAGGCAGAGCCCAATATTTTAAGATTAGGAAGAGGAGAGCTGCCAAAATAGAATATGAAAAACTACCTTTACAGTTGGAAGATAACTAGAAAAGTATGATGTTCTGGAAGCCAAGGAAAAGTGATGTTAAGATGAGAGTGTGACTGTTTTCATTGGGGGAGTTTCATAAAACACTGGATTGAAAAACAGGGAAGTAATTGGTAACCTTATCCTCCAGCCTATAGTGCACTTATAAAAGTGGAAACTTAGGCTCTAGTCATGAGTTGCCAAGGCTATGGAAGCCTTTAGAGTTCGCTGACTTTGATCTTATTCCGATAGGGTCATAGTCAAAGTGGAAGTTCTCTCCTCCCTTCAGAGAAAGGTAACTCCTTCTTTGATGGCCCCGTTATTTCCACTGGGATCTCACTCACAGAGATCTTTCATTTAGGTCTTCTTTTTTTTTCTTGTTATGGTATCTTGGCTTTCCATGCCTACAATACTCTCATGGGCTCTTCAGCCAGATCCGAATGCCTTAAGGGCTAATTCTGAGGCCAGAGTGTTGTTTAGGACATCTGCCATTCTATGAGTCTGCTGTGTATCCCGCTTCCCATGTTGGATCTTTCTCTCCCTTTTTGATTCTATCAGTTAGTATTAGCAGACACTTGTCTTGTTTGTGTGATCCCTTTGACTCTTAGACCTATCAGAGCCATCAATTGTGAACTGAAATTGATCACTTGTACTAGTGAGATGGCATTGGTACGCCATAAACAAGAGTGTCAAATTGTTAAGTCAGCAACAGGGGTCACTGTGTACTTACATCTCATGTGGGATCTGTCCTTAATGTGTTGTCTAATGTGCAGTGATGCTATAACTAGTACTGAAACAGTATTTTTACACTTTGTGTTTCTGCATGGGTACAAACTGATAAGATCTTTACTAATTATATACTGAATCGATCTTCTGTATATAAAGATAATTGGAAATGAAAAAAAAAACTGGTGTTAAATTGGAAATGGCATAGAAAATTAATTTTTAAAAAAATATTATGTAGGATCTCTGTCTTTAATGTGCTGTACACTGTTATTTAATGCTATAACTAGTACTCCAACAATATTTTTTCACTTTGTGTTGCTATGTGGGGGCAAACTGTTGAAATCATTACCTAATATATACTAAACTGATCTTCTGTATATAAAGAGAATTGAAAGTGAATCTTGATGTGAAGGGAAGGGGAGAGGAAATGGGAAAGGGGAGGGTTGTGGGTGGGAGGGAAGTTATGGGAGGGGGAAGCCATTGTAACCCATAAGCTGTACTTTGGAAATTTATATTCATTAAATAAAAGTTTAATAAATGAAAAAAAAGTGGAAACTTGAATGAAGTGACTGAGATAATGACTAGAAAATAATCACAATAAACTTTTTAAGAACATTTGCTTTTTTGTGGAGCAGATAAGTGGAATAGGTAACTAGAAGAGAAGGGTGATGGAGTGGGAAGTTTTACTCAGATGTGGACATTTCACTTGTTTGCAGGTGGATGGGAAGGAGCCAGTTATAGACATCAAGGGCATTTTCCCAGTCTCCTTTGCACTGCAACAAATTTGAAGTGAAATGAATACATATTTAGATAAAGAAAACATTACTTGCGTCCAAATAGAAAGACAGGGATTAACCCAATATAGACTAAAAGTAGAATTTTAATTACAGTATATTCTATAGCCTTTTTGAGAAAGAAAGTAGGTCTCTTTTTCTTTCTAATAATATAAAGAATTTTGCAATGATATTCTCAGGAGGTAGCTCATGGAATTAGTTTTTCTTTTATCATTTATTTTTCTTTGCTTTTAAGACAAATATGGATTTTTCATTATTAAATAGAAGAATAATTTTATTCTCAACCAGGCTGAAATAGTCACAATGTACATTGTATATGTACATCTCCTATTATGAATGCTGTTACTAAAGCTCAAGGTGTTAAGTTTTACATGTTTTCCCTCTCTTTTTCTTATTTTTAAGGGATTTATTAATATGTTAGATTCTCAGGGCCACATCAAATAAGTGATATTTACTATAACACAATCCCCATCAACTCATACTAATGTGATATTAATACAAAGAGAGCAGATTCCAAGTAGTTCATAAATACAATTGTAATACAAGAGATTGGCCCATTTATTTCATGATTTCCACTCAAGTCCTTCAGTTGAACCAGGTCGCATCTGTCACTGAATGCTTGTGCATGTCCCTCCTGACCAATGTCTATTTTACCGACGTGGCTAGCAACTTTCTAGGACCTTTGCAACTTAAGAACGTTGTCTATAGTTCCTCAATATCCTTTCCCTTCTTCACATAAAATCAGCTCAAATGAACATTTTAAGGGTTTCCTGACAATGATTCTTTCTCAAAATTTTCTTCCAATTATTACTATTATTGTTAATTTATATGAGGTTTCATGTAGTACGTATCTAAAGATTTAGGAGCATAGTGATACTTCCTACCCATTTATGATTCTTTTCTGAACATGTTTATTCCATATATTCAAATATTTCAAAATTTCAGTAAAAATGTGATCATATTTTATGAATTGGCAGGAACTTTGTAAAAGTTGTCTGTTGTATTCTTATAAACAAATAGATGACTGGCACTTAATATTTCCAAAGGGAAAAACCTACATGGTAATTTGATGTAGCTGATTAGAGGCTCAAAGTTCCTAGGGTGGCAATGATGTAAATGTTTCATTAGAATGCTTTCTTGTGCAATGGCTTTTTAACACAAGCAGGTTTGAAAGAGAGATTAAAGATGGCTGTGACCATTACTATTATTGAAAAAATTAATAAAGTCTCAAAGATAATTATTACATTCAATGATCAGCTCCCATCCCATCAACACAACCACATTCATTTATCTGTTAAATGTCGATTGACTACTTAGAATATTAACAACATGTGATATGCTCAGTAAAATATTAAAATTTGAGGCACAGCTATTTGGTGCAGTAGTTAAGAAACCCACACCCCCTACTGGAGTGCATGGGTTTAAAGGATGAATATTCCAGACACTAGCTTCCTGCTAATGCATACTCTAGTAGCTGGATTCCTCCTGCTCATTTAGGAGACTTGGGTTGATTTCTCCACTGTCGGGAATTTGAGGAGTGAAGCAGTGAATGGGAGCTTTCCATTCATCTCTCTCTCTCGCTCGCTCGCTCACTCGCTTTCGCTTTCTCTCTCCAATCCCTCTCTGTCTCTGACTTAAATAAAAAAGTAAAAAAGTAAATGAGTTTTCTAAAAAACTGAAATTTTAAAAATACTCAATTATGGCTATCAGATAATTAATTTTCTACTGGAAAAGAAACACATTTGTTTCAGCTATGATTAATAAGTCTTATAATAATGATGTAAAGAGTTCCAAGGGAGCAGAAATAAATGGAATTTTACATTACAATTGCCATAATGAAGTATCAAGGAAGGAAGTCTCCTTGAGAGAGTGATTCTTTCCTTAATTTTGAAGAATTGGTAGTTAGCTAAATAACAAAATAAAACCAAGAAATGAAAAATAACTACAGATAATTTCATGTTAATGTTAGCCTCCCCACACACATACATACATACACACACAAGGAGAGATGGGGGGGGAGGGTGAGGAGCATGTGTGTGTGTGTGTGTGTGTGGACTGTGGAGTGAAAACAAAAGAGCAGGAGAATGGAAGAAGCCAGAAAGGATTTTTAGGATGTGATTTATGCCATAAGCTAAACTGGTGCATCTTATCTTGAATGCTACTGGATAGATATCAAAAGAAATTTAAAGAGAGGAGTTAAGAAATCAGGCTTGTATGTTTGAACTTTGGAGAAGGTTATGTATAGATAACACTGTGCCTTTTCTATTAAATCAATCATGCTGGAGTAAGGATCTGTGTTAAAGCAGTGGGAAAGAACTAAATATTGTCTATAGAACATGCAAGTTTTAATGAATGACTTTTGCTTTCAAAAAATAAAAACAGGTTACCTTAATTATAATATATACACCTTATATTATAGACTATATAGCTTTTCTATTTCTGCTGTAACCAATAACAAAATTAGTATAGAGATATGTTATTTTAGAGTTCTGGAGGTCAGAAGTCAGGCTAAATCAAAAACTAAAGTCAAAGTGTCTGAAGAACCATATTGCTTCTCAAAGCTCTAGGGGAGAACCTGTTTCTTAGCCTTTTCTGAGTTTTGCATTCTTTGGCAAGTGACCCATTTTACCATGTTGAAAGCAATGCATTTATAATCACATCTCCTCTCCGACTTTGACACTCTTTCTTCATGCTCACAAGGACCCTGTGGTTACTTTGTTCTCTGGCTTAGTTCAGTCCTGCTGCTGTAACAAATTACCTTGCAATGGGTAATGCATAAACATCAGAACTTCATGTTTCACAATTTTTTATTTTATTTATTTATTTATTTTATTTTTTGACAGGCCGAGTGGACAGTGAGAGAAAGAGAGACAGAGAGAAAGGTCTTCCTTTTGCCGTTGGTTCACCCTCCAACGGCTGCCTCGGCCAGTGCATCGCGCTGATCCGAAGCCAGGAGCCAGGTGCTTCTCCTGGTCTCCCATGTGGGTGCAGGGCCCAAGGACTTGGGCCATCCTCCACTGCCTTCCCGGGCCACAGCAGAGAGCTGGCCTGGAAGAGGAGCAACCAGGACAGAATCCAGCACCCCTAATGGGACTAGAACCCGGTGTGCAGGTGCCACAGGTGGAGGATTAGCCTATTGAGCCGTGACACTGGCCTCATGTCTCACAATTTTTGAAGCTGAAATGGAACCAGTAGATTTAGTGTCTAGCGAGGACTGCTCTATGCATTCATAAGAGCCCTTCTTACTTGGTCATCACACGAGGGAGGGCAAAATCCCACGTGGTTGTAGCACTCATAATCGGATCCACCTCCGAAATGCTAATAACACCAGCATCTTGGTGGATAAGTTCCCACACAGGAATTTTGGAGGGACACACCTTGAAACCATCGCAGTGCCAGCCAGATAATCCAGGACAATTTCCCCTCTAAAGGTCTGCAATCACGTTTACATTTAGGAAGTCCCTTTTGCCACATAAAGTAATATATCCTCTTAACCTCTTTTATTCACTTGTGAAATAATATGAATTACTATGTCACAAAAATTTTATATGGGTAGTTCTCTATTCCATGTGTTAGAGAAGTGAAAGTTTAGGATACGGCATTTGGTTATTGAACAGGTTTTTAAAAAATGTACCCTAATTGAAATTTGGCATGCAGACTGCTTTAAAAAAAATTTGCCTCAATAAGTGATGAGGAAAATACTAGAAAATGACTCCTTTTAATTTCTTTTAAACATTGTATTAATATTATTATTAGTGTTTATTCTACTCACAATTGGAGCGAGAATATTAATATTTTCTATGCTATTTTATCTTTCCAGATAATATTAGAGATTTGAAAAATTAAGATTTTGCCAATTGCAAAACATATGCAGAATCAGCACTAATATTCTGATTAATTGCCCCACTAGAATTCTGCTCTGAAATTTGTGGATCTTTTCCTTTTTAAATTTTAGCTTCTCAAAAGAATTCTTAACTGTTCTATCTGATTATGTTACTTTCACTCATGACACAAAATCAGAAAGGGTTGCTTGAATTTTCTTAAGCATTAAAAATAAACACAAACCAGTAGCAGTCCCATAAGACATTCTCAATCTCACCAAAGAAAGATAACAGATTTGGGTCTTAGCTTTTAAAGTCATTTCTCTCCCTGAGCTCATGTTTATCTGAAAATTAATACAGCTTGGACATATTGGTTGTGATAAATATGCAACATGTTGTAGGTGATGTCATAAGGCAGGTACCCTATGATTTAGTCTGCCCTCTGAGTCATCCTATTTATTTAATAAAAATCTCAAACATTTAGATTCATTGTTTTTGCTGTAGATGCCAGGTTTTGTCCTTTTGTTTTTGTCTTCTTTCAACATTGAGAGGAAGCAAATGAGATTCATCATTTTCACACCTGTTGAACAAGAACACAGTAATTTGCTGTATTTAATCTCATGGTAGACCTTCTCCTTAATTTGCCTAAGCAAACGGATTTTTAAGATATGCAATAAATTTTCTTTATGCTGCTGCCCAGTGTTAGAGTAAATTAGATCCTAAAATTAGAAAACATGCATCTGTCATCGGCTTTGAGGAGACTTTAAAGAATCTTTTCCTGGAAAATTATAATTGCTGATGGCTGCTTATTTCATGCAAATTTTGACACATGTGGGACTAGTAATGTGACAATGTCCATAATGAAATTGTACAGCTGCTACTGAAAGGGCAAATTTGGGAAAGATATAGTGCATTTTAATAGTGTTTATGGCAAGTCAGTGAATGGAATGATCTGATAGCCCTGCTTCAGTTTCATATAGGAGAAGTTGATTAAAAACAAACCATCAACATTTGATTACTTTTTATTGGGAATTAATTATGAATGCTTTTAAGCAGATAACTCCAACTTTAATTGTGCTGCACAATATATTAAAATGCTTATCTCTGAGACTCTGGTTTAATTAACAAATCTTTCTATATTTCTAGAGTTCTTGTGGCATTAAAATGAAATCAATACTGGTCTCTATGTTCCATTGTGTCTCTGAAACATTTATCTACAGTGACACTAGTTGCAACTAGCCTTGTCTATGAGTATATCGCTTTTCTTTTTTTTCCCAAAAAAACGTTTTATTTAAGAAATATAAACTTCATGCACTTCATAAATACAACATTAGGAACATAGTGATTCTTTACACAGGGCTCACTCTTCCACCCACACTCCCACCCCTGTTCCTTCTCCCTCTCCTATTCCCAATCTTATTTTTTATGAAGATCTATTTTCAATTAAGTTTATACACAGAACATTAACTATACTAAGTAAGGAGTTCAACAAATTATATGGAAAACAAAGCTGTTCCTCAACAGTTGAGAAAAGGGCTATTCAAAGTCATTGCATCTAGAAGTTGATTTTAATTCTTTTTTTAAGCATTCTTTTTCTTGAGCAACTTAATTAACTTTAAACAAGAACCCAAGAATGATATACCTTTTGAGAGCACTTACACATAACTGTAACTTATGAGACATAAGAATATCATCCACTTAATACCCTAAAGCAAAGTAAATCCTTAAGAACAATTTTTATTATTAATCCTCATGATACAAGTCTTTGAGAACAGAGGTCCTGCATGGGAAGCTAGTGCACAGTGACTCCTGTTGTTGATTTACCAATTAACACTCTTACTTATGTTGTCAGTGATCACCTGAGGCTCTTGACTTGAGCTGCCTAGGCTATGGAAGTCTTTTTAGTCCACAAACTCCATCGGCATTTAGACAAGGCCGTAACTAAAGTGGAAGTTCTCTCTTCCCTTCAGAGAAAAGTACATCTTCCTTGATGACCACTTCTTTCCATTGGAGTTTCACCCACAGAGGTCCTTCATGTAGGACACTTTTTGCCACAGTGTCTTGGCTTTCCGTGCCTGAAATGCTCTCATGGGCTTTTCAACCAGACCAGAATGCTTTAAGGGTTGATTCTGAGATCAAAGTGCTACATAAAGCAGGTGTCCTTCTATGAGTCAGCCGTATGAACGGCTTCCATTGTTGAAGCATTTGCTCCTTTATAATTCTAAATCTATTATTATTATTACCAAGCACTTAATCCTATTTATATGATCACTTCAGCATTTGATCCTATCTATATGATCACTTCAGCACTTAACCCTATCAATATGATCACTTTGACACTTAAAATGCTATTGTTTTTACCACGAAGCTTAAGGGGATTTAGGGTCCCATGGCAAGTTTTTAAACTGTACTCTTAGAAATAAGTCAGTAGGAATCTAAGCAGAACTATACAGCTTTACAGTTACAAACTTCATACATTTCATAATTACAACTTTAGCAACATGGTGATTCTTCTCACGCTGCCCGCCCTCCCACCCACTCTTCTATCCCACTTCCTCCTCCTTCTCTTATTCCCATTCTTTTTTTTCCTGTTAATAGGATCTATTTCCAATTAATTTTTTTGGACAGGCAAAATGGACAGTGAGAGAGAGAGAGACAGAGAGAAAAGTCTTCCTTTACCATTGGTTCACCCTCCAATGGCTTCTGTGGCCAGCGCGCTGCGGCCTGCACACCGTGCTGATCCAAGGCCAGGAGTCAGGTGCTTCTCCTGGTCTCCCATGTGGGTGCAGGGCCCAAGGACTTGGGCCATCCTCCACTGCACTCCCAGGCCAGAGCAGAGAGCTGGACTGGAAGAGGGGCAAATGGGACAGAATCCTGCGCCCCGACCGGGACTAGAACCCGGTGTGCCAACGCCGCAGGCGGAGGATTAGCCTATTGAGCAGTGGCGCCGGCCTCCAATTAATTTTATACACATATGAGTAACTCTTATTTAAGTAAAGAGTTCAACAAATGGTATGAAAAAAAAAAAAAAGCTGTTCAACAGTCAAGACAAGGGCAGTTCAAAGTCATGCTTCTCAAAAAGTCAATTTCACATCTACAGATTACCTTTTAGGAGGTCTATTAATTATCACAGGTCAGGAAGAACATAAGGTATCTGTACGTTTGAGACAGGCTAATTTCACTAAGCATATTTTACAGTTCAGCCCATTTTGTTGCAAATGAGAAAATTTTTTTTTCTTTTCTTATTTTTACTGCTGTGTAGTATTTCATGGTGTACAGATCCCATAATTTCTTCATCCAGTCTTCAGTTGATGGGCATTTGGGTTGATTCCATATCTTATATATCGTGAATTGAGCTGTGATAAACATGGAGGTACAATTAACTCTTTCATATGCTGGTTTCATTTCCTTGGGGTCAATTTCCAGGAGTGGGATGGCTGGGTCATATGGTTGGTCTATATTCAGATTTTTGGGGTATCTCCCTACTGCCTTCCATAGTGGCTTTACCAGTTCACATTCCTAACAATTGTAGATTAGGGTACCTTTTTCCCCACATCTTCACCAGTATTTGTTGTTTATTTATTTCTCTATAAAAGCCATTCTAACAGGGGTGAGGTGAAACCTTGTGGTTTTCATTTGCATTTCCCTGACAACTAGTGACCCTGAGCACTTTTTCATGTATCTTTTAGCCATTTGGATTTTCTCTTTTGAAAAATGTCAGTTTAAGTCTTTCGTCCATTTATAACTGGGAAGTTTATTTTGTTGTTGAGTTACTTGATCTCTTTATATGTTCTGGTTATTAGTCCTTTATCATTTGTTTAGTTTGCAAATAATTTCTCCCACTCTGTTGGTTGCCTCTTTGCTGAGTGTTTCTTTTGCAGTGTAGAAACTTCTCAATTTGATATAATCTAATTTGTCAATTTTAGCTTTGATTGTCTGTGTCTCTTTTTCTATTCCAAGAACTCAGCCTATGCCAATGCTTTGCAGGTTTCCCCAAAGTTCTCTGATAATTTGAGGGTATCAGGTTTCAGGTCTTAGATTTAGGTCTTTAATCCAGTTATAGTGGATTTTTGTGTAAGGTATTAGGGGTCTTGCCTCATGACTCTGCATGTGGAGATTCAGTTTGCTAAAAAGACTGTCCTTGCTCCAAAGATTGATTTTAGCTCCCTTGTCAAAGATAAGTTGGATGTAGATGCTTGGATTGATTTCTGCATTTCTATTCTGTTCCCTTGGTCTGTCTGTTTTTGTACCCGTATCTGGTTGTTTTGATTATAACTGCCCTGTAGCATGTCTTGAAATCTGGTATTGTGATGCCTCCAGCTTTGTTTTTGTTGTATAAGGTTGCTTTAACTCTTCTATATGAATATAAAATGTTCAATGTGAATGTAATATGCAATACAAATATAAAATGCTTCAATGCAAATTTCAGCATCATTTTTTCTATGTCTGAGAAGAGTCCTTGGTATTGTGATTGATATTGCATTGAATCTGTAAATTGTTTTTGATAGTATGGACATTTTGATGATAGTGATTCTTCCAATCCATGAACATGGAAGATTTTTCCAATTTTTGTATCTTTCCCTATTTCTTTCTTGAATGTTTTTTAATTCTCATCGAGCAATTTTTGACATCTTTCATTAAATTTATTCCATGGTATTTGATTTCTTTTGTAGCTATTGTGAGTGGGATTCATCTTCAAAGTTCTTTCTCACCTGTGACATTGTCTGTGTATATGAATGCTATTTTGTGTGTGTGTGTGTGCATTGATTTTATATCTTGCTACTTTACTAGATCCTCTGTGAGTTCCAGTCGTCTCTTACTGGAGTCCTTTGGATCTCTTATATAGAAGATCATGTCATCTGCAAATAGAGATTATTTGACTTCCTCATTCCCAGTTTGTATCCCTTTGATTGCTTTTTCTTGCATAATGGCTCTTCATAAAACTTGCATAATGGCTCTTCATAAAACTTCCAGGACTCTATTGAATAGCAATGGTTGCAGTGGACAGTCTTGTCTGTTGGGAATTCTTCCAACTTTTCCACATTTAATAGGATGCTGTTGTGGGTTTTTCATAGAATGCCTTTATTGTGTTGAGGAATGTTCTTTCTATACCAAATTTGCTTAGAGTTTTCATCATAAAAGGTATTGTATTTTATCAAATGTTGTATCTGTGTCTATTGAGATAATCATATGGTTTTTGTTCTTTAATTTGTTAATATGATGTATCACACAGATTGATTTGAGGATATTGAAACACCCCTTCATACTAGAGATGAATCCTACTTCATCAGAGTGAATGATCTTTCTGATGTGTTTTTGGATTCAATTACCTAGAATTTTATTAAGTATTTTTCATCTATGTTCATCAAGGGAATTGGTCTATGGTTCTTTTTCTCTGTTGCATCTTTTTCAGGTTTAGGAATTAAGGTGATGGTGGCTTCATAGATAGGATTTTTGGAGGATTGTCTCCCTTTCAATTGTTTTGAATAGCTTGAGAAGAATTGGAGTTAGTTCTTTTTTAAATGTCTGGTAGAATTCAGCAGTGAAGCCATCTGGTCCTGGGCTTTTATTTTTGCAGGATCTTTATTACTAGTTCAATTTACGTCTTGATTATGGGTCTGTTTAGGTTTTCTATGTCTTAATGACTCAATTTACATAGATTGTATGTGTCCAGAAATCTATCAATTTCTTGTAGTTTTCCTGGTTTGTTGACTTACAACTCTTTGTAGTAATTTCTGATGATTCTTTTTATTTTTGTGGTGTCTGTTGTTACATTTCCTTTTTAGTCTCTGATTTTATTGATTTGAGTCTTAACCTTTTTTTTTTTTTTTTTTGGTTACTTACACCAATGGTATATCAATTTTATTTATTTATTTATTTATTTTTAAATTTTTTTTTTTTATTTTTGACAGGCAGAGTGGACAGTGAGAGAGAGAGAGAGAGAGAGAGAGAGAGAGAAAGGTCTTCATTTGCCGCTGGTTCACCCTCCAATGGCCGCTGCGGCCGGCATGCTGCGGCCAGTGCACCGTGCTGATCCAAAAGCGGGAGCCAGGTGCTTATCCTGGTCTCCCATGGGGTGCAGGGCCCAAGGACTTGGGCCATCCTCCACTGCACTCCCTGGCCACAGCAGAGAGCTGGCCTGGAAGAGGGGCAACCGGGACAGACTCCGGTGCCCCAACCGGAACTAGAACCCGGTGTGCTGGCGCCACTAGGCAGAGGATTAGCCTATTGAGCCACGCCGCCGGCCAATTTTATTTATTTTTAAAAAAAAATAGCTCTTTGTTTTGCTGATCTTTTTTATCTTTTGTTTAAGTTTTGTTTATTTCATCTCTTATTTTAGTGATTTCTTTCCTCCTACTAGCTCTGGGTTTAGCTTCTTATTGGTATTCTAGGTCCTTGAGATGCATTGATAGCTCATTTATTTGGTGCCTTTCCAATTTATTTATGTAGGCACCAATTGCTATAAACTTTCCTCTTAACACTGCTTTTGCTATATCCTATTAGTTTTGATATGTTGTATTATCACCTTCATTTGTTTCCACCATTTTTTTTTTATTTCTCTTCTGATTTATTCAATGACCCACTGTTAATTTATGAGCATGGTGTTCATTCTCCATGAGTTTGCATATGTTCTAGAGCTTCCTGAGTTGTTGATTTCCAGTTTTATTCTATTGTGGTCTGAGGAGATGATTTTGATTTTTTTTTAACCTTTGAGACTTGCTTTATTGCTTAGCTTGTGTTCAATCCTAGAGAAAGTTCCATGCACTGGCAATAAGAATATGTATTCTGCAGCTATCGGAAGGAAAGTTCTGTAGATATCTGTTAGGCATATTTGGTCTATGGTATCAGTTAACTCTGTTGCTTCCTTGCTGATTTTCTATCTGGTTGATCTGTCCGTTGCTTAAAGTGGGGTATTGAAGTCTCCTGTTACTATTGTATTTGAGTAATGTCTCCCTTTAGATCTTTTAACATTTCTTTTAAATATCCAAGTGTCCTGTAATTAGGTGAAAATACATTTATAATAGTCATATCTTCCTCATGAATTGATCTCTTAAAATTACATAGTGCCCTTCTTTGTCTCTTAGCAGTTTTTGCTTTAAAATCTATTTTGTCTGTTATTAGGATGCCTACACCGGCTCTTTTTTGGTTTCTATTCACGTGAAATATCTTTTTCCATCCTTTGACTTTCTGTCTGAGAGTATCTTTCTTGTTAAGATGTTTTTCTTGTGGGCAGCAAGTACATTTTTTGTAATCCATTCAGCCAATCTGTGTCTTTTAACTGAAATTGAGGCCATTTATATTCGAGGTGACAATTGAGAAGTAACAACTTTGCCCTGTCATTTTTTGATAAATATTCCTATTTTATACTTTAGATTTCCTTTTTATTTTTACTGGCAGATTTTCTGCCTTCACCTTCTTTCATAGTGATGACCATGTTTTTGTATTTCTGTGTGTAGCACATCTTTAAGCTTCTTTTGTAAGGGTGGTAGAGTGGTGACAAATTCTTTCAATTACTGTTTTTTATGGAAGATTGTTATTTCACTTTCATTCATAAATGAGAGCTTTGCAAGATATAGTATTCAGGGTTGACAGTTTTTTCTCTGAAGACTTGGATTATATCTCACTATTCTCTCCTAGCCTGTAGGGTTTCTGATAAGAAGCTAACTGTGAGTCTAATGGTGATCCTCTGTAAGTAATCTGGCATTTCTCTCATGCACATTTTAGAATATTTTCTTTATGTTTTACTGTGGACAGTTTAATTACAATGTGTCATGGCAAAGATCTTTTGTGGTCATGTCTATTAGGAGTTCTATGTGCTTCCAATACTTGTATGTCCCTTTCTTTCTCCAAATCAGGGAAGTTTTCTGTTATTATTTCACTAAAAAGTCCTCCTAATCTTGTCTTTCGATGCCTTCAGGAATTTCTAAGGCTCATATGTTGGTTCATTTGATAGTACCCTGGAGATTTCCAACAGTATTTTTTAGTTTTCTAAACCCTTCTTCTAGTTTTTGGTCTGAATGTAAAATTTCCTGCAATTTTTCTTCGATGTCAGATATTCTTTTTCTTGCTTCATTGATTTTATTGTTAAAGATTTCCATTGTATTTTTTATTTGTGCTGTGAATTCTCCATAGCCAAGATTACATTTTGATTGCTCTTTGAGATCTCAATTTCATGGGGAAAATTTTCTTTCACATCATGTACAGATTTCATTAGTTTGGATTTGCTTCTGTTTGTTTTAAGTTATCCTACCATCAATTTTTTGAATTTTGTTTTTGATATTTCTTCAATCTCTTTATCTTTACATTCTAGTTTTAAAGTCTTGTGTTATTTTCTGGGTGTCATGTTGTCTTCCTTATTCTTGTTTCTTGAATTTTTGCATTTATTATTCAGCATTTGTGGAGATACTCATTGGTTTTTTCTTTGTTTTTTCCCTGTTTTGGCTTTAATCTTTGTCCTATGCCTCTGTGCAGTGTCTGCTTTTTCACTGCATACATAGAGGTATGTTGTGAGTATGGTTAGGGAGTTCTGTTCAGTGCTCTAGGGTGAAGGGAGTGTTCAAGATGACACCCAGGTTGAGCAAGGTAAATCTCCATTTTTTATCAGAGGGGAGGTTTGTTTAGCTCTGTTGGCATAGTCTCAGCTCACCTCCTCTCTTCAAAGGAGACCAGTCCTGGGCACTAGCCCCAGTGGGTATAATATTCATCTGCACTGCCAAAAAAAAAAAAAAAAAAAAAAAAAAAAAAAAAAAAAAAACACCTCACAAAGGATCTGTGTAGTCCTTGATGTAAGCATAGTTTCTGCAACAATTACCCTCACCAGGGAATCCAGGAGCCCTGAGTGTGTGGAGCCTCCCACAGTGACTGCCCAAAGTCTCAGTCACACCCTGATCCCTCCCATGAACCACAGTGTTTTAACAGTCCAGGCACACAAGCCTCCCACAGTCATGAGCACCCAGTCCCCTGTCAGTTCTCCCCTCCAAACTAAACTGTCTCCTTTTGGCTGGCTGCTGGGTGCATGGACACAAGCTGGCACAGCTGTTATTTATGTCCAAAATGGCATCTGCCCTCAATTTTTTTGTTACAGGACACTGGTTGCAGGGTGGTCACTCCCTTTTTTTCTCTTCTAGTTTTGCAGGTACACCATCTCCCACAGGGCTCCAAGCCAGATTCCCACCAAGCTCTTCTAGTAGTTTTATTGCCAGTGGCTTGGGCTGCTGCAACCTGGTCTCACTTCACTCCTGAGCTGGTGCTAAGGTTCTTGGCTGCAATGTCCTGAGTTGTGGGCATCCACATAGGTCCACAGTGTCCCTCTAATTTGTGTGGAGTTTCCTCTGCAGTTTTTTCCCTAACTCTTCACTGAGACTGCCCTCTCCACTTTTTTAAACTATCTTCTCTTAAACTAGATTTGTAAGCTCCCTCCCTATTCTACCATCTTAACTGAGCTATGACTATATCTTTCTTGCATTGTTGATGCCTTAGCATTAGAACAAAACAGATTATATGTATGTATGTACATGTATGCATGCATGTATATATGTATGTATGTTTTAAACTTATTTTAAATGGTGTCTTGTTCAGAATACAGGATTAGTTGACTACTATGATGCAGATAAATCACCAGCTGAAAAAACGTCTGCCAGTAACTGCTCAAATGAACATGTGCACAGCTAAGTGGATAGCTTGAGTCTGGGTAACTACGTTCTTTCTTTTCTGCCGTCCTCATCATATTCCTTCCATTTAGTGTTTAAATGGCTACTTTAGTGATATCAACAAGAAGGAGGGAGGGGCCTTAAAGGACTCAAAATTTATCCTTAAAAATATGATCACAAAGTTTCACATGTCACTTTCTCTCCCTTCCCATTGGCATAGACTGTATCATTTGATGATATGTGACTGCAAGAAAAACTGGGAGATACAGTCCTTAGCATAAGCCTTACTAAAATTAGAATTTTCCTACTGTTAAAAGAAGAAGCAAGGGAGGATATTAGTATCAAATTAATAGCCTCTGCCATACTCTCCAATGTTGCTTTGGAGTACTGCAAAAATTATAACAAAAAAACTTTAAAAAGCTCATGGAAAAATAAATAATATGAAAGAAGGCTTCTCGGATTTCATTTCTTTACAACAAAATAAATATATCTCAATTACTAAGCCATAATGATTAATGGAGAGAGAGAATGAAAGGGAGAGGGAGAGGGCTATCAACTGCTGATTCACCCCGTAAGTACTGTAATGGTTAGAACTGAGTCAGACTGAAGTTAGGAGCCAGGGACACAGATCTCAGTTCAGGTCTCCCATGGATGAAAAGTAACCAAGTACTTGAGCATAACTGATGTGTTCTAAAGTTTGCATCTGCATGAAGCCGATTCAGAAAGGAGAGCCAGGAATCTAACCCAGGTACTCCATTGTGTGATGCAGAGCTTCTAACTAGCACTTCAATCACTTTACCAAACATTCACCCATATACATATCTTTCAATTCAATTTTCCATGAATTTTTTGAAGAATCATAGAACACGTAGGGGATCTTGTAGCATACATATGGAAATGTCATCATTGCCAATTAGAACTGTCTGAAAGCAAATTTATCCTTCTTTTTTCTTCCTTTCTTTCTAGTCCTCCTGTCTTCATCCAACTTATTTCTTGGCTTTTATTCTTTGAGAAGCTTTTATTTATCAGAAATTGTCTTATGCACTAAAGTTAAAAAATTTTAATGGCATTTCCTCTGTCACCTAATCTTATAGGGAAAAACAAGACATTGAAAAAATATTTAACTTTTATTTTAATAACAGTCATAGGCACAGAAAACAAACTCTTCCTGGGTGGGTCAGAATAAAACATCACCTACAGTTGACATTTGAATATTGTCTACTGAAAGGAATAAGAGTTACTGCTCTAGTTCTGTTCTTTTCATTTGCTTTGTTGAGCTCTAATCCTATCTAAAGACATTACAGATTGCTATGGTTCTGAAGTCAGGTATTGTAGACACTATGACCACATACAATTATTTTTAGTTTACTTTCTGTGATACTTGAATTGTACCTACCCACTCAAAGTTAGAAGTAGCCATGTGACTTGCATTCACTAAAGATCTGTGAACAGAACTGAGAGGTGCCACTTTTGAGAAGATGCATTTAAAACTTGGTTTGTGATCTTCCATCTCTCTCTTGTCTTGTGTAGTGATAGCAAAAGCAGTTTGATACCGAGTTTCAAAGCCGAGTGATCACATGCAGAAAGGCTATCCTGGAGAACTGCTTAGACCTGAAGCACTTGCCCAGAGAAACAAATTTGTACTCTAAAGACAGAGAGATGTGTAGGCTATGTGTGGAGCAACATAACGTAACTGAGTAAAACTAACACACCTAATGACCAATTCTTTCTACAGTCCCTTCTTCTCACATGCTCTTATCTTTCATATTCACATTCTTTTGTTCAACAGGGTGATACTAACGATGTATAATTAAGAATAGATTATTGGATACTTTGAAATTATTTTCACTGATATAAATTCCTAATTATCTTTATTTAGTGTTTTATTAGATAAATAAGCAAATTAACTTTTCTTTCTATAATATATTGGAGTTCATTTTACATTGGTAGAGTTGATCTTATTTTCATAAGAAATAGAATAAACAATATATCCAATGATGAAGCAAAATATCTGAAGTTCATTTAAAAATACAATAAGTTTTTAAAAGTGGAACTCCAAAAGAGATGTAAGTTTTTGGATAGACATTTCTTTTATATAATTTAATTTAGTGAATTCAAAATAAACTCTATTAGAGGTTTTATTGTTTTTTCATTATTCATCCAATAAGGCATAGTCTTCTCTTTTACCTGCATAGAACGTAAGATATAAAAGATATATAACCATTAAGTAATGCATAAGATAATTTTTGGTCTAGGAGAAATATATGTTGAGCAGAAAGCAGTAAGGAGATAATGCCCTTGTAAAAATGACCCTGAGAAATTGACAAAGCATTCACTGATCTGTTAGTAAGCACTAAGGAATGTCCTCAAACTATCACCACTTCCTTGTCCCTGGTGAGTACACAGAGACAAAGGAAGTCTCAAATCAGTTACGAGAGGTCAGAGGGTATTAGAAAAAAGGCAGGCAGAATGGTAAAGAGGACCTCAAAGGACCTTTAGTAAGTCTAGACGTGTCACAGGATGCTCTGTGGGAACTTACAAACTAAGGATGCTTGTCCCTCTAACAAAATGCAGTTCTAGCTGTTGATTTCTGCAAGCATTTTCAGAGAGTTAATACTTACCTATTTTCTTCACATTAAAAATACTTGTAACATTTGCTTGCATCTGCTGGTAACATTCCATCAACCACCATCACCCTTCCGAAAACTACCCACATAAAAGTGTCATGCTACAGCAATCAACAAACACATGTGGAAATGATAGTTGAAAGTTTACTTTTTATTTAACATCAAGCATGTTCACATAACCCTGTGATCTTAAACACATAAATTTATATACTCAGTGCGATTCAGAGATTTTTGACTTACAAAAACCAGCGTGCATATATCAATTAGTTTTAATGATAAATGATTAAAGTGTTCATTGTTAATAAACAGTAAGACACAATGAACTGTAAAAATCCACTAACAAAATAATATATACAAAATTCAGGAAAGTGCTTGTTTTTGGTTTTTTTGTTTTTTTGTTTTTTTTGACAGGCAGAGTGGACAGTGAGAGAGAGAGACAGAGAGAGAAAGGTCTTCCTTTGCCATTGGTTCACCCTCCAATGGCCGCTGTGGCCGGCGCACCACGCTGATCCGAAGCCAGGAGCCAGGTGCTTATTCTGGTCTCCCATGGGGTGCAGGGCCCAAGCACTTGGGCCACCCTCCACTGCACTCCCTGGCCACAGCAGAGAGCTGGCCTGGAAGAGGGGCAACCGGGATAGAATCCGGCGCCCCGACCGGGACTAGAACCCAGTGTGCCGCGCTGCAAGGCCTAGTGAGCCGAGGCGCCCGCGGGATAGTGCTTGATTTAGAAGGAGAGACAGCAGGGAGGGAGATGTGAACAGAAAGGAAGAGCTTCATTTTTTATGTATTTCTCAAGTTGGACTGAGCTTTGGTGCAGCATTTTGAGTGTCTAAAATATTTCATAATAATTTTTAAATCTTAAAACTTTCCTAACTTTCTGTATTTTATTTTTCCAAATGTTTCAAGGGTATATAAGTGGAAATCATAAAACATTTTTAAGAAGTCTTTAAATTATTCCTACGTTTTCTCTGATTCAGCACATTTTTTCCTAGTGATTTCAGTTACTTTTGAATCAATGTGATCAGAATTTAAAAGTTTTAAAATTCATTCATTTTCATTTTATTTGACAGACAAAGAGACTTTTCCATCCAGTGGCTCACTCCCCACATGCCTGTAATAAGCAAGGGTGTGCCAGTCTGAAGCCAGGTGCCCAGAACTCAACCCAGCTCTCCCACCTGAGCTGCAGGGAGCCAACTGCTTGAGTTATAATTTGCTGCCTCCTGAGCACACATTTGCAGGAAACTGAAATCAAAACAAAGCCAGGGGCCGGCAGCACGGCTCAATAGCCTAATCCTCCACCTGTGGCTCTGGCACATGGGGTTCTTTCTAGTCCCGGTCCAGGTGCTGGATTCTGTCCAGGTTGCTCCTCTTCCAGTCCAGCTCTCTGCTATAGCCCAGGAAGGCAGTGGAGGATGGCCCAAGTGCTTGGACCCTGTACCCACATGGGAGAACTAGGAGAAGCACCTGGCTCCTGGCCTTGAATCAGCATGGTGTGCCGGCCGCAGCTCACCGGCAGCGGCGGCCATTGGAGGGTGAACCACCTGCAAAAGGAAGGCCTTTCTCTCTGTCTCTCTCTCTCTCTCACTGTCTACTCTGTCTGTCAAAAAATTAAAAAAACAACAACAAAGCCAGGACTTTAACTTAGGCACTCTGATATGGAATTCAGGCAGCCCAAACAGTGTACTAACTGCTGAGCCAAATGTCCATCCCCATTTAATCAATTTGATATACATTTGTCACAGTATTATTTTGCTGTGGTGGTTAACTATAAGTGAAATTATTTTGATATAGTGAGATTAAAAGACAAGTTCTGGAAATTCACTAATAATGTAGTAAAATGTATACATTTTAATTTATATAGAAAATTTCAGAGGAAAGCAAAGACTTAAGGTTTGGAACTCTGGGTTTTCTAACTAGGTTCCATAACTTGATTTTAGTTTACCATGTAGATCAAAACAGTGATATCACCAGGAAGATGGGGTTTCTATTTTCATTTCACTGTGCATCTGCTGTCGTCAACTTTGAAGCTATATAGTAGGTTATGTTTTCTGATAATAGATTACTTTGCTTAAATTTGGCCTGTGGGCTAAGATAAATGGTGTATCTTTTGAACATTTATGAAAAACAGTGCAGATAGTGGACTTTAAAGAGTATTTTCTTGCATTAAATTGTGATTTATAATGTCTATTACTAATATGGAAAAATTGCCCTGCTATTTCCATCCAAATATGTTTCTTTTTCAGGTGCAGCCCTGACTTGCTTGTTTACATTTTCGGAGTCTCTGATGTGTGCACCTGTCTAACTTCAGGCCTTTCTTTGCAAAAGAAGGGTCAGAACTTGTCACAGAGTCACAAAACATGTCAGATTACAGGCCATTTCTTTTAGCTTGTCTGGGTGCAAAGCATACACATTTGCATGGTGACCTTTCCAAAACCAAAGAGAAGGTGATGTGAGGGTCATTTCCTAAGCCCAGTTAATGAACTGATTATCCCCCAAAGCCTGGTAGTCTGAATAACAATGAAGAGTGGAAAGTTCACTTAAAATCCTGAGGTGCAAAATAAATCCCCAAAGTAGAATTCTTAATAAACCAATTGTATATTACAGCCAGTATTTTAAATATTTGTTACTGAACTGCCCAATGCTAAGAGATCAAATGGTTTGCCCCAAAGAGTTTTTGTCTTGACTTACACGATACTTAATTTTTTTATTATTTTCCTTTACCTGAACTACTGCTCTGTAAAGAGCCCGTTTACTCTTCATTTTGGAGAAATGGAGGATATTAGGAGCAAACATTTACAGAAAATTAATTTGCAAACATCTTCACTTTTTTCTAGGTCGAATTCATGTGTACATGACTTAAGAATATCTTTATTATTATTTCTCCATATGTATAATTCCTATAGAAGCTTGTGGCACAATATATCTAGATTGGTATCATTATAATTGATAACTATGGAAATTATGTTAACAATATCCTAGTAAGCAAATCTTACCTATTAAATGCAAAAGAAAAGAAGAATGGTTTAAATGTGGGCTTATATATTCAATTGACAGACTCAAGATTTAAACTTGGTTTGTTTAGGATAACGTCTGAACCAGAGTTACTAAATTATGATAGAAAGGACACTATTTCATATGCTTGGCCTCTGGATATTGATATTCACTGACTAATGTTGAATAATGTTAACACTAATTGATTATTTCTATTTGTGTTCTAATCAGCATTTTATCATTAATTCCTTGCATTATTAATTTCATTCAAATATTGGTATGTTTGTAACATTATCACTGTTTCCTATAATTGATGTCTGTTTTCTAAATCATATTGTTTGAAAAAACATAGAACAATATGCCATTCATGTTTCAATAATATTGCATTTGTTGGATATTAAAGGAGAGCATGTGGAAGAAATGACAAGTCTAAGAGTGCTGATAAAGTGGACTAGCTCTCCTTTCTACATGCCTACTTATACAAGCCTGTGTGTGTGTCCTCACTCAATGCTCTCTGTAGTGTCTGATTTATGTCCTCTTCCTCTGCTTGCACCTTAAATTTCAAGATCAATGGAATGCTCTACATGGTTTTCCTTTCATATTTTCGCTGATTTGTGCACTGCCTGGGCATTCTCATCTACTCATTCCCCTCCATTGTTAGTGCACACATGTATATCACCACCCTTTCTTTCAAGTTTTAGTCAATATTTTAAACTGCTTACTAACTACTTTCAAGTGACTCTATCACAGATATCATAAGCATGTATGTCTGAAACTAGATCATTCTCTTCTTGCTCAAAGTCTCCTCTATTATTTTTCATGCTAATGGAATCAATTCTGACCTAATAAATTAAGGAGAAAATTGCTTCTGCTCTTCTTATCTACTCTTTCCTCCAGGATCTCATAAGTCATCAATTCAATGCAAGAAATCTCTCCTGAATCTGTATTCTGTTCTGCATTCCAGTAACCACTAAGTACATTTTCCCCTTCATTATTTCTGACTACATTAAGAACAGTCTATTAATTATATTCCTTTTATCCATCCTTAATTCTGTAATCAGGAATATCTTCTGATTGCTGGTATCAGCTTTTTCCTAATTAAATATCATTGTTAAGTCCCACTGAATCATTGGTTAATTTAAAAAAATTCCAAATTCCTTAACACACTCAAACTACCTCCCTTGACAATCCCAGACACGTTTCCTGTGACATATCCCACACAACTCTGCTAGGATCTCGGCTATCACACTGGACAATACACCTTTGACAAAGAACTCTTTCTCCACAAAGTATCTCCCTAGGTGCATTCCATGGGCAGAATCAATTTTCTCAGTGCTTCCATTTTCTTTGGATAACACTTACATAAATGTCTCATTAAATAGCACTAGTGATATATCACAAATTGAGACATGTTGCATTTTCATTATCTTCTAATAAAAATATTTTCAACCTTCTATTGTGATTTACTTTCTTTGACCTATATTTATGCAGAAATGGGGAAATACATTGCTTGACTGATAAATATTTGAGAATTTTCAGTTATCATTTTTAGAGTTGATTTCTAACTCAATTGCTCTACAGTCAGAGAATGTATTCTGAATGATTTTAGTCTTGAGATATGTATTTTGATCTTTTGGTTTATATTTTGATACTTTATATTTTAATGTTAATGTAATAATAACACAAAGAGAACAGAGTCAATGTAGTTCGTAGATGCAATTCTAAGAATATTATATATATATATATAATATATATATATTCTCAACATCCCTCCCTTTTCCTTCCTTCCTTCCTTAGCCATCCATCTTTCTTTCCTTCTTTCTTTTCTAGTTTTTGAGGTAACATTAGTTTAATAGATGTTACAATATCATAAACAGAAACTGAAGCCCAGATGTTGAATTGCACTGAGGTTTTCTTTTTATCTATTGAAGTAATCATACTGATATTATGTATGCATTCATTGTTCTGCTGAAGTTGCATTAGTTAGATGGTAGTTTCAATACATTTTTGGATTCCTGAACTAAACCAAACTTTATATTTTACATTGATAAATATAAACATAAATATAAATAGATACATCAAAAAGTTTGTGGCAAATGGTATTAAAAGTTAAGTTTATTTTGGTAAAAAGCTTGAAACTCATGCACATAATGGATCTCATGGAATATGTGTAGTATGAAAAAACTGTATTGATTTTCAATTTTTTATACTCTTAAATGTACTTATCTTTTAATTCCATTTTCCTGGAACTTTTTGAAGTGTCTCAATTCATTACACTTTTGACTACATTTGACTCAGAATATTTTATTCAATTTTCATTTCTTTTCTGAAAGAGTTTTTATAACTGGAATTGTCTTTTTTCATTGTTTGTTAAAGCTGTCCAAACCTCATATCCATTTTATGGGGGGAACATTTTAAACTATGATTATAATTTCAGTGTAATGATAATGTTGATTTAGGTTTCTGCAATGACCAGTTCTACATGGGAATTGGTCAACTTCATGCAGGTTCAACCTGGTATTGCATTGAAGTCTTCATCTCCTGCCTCTTTCTCCATGTCACTTTTTGTGCTAAGCTGCGCAACCCAATAGGACTCCATGTAGGACTCATAAATACAAAGCTGGAAAGAGAAGGCAAGCAGGCTAACCTTCAATTCAAAGGCTATAGGAGCCAGTAGATATATCTACCTCATCCTTTCTAGCTCTCCCCTCAGGAAGCCCTATACTGAATAGATGGTCCATGGGCTCCAACTCATTTACTCTTCTCTGTGTCCAATCAGTAGCTCAACCTCACTAACTCTGTCACTCTCCTTGGCTTCTTGAGTCCACCTGTTTCTCACTCCTGTTCTCTTCAGTCCCACTCAGTAATAAAATGAGACACATTCAGCCTTTGTGTTTGGACTCACTTTCAGGGTAGAGCCAAGAAAATATTTTCAAAGAATAAACTTCTGATTTTGTGTAGCCCATTCATTTATCCTTATCCTTCTGTTGTTTTGTTGATTGCTTTCTTTTTTCATTTTTTAAAGTTTATTCTCTTCATCCTAACTTTTAAAATGGAATGATTTATGAATATTAACATTATTTTTTATTTTCCAATATAGATGCTTATTACTGCACATTTATCTCCTATTACTCATACTACAAAATTATATAATAAATCATTTCCATATTTGAAGTATTTCCTAGGGTTGGTGTTGTGGCACAGCAGGTAAAGCCTCCACCTATGATGCTGGCATCCCATATAGGCACCGGTTAGAGTCCTGGCTGCTCTACTTCCAATCTAACTCTCTGCTAATGGCCCAGGAAAGCAGTGCAGCATGGCTCAGATACTTGGGCCCCTGTACCCTTGAGGGAGACCTAGAAAAAACTCCCGGATCCTGGCTTTGGACCAGCCCAGCTCAAGTCATTGCAGTGATTCAGGGAGTGAAACAGCAGATGTATCTCCCACTCTCTGCCTGTAACTCTTCATTTCAAATAAATAAATATATCTTAAAAAAAAGTTTTGAAGGTTTTCCTGATTTCCATTTTGAATATTCTTTGTGTTATTAAGTATTGTGTTTTGTTATTTCCAAATATATGCTTTGTTTTGTTTCAATACATTTTGTTTTCTATTTTACAGAATGATAATTATTAAACTACTCAGTTTTGTATTTTGTTGAACTTGTTTCATGGCACTGTATGTAACAGTTTCCAAGTTTATTTCACATGTGCTTGAGAAGATGGTGATTTTCTAATTGTGAGCTGCATGTACCACATATGTCTTTACTAATGTTTCTGCATATATTAAGACTGCATCATTATTGTCTTCCTCGTTTGCTAGTTACCTAGAAAATGCATTAAAATCTACCATTATAAGGGTCAATTTCTGTTATTTATGTACACGTGTGCATGCACATGTTTAAGAATATGCTCTATACATGTTTAAAATTATGCCGCATTCTAGGTTAGCCTTTTGCCCTGTTTTTAATTCTTCTTTGTTTGACTCCTTAATTTTTCTCTTATAAACATCAATGTAGCTGAAATTTAAAGAAAAAAGACTAATTTTATAATAATTTTATGCTAGTGTTATTTTAGAGCAGAGATTGACAAAATATCACCTGTAGATCAAATAAGGTATATTCTCTGTTTCTGCTAATAAAATTCTATTAAACAAAGCAAGGCCTGCTAGTTTGTTGGTGCCAGTCACAATCCTAAAAGACACAGTCTCAAATGTCATAATTACTGTTGAAATCCTGAAAGTTAAAAAAAAAACAAAACTAAAGTTTAAAATTCCTAAAATATCATTCTCAGATTAAAATTACAAATGCTGAAATTCTGGAAGCTGAAATTCGGAAAACTGAAATTCCCATGAAAAACAAAAAGGTTTATAAAGCCAATTTCTGGGGACGTGATTACTCACATTAGTGAAAATTTCAGTTAAAAAATGTGTGTATGTTGGCATATCCAACAGCTGATGGAATTCTAGGAGGTTTTAATGAATTAAAGTCACCATTTATGACATTCCAAGGTAATTTTAGTGCAGCAAAGTGAATTTACTGACTGATTCAAATACAATCATGTGCACTGTAGGATAAGAAGCCTAAGGTGTTGTTTAATTACCAGTATTGTGATGTGTATATGTGGTGCATGTATGACTGTAATTGGAATGGATTCCCCCTATATCCAAAGTAGCACCGAAGCATGGAACAGAAGATGGAAAATTTAATAGGGAATGCTCATGTTGGTGTTTATGCAATTAGAAGTTTTTCAAAATAAGCAGCACCATATAGAAAATGAATATGAATGTATTTTTCAAGCAGAGTAATGCCTTAAAGGGGGAAAACTTCTATTTACCTGATATAAGACTTCAAAACATTTTTATTCATTTATTTGAAAGAGAGAGAGAGAGAGACAGAGAGAGGTCTTCCATCTGCTGGTTCACCCTCCAAATGACTGAGACAGCGGAGCTGAGCTGATTCAAAGCCAAGAGCCAGGAGCTTCTTTCGGGTCTCTTACGTGGGTGCAGAGGTCCAAGGGCTTGTACATTCCTCTGCTGCTTTCCCAGTCACAGGGAGCTGGATCAGAAGTGGAGCACCCAGGAGTCGAACTGGAGCCCATATCGGATGCTAGTGCTGCATGTGAGGGCTTTAACCTATTGTGTCACAGCACCAGCCCCTCAAAACATATTTAATGACAGTGAAAGGAAGCTGGCTCTTACAAGATATCTCTGTGTTACAGCACACAATCTATTCCCATAATACTTTTGTATATGTCAAATATTCACATTTTAACATTTTTAATTTTTAAACTTTTGCCCACTATTTTAAATGGATGGCTTTTTTGGTAATTCATAATGCTATATATTTCCTCTTCTCATAATGTCTAATACTGAAGTTATAAATTGTGTGGACTTTGAGAGTTTGTATTCATTTTCTTTCTCCATGAAAGTACATCACCACATACTGAATTGGTGTGTAAATATTGTGCATTTATATAAAAATGTTGACACTTCTTCAATAAATTAGGAGATGCTCTTTTTCTACATTTACATTTGTGAAAATTTCTCAGGATCTTTTCTTTTTTTTCTTTTTTTACTTTTTAATTTATTTTTATTTATTTTTTATTTATTTTTTTTTTTGACAGGCAGAGTGGACAGTGAGAGAGAGACAGAGAGAAAGGTCTTCCTTTTGCCGTTGGTTCACCCTCCAATGGCCGCCGCGGTAGCGCGCTGCGGCCGGCGCACCACGCTGATCCGATGGCAGGAGCCAGGTGCTTCTCCTGGTCTCCCATGGGGTGCAGGGCCCAAGTACTTGGGCCATCCTCCACTGCACTCCCTAGCCACAGCAGAGAGCTGGCCTGGAAGAGGGGCAACCGGACAGGATCGGTGCCCCAACCGGGACTAGAACCCGGTGTGCCGGCGCCGCAAGGCGGAGGATTAGCCTAGTGAGCCGCAGCGCCGGCAATTTCTCAGGATCTTGACTCCTTGGGTGACTGCATATGAGTTGGTGACCCATCAGTTTTGTTTGACTTAGTCAAAAGACTTTGGTAGGAGTGGGTGTCCCACATCAGAGTACTTGGGTTTGTTTCCTGGTTCCAGCTCCTGACTCCAGCTTCCTACCAGTGAAGACTCTGGGAGGCATTGTGATGGTTAATTGGTTCCCTGCAAACTATGATGGAGACATGGATTGCATTTTTGGCTCTCAATGTCTATCCTGGACTTTGTGAGCATTTAGGGAGTAAGCTAGTGCCTGGGCACTCTCTGTGTGTCATTCATTCTCTCTCCCTCTCTCCCTCTCTCCCTCTCTCCCTCTCTCCCTCTCTCACTCATTGTCTGCCTCTCAAATTAAAAGGAAAAAAAAAAAAAAAGGTTGTGAGCCATGGTGATTCAGTGAACCACAGTTATAAAACTGGTGCATATCATTATACTATTATCAATCACAGTGGTATGAATTAAACATTTCCTTTTTGACCTGTTCCTTTATGCACATGGTTCATGTGCTCATAACTGCTGTGTCTGTGTGATTGTCATTAATATACCTTTAGTCTTGCAAACATATTGATGCTATTGTTGCTTATTGTGCTGGGCTGAGTGGCCTATGAATTGCTCTGTCCTCTGTTGATACATTTTTCAAATAAATACTCTTTTTAAAATGTAAATACGTGTTTTTCAAATAGTGTTTTTTTTTTTTTTTTTTTTGACAGGCAGAGTGGACAGTGAGAGAGAGACAGAGAGACAGGTCTTCCTTTACCGTTGGTTCACCCTCCAATGGCCGCCATGGCTGGCACGCTGATCCAAAGGCAGGAGCCAGGTGCTTCTCCTGGTCTCCCATGGGGTGCAGGGCCCAAGGACCTGGGCCATCCTCCACTGCACTCCCGGGCCATAGCAGAGAGCTGGCCTGGAAGAGGGGCAACCGGGACAGAATCCGGTGCCCCGACCGGGACTAGAACCCGGTGTTCCAGCACCGCAGGCGGAGGATTAGCCTAGTGAGCTGGGGCACCGGCCTCAAATAGTTTTAAATTATTTTTTTCCAGATTTACAATTTCAGGATTTTGATCTTTTCAGGTTTCAGCAATTGATATTATGGCTTTTGGGTTTTATCTTTTGGGATTATTGCTCAAAACTCGTATTTACATATTGTCTTTTGCTGTGTTTTTGCCACAATTACAAAGTTGTGTAATCATGACAGAGACCATTGGTCACATAGTCATAAAGCATTTTATTGAGGCTGATGATGTGGTACACAGGTTAAGCTTCTGCCTGGGATGTTCGCATCCCATAGGAGCATGGGTTCAAATGCTGGCTGCTCCACTTTCTATCCTGTTCCTTGCTAATGTGCCTGAGAAACAGCAGAAGATGGCTTATGTGTTTAGATTCCTATCCCCCATGTGGGATACCTGTAAGAAGTTTCAGGCTCCTGGCTTCACCCTGGCCTAGATTTGGGGAGTGAATCAGCAGGTAGAGAATAGTTCTCTCTCTGTTCGTCTCTCCCTCTCTCTCTGCAATTCTGCTTTAAAATAAAATAAATAAATCCAAGCACAATTGTTTTTTAAATACAATACTCTACTAATAAAGATTGCAATCTTTGGCAGAGCACTTTGGCCGAGTGCTAAGCAGCTGCCTGTGACACCAGCACCCTATATAAGTGCTGTTTAGGGGCCTGTTGTTCCACTTCCTATCCAGGCCCCTTCTAATGTGCTTGAGAAATCAGCAGAAGGAGGTGCAATTCCTTGGGATACCACCATCCTTGGTGGACACCCAGATAAAGTTCTTGTCTCCTGACTTCTATGTGGCCCAGCCCTGATCATTGCAGCCATTTGGGGAGTGAAACTTCAGATGGAAGATGACTCTCTCTCTCTTTCTCTCTCTCTGTGTGTGTATGTGTGTGTGTGTAACGTTACATTCCAAGTAAATCAGTAAATCTTTTAAAAGATCAAGATTGTGATTTCCCTCAGATTAATAGAATCACCTCAAAGCACTGTGTCTCTGATCATCTTTCTCACATCTTACAATTGTAATTCAATTTTTATTTTCACCAAAGAATATCTATTTATATATGTTTATTGTTATATGTCAATATCTTCACCAATTTGTTACCCATCCTTGCTGAACCTCATACCTTCTTACTGGATTTTTGTTCTTTGTTTTATACTTTTGTTTTTAAAGATTTACTATATTTATTTGAGAGGTAGAGTTACAGACAGTGAAAGGGAGAGACAGAGAGAAAGGTCTTCCTTCCATTGCTTCAGTCCCCAATGGATGCAACGGCAGGAGCCAGGCGCTTCTTCCTGGTCTCCCACGTGGGTGCAGGGGCCCAAGGACTTGGGCCATATTATCCTGTTTTCCCAGGCCACAGCAGAAAGCTGGACTGGAAGAGGAGCAGCCGGGACTAGAATCGGCGCCCATATGGGAAGCCAGCGCCACAGGCAGAGATTAACTTACTGTGCCATGGCGCTGGTCCCTGTTTTACACTTTTGATCAGTTTCTTTACTGTTGATGAGAAGTTTCTTGAAGTATTTATCTTATTTCATTTCATTCTTGAATACTTAGTTCCTTGTCTAGAATCAAGGATTTGTGGTAAGATTCCTGGTCCCCTTAACTCTGGCAGGTTATTTTTTTCTCATTCATCTTTTTAATGAGATGAGCCTTGAAGAGGTTCAGATGTATTCAGTGGTCCTGTTTTCACTTTCCAGATTGTGAATAAAATCCTCATTCCTCTGACCTCCACATGACCGTGAACACACATACACTACTTTACCAGCTGGTGCTCTCAAGGCACTTAAGGGAGAACTAATCATTGTCTTGCCAAGTAGCTTTTCATGTTTTTGTTCCAATATTATTAAAACATCAGTTGTACATTTAAAAAAATATTTGGAATGTCTGATGTAGTATTTCTAGGTTCATATAATAGAAAATTTCTTTTTAATATCTTCTTCTGAATGGCTGAATTATGAAAATAAATTTATATTGGACATTTCATTTTCATATGTTTGTTCTCTATTTACAATTCTGCCTCTTCCAGATAGATAATGAATTTCCTAAGGGCAGAAAAGATATGTCATTGATTGTTATACATCAAAATCTAGCAAGAGTCCGATTCATAGACAGTAAATGCTAAATAAAAATGATTTTAAGTATATTTTTTTCTCTTAAGATGGATATCAGTATGTGCATTTGGTATAGAGGTTAAGATACCCCTTGGGATGCCCCATCCCATAGAGTGCCTGAACTCAAGTATTGATTCTGCTTCTGATTCCTAACTTTCTGCTAACGTGCAGCCTGGGAAACAGCAGGTGATTGCTCAAGTATGGGCTCAATGCATCTGAGACCCAGATTGAATCCAGGCTCCTGACGTCAGCCTGCTCATCCTCAGCTGTTCAGGCATTTGAGAGTGAACCAGCAGATAGGCGACCTTTCTCCTTACCCTGTTTCTCTCTGTGTGCTTTTCAGATAAAACAAATAAGTACCAAAAAGTAAAATGAATGTCTTCTTATGAGTCCCAATGTTGTACATTAAATCATAAAAAATAATGGAAAAATATGGCTATGTTTTGATGATTAATATTATTTTTATCTTACAGTTTTTTTTTTATTTGACAGATAGAGTTAGACAGTGAGAGAGAGAGACAGAGAGAAAGGTCTTCTTTCCGTTGGTTCACCCCCAAATGGCCACTATGGCCAGCGCACTGCGCCGATCTGAAGCCAGGAGCCAGGTGCTTCCTCCTGGTCTCCCATGTGGGTGCAGGTGTCCAAGCACTTTGGCCATCCTCACTGCCTTCCTGGGCCACAGCAGAGAGCTGGACTGGAAGAGGAGCAACAGGGACTAGAACCCGGCGCCCATATGGGATGCTGGCGCCACAGGTGGAGGATTAACCGAGTGAGCCGCGACGCCAGCCCCTATCTCACAGCATTTATTTATTTATTTATTTTTTATTTTTTTATTTTTGACAGGCAGAGTGGACAATGAGAGAGAGACAGAGAGAAAGGTTTTCCTTTTGCCGTTGGTTCACGCTCCAATGGCCGCTGTGGTAGCGCGCTGCGGCTGGTGCACCGCGCTGATCCAATGGCAGGAGCCAGGTGCTTCTCCTGGTCTCCCATGGGGTGCAGGGCCCAAGGACTTGGGCCATCCTCCACTGCACTCCCTGGCCACAGCAGAGAGCTGGCCTGGAAGCGGGGCAACTGGGACAGGATTGGTGCCCCGACCGGGACTAGAATCCGGTGTACCGGCGCCACAAGGTGGAGGATTAGCCTAGTGAGCCGCAGCGCCGGCCGATCTCACAGCATTTAAATAACAACTAAACATTTATCTTATTTTATCATTTTGTCATCATTCTTGTTTTAATGTCAGTGATAGCATCTTACATGTCTCAAACATCAGTATTTTGGATCAGAGAATAATTATAAAATATATAAGTAACTATATTTGTCCAAAATTAGAGCAAATCAATGGTACAAAGTTATTTATCTACTTATACTCTGTTATTTCAATAAACTAGGCTCTTTAATAGAAGCAATCATCTATGCAGTATTTGCCTATATTTCTTGCCATTGTAATTAAATATATATATATATATGTATATACATTTATTCCCCAAAACAGATAAAATGAAACTAAACTCCTACATTCATAAGGCATTCTAGTAGAAACTGAACCAAAATATTTAATACATAATTGTTTAATTCATAGAGAATTTCAAAAAGAATTCTTTAAGAATTATCTTATTTCTCTCAAAAAATGAAGTTAGGAAGCCCTTTCCTAATGGAGAAAGATGTAGAAGCTCAGTAATAGAATTATCTTCAAATAAAATAACTAGCTTGCACAAATACCCAGTGCAAAATAAAGATTCAACTCCATTCTAAATTCTACAGTTTGAGACAGATTTTCAGCGTGACTTAGAATTTTCTTTCTGTTCAGTCCTATCAAGTTCTGTCACACCTAGTATCATGATAAACTCACTGTGTTATTGGTTCTTATGAAATGATGACTGCCTTAAAAAGAAACAAATCTCCATTGACTTATCATGGTTGAATTATTGGATAGAACCCATAATTCAAATTCACATATCAAAAATTGTTAATTTTTTAAGAATATGTTTGGCATTTTCACTTTGCAACTGAACTTTGAGAATATTTCATCACTTAGGCTAGAATAGAGATTCTAGCTATTCAACAAATCTTTATTAAGCCATTGACATGCTTTGCTTCATGCCATGAGAAATCAATAGCAATAAAAAACTCTCACTCAAATAAGCAAATAACAACTCTGTTTTGAAATTGGAACCCAGGCATATAGAAACGTATGTAATTGTGGTGCTCAAAAGAAAGTGAAATATGAATGGAGAAGATGAGTCCTGTGACAGAAAACTCATCATAGATGAAAAGTGAACATGGCATCTGTAATAATAATTTAGATTTGTGCAGGGAATAACAGTGCAGGAGAGTACTGGTTTCAGGTCAAACATGATTCTTGGTTATTGAAATCATTTGTGGTTTGAGAAAGAAGTAGCATGTGGCACATGAAAGGAAAAAAAAATGCTATCTTACTGAAGTCTGAAACGTTAAGTTTTAGGACTCTGAAACCTTCCTCAAACCAATGACAACAACAAATACAAGAAAGAAAGTCATTCACTTTTCCCCAGGAGACTGGCAAACTACCACTTTGAGGATTGAAAACTTTAGAACCTGTAGCAATAGTTTCTTAAATAAAACCAAACTCAGTGGCTTTATTTAGCATTTCTCAGAGGCAGATCATCTGCAAATTGTACCTTTGTTGATCTACGGATGGGAATTATGTGTGTGTGTGTGTATTGATAAATTTGAGTGGGCAATAAAGAAGGACTAATAACCTATTGTCATGCATTTGATCCTTAGAAATGATGGTAAAATTTTGAGGTATAAGAGGCAATTTGGGTAAGAAATGTATGCAACTTCTATTAAGAAGTTACATTTGGCCTTACATTTGGGTTACATGTATAATGTTCCTGATTTCCATCTCATTCCTGATGAGAAACATCTTTGACACCCAATGCTTTATTATAAAATGGTGCTTTGTACGAAGCATCAAAATGCCCATATAACTAGTTCAAAACGCTATGTATAAGAATCCTGCAGTGGTAAAATCAGCCTTGGCATCCAGGAGAAGACATTTCATAGAAAACATGACATTGAGCTGTTGGTTGAAGAATGTGAACCTTCTAACTTCTTCCTTTTATACAGGATAAGACCGGAAGTTATTAAAGGGATGATATGCTAAGCAAGGTGTACAAGGAGACTTCAAAAAGCTTGTGTAAAAATGGAATAAAAAGATAAATTAATTTTGGTGAAAAAATTTTGAAATACATGCAGAGTTTTTTCATAATATTCATATTTAATAAACTCTTTGAAGACTCTTCATTTATCAAGCACTCAATTCTTGTTGCTAGGGACATGTAGCATTTGGTTAGCATAGGTCTCTATGCTAGTTCGGGGTAGAAAGTGAAGAAGCCAAACTATTTAAAATGAAATAGTTCTCATATACAAACTAATGAGCAGATTAAAGTCCAGTTTTTTTTAAAGTACTTTTCTGGTACTTCTTCAACAGATATTTCTGTGACATTGGTGTTTGTTTTATAATGGTTTGTTTTATAATGGTTTTATAATGGTAGATATCTCAAATGAGATATCTACACTTTTATATTTGCCACATAAAGTGCTATCATGACAATGATGTGAAAATCCCCATATAGTTACTGTATTTATGAGTGTTATTAATATGAGATACTCTTAGAAAGAAAGTGAAAATGGTGAAGGCTATAATGCTGGTTTCTTTTTAATTTTAACTTTTGAGATATGAAAAGACACAATTGTATACCAAGCAATAAAGTGACAATATTGGCTCTTACTATAGCATTTGTGAACCTCTACATTTTTTACATCTGTGGCTAGAATAGAACCTCTTATTGTGGGGATGCTACCCTTGGCAATCTAGTGGGATCTTTGACCTTTAGTGCTATCTTTGAGTTGTTCCAAATATATATCAGTAGCACTTACTTCTCATTGGTGATAAACAAAACTTTCTCCAGATACTGTGAAATTTTTCTTGGGGGCAAAAATTGCCCAAGGTTGAGAAACTCTGAGTATTACAAGTCTCTTCCCAACCGACAATTCACAATACACCCCTCAAAATTATCTTTGTTAATCCTTTGCGATTCCTTCTAAAGCTTATTCCTGTAAATACTGCTGTTTACATGAAAGATTTAATAATAAGTATATTGTTCTTATCTCTTTTTTTTCATTTAAAGCTATTAGCATATGATAAAATCTGGAGGATTATCATGAATTTTCATCTTATGATGGGCATTTAGATTGCTTTGATTTTCTGGCAAAAATGTCTTAAAATGGTTAATTATATATATATATATATATATATACATACATACATATGTTTATATATGTAATTTTACATATAAATAAGTAATAGAAGGATGAAATCCCAGAAGTTATGTTTCATTTTAAAGGGCACATGTGTTATTGTGTTTAATGTATATTTCTGAGGCTTTCTGCTTATGTATCTATTTACACTTTGACCAACAACATAGTTTCATTAAAAATAGTGAAAATATAACATAGGTTACTGGAATGGTCATAGTGTTTTTGAACTCATGCTGTTATCTGTTTTGCTTTGTTGAATTTGTTGGTAAAAAAAAAAGGCAGAAGGTAGTGATCTGTTCTGCTGTCATATTCACATTATAGTCTCTTCTGTAAAATTTTTAATCTGAACAAATAGAACTAAAAGGGAAATGTTCGTGAGGTAACCATGAGAAAAAAATTATTTTCAGAGAGACAGAGGAAAATGATAATTTTTGAAGTGAAAGGCTGCTGGCCTCTGGAAATATGGACGAAGCTCTCTTATGCCCTCTTTACCTAGTGATAAAAGGCCACTGTCCAAATGATCCTGAATATTACTCACTACAAAGCAGTGCAAGCTGGAACTTTCAGAGTTATCCAGCTATTGAACATTTCCAGGGCTTTCTTAGGCAAGCTTATGGCAATAGAAACTTTCATAAGGAAGAGGCAAAAGCAACTTTAAACATGATTTTCAGCATAAATATAGTCCTTAATAGATCTGTGATACTTTTCTCCTTTGGAAAAAACCTAATGAGTAATTGCAGTTTTCATCTACTTAAGCAGGTAATACACAATATCATTCATTTTCCTCTTTTTGGTTTGGGATATGCTTTAATAATAAAATTTTCTGCCAGAATCTGCCTCTATTCTATGGGAATCCACTCACTACAAAAAGTCTTCATAGAGCTGGTGCTGTGGTACTATAGGTACCTGCAGCACCAGCTTCTCATTTGGGCGCTAGTGTCTGGGAAAGCAATGGAGGATGGGCCAAGTCCTTGGGCCCCTGCTCCCATGTGAGAGACCTGGAAGAAGTTCCTGACTACTAACTTCTGATGGGCACAGAACCGGCCATTGCAGTCATTTGGGGAGTGAAGCAGAGGATGGAGGATTGCTCTCTCTGTGTCTCTACCTCTCTCTGTGACTCTATCTTTCAAATAAATCATTAAAAATATTCTTTATAGAAATTTTCCCCAGATTCATTCTAAGTAGAAAGAGGATCATCATGTAGGGGCTTCTATTTGAATGAAGACTTTTTCCTTCGTGTTATGAATTTGGGCTCTTTCCTTGTCTCTGTAACTTGCCCAAACTTTAAACAAAGAAAAATTATTGGAAGAACTAACCAAAGATTTAATTTTGTTCAGAGAATGTGAGCTCATTAGGTATACTTATATGATACTCATTAACAGCTACTGCTTTGCCTATTAGAATAAAAGCTATTCACCTTGTATTATAATTAAAGCATGATTACTATGGGTGATTTGAAAGGTTTATAATATTGTACTTACTGGAATTCAAAGCACCAAAGTATTCATTTTATGTCTGCAAAATTGAATGCAATTATTTATAAATGATTATGCACTTTCAAGTATCTCTCCAAGCCAAGAGAATATTCAAGTCATCATGTAGTCAACAATGATGACATGTAAGAAACTCTAAAACTCTGAACATGACTGAGTACCTTTTATGTCCATAAATCTGAAACTACTTAGAAGACTCCAAAATTTATGGGTGCTTTAGGTACTATAAATTTTTATAAAGCGTGGCCTTTAAAACTAAGGTTTTTATTCATGTTATGTGAGATTTTTACATGGCTTATGCTGATGAAAGTCAATTTTCCATAGGAATCCTGGTTGCCAGATTCTAACTTACTTGATAATCAGATGTCATGGAAGTCATCACTCTTAGGGTATTTCAGGACCAACTTGAATTCAACAATAATCATTAACTAAATGGCTCCCATAGGATAGAGAAAAGAAAAGATACAACAATTGAGGAAGACCTCTTCTTGTACGTCCCTTGATGACTAACATTTTAATAGCTATCTCCAAACTGATTCCTTCTGGGATAACATTGTTAGAACATTTTTCCCTTTACAGGAAATAGGCACAACATATTGTTACCTTGGTGAACATAAAATTGACCTTTATTAATCAAAGGAGATTTTCTTCCCTGAATTTTGCTATCTACACCCAGGCATATTTTGGTTAGATCTTGTAGATACTTTAGGATTCCTTCCTTCCTTCCTTCCTTCTTTCCTTCCTTCCTTCCTTTCTTTCTCTCTCTCTCTCTCTCTCTCTCTCTCTCTCTCTCTCTCTCCTCTCTCTCTCTCTCCCTCCCCCACCTCTCCTCCTTCCTTCCTTCCTTCCTTTAAAAGGAAGCAGGAGAGGGAGAACCAGCACTACCATATGAGATGACAGCATCTTAAATAGTGGCTTAACCTACTGTGCCACAACATCAGGCCCCAGATATTTAGATTTTATACGTTATATTTCATTCCTTCCCTTAATGCACAAAGTAATTCCCTAGATTATATTTAGATGTAAATGTCAATTATTAGCCTGGTGTCGGGAGTGGCAAAAGATTCTGAGAGAGTTCATTTTGTGTGGAAAGGAAGAGGTCTCCAGTTATCTCCAAGCAAGGGAAATGAAGCAAAAAATTTTATCCTGGAAGAAAAGAACATTTCCACAAATCCAAGAGTTCAGAGGGTGGAGGAATCCAAAATTTTTGTGTATACCAACCCAGATGCCCCATCTCATGTCTTGGGACAGCACTCTTTCCCAGTAGGGGAGCTCCTTTAATATATATCCCTGACAGAGCAGACTTGCTGGTCTTCAGGTTTTATCTTCTCTGGGATTCTGCTTTTCTGTATTCTACATGCAGTCTAGTCCCTGGCCTTTTTGGCATTCGGGATTCCATGCATTATAGCATGTTGGTATGCTGCCAATTTATATTTTCTTGGCTTTTATGTTCACCCTAAAAATGATTATTAATCAGTCTCGGGCTTTTATTGTTCTGATCCTAGACATTTGTTGTTCAGAATAAGGGCCATCTAATCTTATAGTTTCTATGATCATAACTTCTTGATTTCTCAAACACCTGAAGGGTTATGTCTTTCAATGAACTTTCATCTCACTGTTATCCTACAAATTAACTATACGTAGAAAATTCAACAGTCGCACTACTATCCTATAGAAGAGGCTGCCTACGCTCTACCTACCTCCAGTAATGCAGTCCTCCCTCTCAAGGAGCTACACAATACAGCAATTTCTTTTCTTTTTTTTTAAAGAAAACTTTTATTTAATAAACATAAATTTCAAAAGTAAAACTTTTGGATTATAGCAGTTTTTCCACCCATAACCACCCTCCCACCTGCAAACCATCCCATCTGCTACTTCCCTCCCTCTCCCATTCCATTCTTCATTAAGATTCATGTTTAATTATCTTTATATCTTAAATAGTGGCTTAACCCACTGTGCTACAACACCAGGCACAGTGGGTTAAGCAACAACAGAAGAAGATCAACTTGGTATATACTAAGCAAAAACAACACAGAAGATCAACTTGGTATATACTAAGCAAAGATTTCAACAGTTTGCGCCCACACAGAAACATAGAGTATAATGTACTGTTTGAGTTGTAGTTTTACCATTAATTCACATAGTACAACACATTAAGGACAGAGATCCTGCATGGGGAGTACGTGCACTGTGACTCCTGTTGTTGATTTAACAATTGACACTCTTATTTTTGGCATCAGAAATCACTCGAAGCTTTTGTCATGAGCTGCCAAGGCAATGGAAGCCTCTTGAATTCACAAACTCTGCCCTTATTAGACAAGGCCATAATCAAAGTGAAAGTTTACTCCTTCCTTCAGAGAAAGGTAACTCCTACACTGATGACCCATTCTTTCTGCTGGGATCTCACTCACAGAGACCTTTCATTTAGGTCATTTTATGGCAGTTTCCTGGCTTTCCATGCCTAAAATACTCTCATGGGCTTTTTAGCCAGAACCAAATGCCTTAGGGCTGATTCTGAGGCCTGAGTGCTATTTAGGGCATTTGCCATTTTATGTCTTCAGTGTATCCCACTTCCTATGTTGGATCGTTCTCTCCTTTTTAATTCTATCAATTATTATTAGCAGACACTGTTCTTATTTATATGATGCCTTTGACAATTAATCCTATCTTTACGATCAATTATGAACTTAAACTGATCACTTTAACTAGTACATGCATATTTGTACATGCCAACTTAATGGGATTAGGAGTCCCATGGCACGTTTCTAGCTCTACCATTAGGGTAAGTCCAAGTGAGCATGTGCCAAACTGTACATTTCCTCCCGACCTTATTCCAACTCTTATTTTTAACAGGGATCAATTTTCAGTTAAACTAAGCACCTAAGAATAATTGTGTGTTAATTAAAGAGTTCAACTAATGGTATTAAGTAGGAAAAAAATACTAAAAAGAATAAAATAGTAAGCTGTTCCTCGACAGTCAGGACAAGTCATTGCTTTTCATAGTGTCAGTTTCACTTCTACAGGTTTCCTTTTAGGTGCTCAGTTAGTTGTCACAGATCAGGGAGAGCATTTGATATTTGTCCCTTTGGGACTGGCTTATTTCACTCAGCATGATGTTTTCCAGATTCCTCTATTTTGTTGCAAATGATCAGATTTCTTTTTTTTTTATTGCTGTATAGTACTCTATAGAGTACATATCCCACAATTTCTTTATCCAGTCTTCTGTTGATGGGCATTTGGGTTGGTTCCAGGTCTTAGCTATTGTGAATTGAGCTACAATAAACACTGAGGTGCAGACAACTCTTTTATTTGCCAATTTAATTTCCCTTAGGTAAATTTCAAGGAGTGGGATGGCTGGGTTGTGTGGTAGGGTTCAGGTTTCTGAGGAAACCTCATTCCCACCAACAGGGCGTTAGTGTGCCTTTTTCCCCACATCCTCGCCAGCATCTGTTGTTGGTAGATTTCTGCATGTGAGCCATTCTAACCAGGATGAAGTGAAACCTCATTGTGGGTTTGATTTGCACTTCCCTGATGGCTAGTGATCCTTAACATTTTTTTCATGTGTCTGTTGGCCATTTGGATTTCCTCTTTTGAAAAATGTCTGTTGAGGTCCTTGGCCCATCTCTTAAGTGGGTTGTTTGTTTTGTTGTTGTGGATTTTCTTGATATCTTTGTAGATTCTGGTTATTAATCCTTTATCAGTTGCATAATTTACAAATATTTTCTCCATTCTGTCAGTTGCCTCTTCACTTTCCTGACTGTTTCTTTTGAAGAACAGAAACTTCTCAATTTGATGCAATCCCATTTGTTAATTTTGGCTTTGACTGCCTGTGCCACTGGGGTCTTGTGCAAGAAGTCTTTGCCTATCCCTATATCTTGCAAGGTTTCTCCAATGTTCTCTAATGATTCGATGGTGTCAGGTCATAGATTTAGATCTTTAATCCATGTTGAATGGGTTTTTCTTTAAGGTGTAAAGTAGGAGTCTTGCTTCATGCTCTGCATGTGGAAATCCAGTTTTCCCAGCACCGTTTGTTGAATAGACTGTCCGTGCTCCAGGAATTGGTTTTAGGTCCTTTGCTTCCAACTTTTCCCCATTCAATAGGATGCTAGCCATGGGTTTTTCATAAATTGCCTTGATTATGTTGAGGAATGTTCCTTCTACACCAGAATTTGCTTAGAGTTTTCATCATGAAAGGGTGTTGTATTTTATCAAATGCTTTCTCTGCATCTAGTGAGATAATCATATGGTTTTTCTTCTGCAATTTGTTAATGTGATGTATCACATTGATTGATTTGTGAATGTTGAACCATCCCTGCATACCAGGGATAAATCCCACTTGTTCTGGGTGAGTGACCTTTCTGATATGGTGTTGAATCATTTTAAGATTACTGCTGGCATCAACTTTGAAAATTGGGTTTCCTGGGATACAGCGTATGGGCTGTTGAAGAGTATCCTTTTGTGAAAAAAAAAATTAGTTGTTTATTTTAAAGTCACAGTTGAGAGAGAGACAGAGAGAGAGAGAGATCTTCCATCCACTGGTGCACTCCCCAAATGGCTGCAATGGCCAGAGATGGACAATGCTGAAGCCAGGAGCTTCATTTGGGTTTCCCATATGGGTGGCAGGGGCCCAAGTGCCCGAACCATCCTCTGCTGCCCTTCTCATGCCATCAGCAGGGAACTAGACCAGAAGTGAAGCTGCTGGGACATAAACTAGCACCCATATGGGATGCCAGCTTCAAAGGCATTGGCTTCACTGGCTAAGCCACAATGCTGGACCTTTAAAGAGTATTCTTAATAATAGCATTTGTGAGAAAATGAAGGGAGCAAGATTGGACAAAGGGATACATTGAACAGTGTCAACAGAGAATTCAGTTGATCTCATTGGGAGCTCTGGAACTGAGTTCTATCTCCTTTCCACCCTCCTCCAACATATTTATCTTCTTAACTTTCTTGTGTATATGGAATAAAAGCGTGAAATTCAGAGTAATATTGACCTGCCACATTATTTGATGTCCCAACATCTAGGTTTTGTTTGAAACTGGAAGTGAGCCTATATCTCTCACAAGGTGATGGCTAGAACCTCTTGAAAGCACAGAAAAAGGTTGCTTGGAGTAGGACACAGGACATTAAAATGGCCTTTAAAGTATTATTTCCCCAACCTGTTCTTTGTTTTGTTTCTATTTCCTATGTCTAGAGATGATTTCCTGCAGATAGCTATTTCTATGCTAATTTTGATAAAGACTCTAATTATCAACTTTTATTGGCAATAATAGTAACAATTTATATCATGTTTTCTGGAGAACACTAGTCAACTGCCAACCCTGGGAAGTGCATATTTGCATACACTTACATATCATTTGGTGAAAAGACAATAACTTTTTAAAACTTTTATTTAATAAATATAAATTTCCAAAGTACAACTTTTGGATTATGGTGGCTTTTCCCCCCATAACCTCCCTCCCACCCGCAACCCTCCCCTCTCCCACTCCCTCTCCCATCCCTTTCACATCAAGATTCATTTTCAAATATCTTTATATACAGAAGATCAATTTAGTATATACTAAGTAAAGATTTCAACAGTTTGTAGCCACACAAACACACAAAGTATGAAGTACTCTTTGAGTACTAGTTATACTGTTAATTCACGTAGTATACTTTTTTTCAGATTTGTTTTATTTACTTGAACGAGTTACAGAGAAAGGTAGAGAGAAAGAGAAACAGACAGACAGAAACAGAGACAGCGAGAGAGAGAGGGAGAGAGAGAGTGAGAGAGGTCTTCCATCCACTGGTTCACTCCCCAAATGGCCACAATGGCCAGAGCTGAGCTGATCCAAAGCCAGGAGCTAGAAGCTTCTTCCAAGTCTCCCATGTGGGTGCAGGGGCCCAAGGACTTGGACCATCCTCTGCTGATTTCCCAGGCAGGTTAGCAGGGAGCTGGATAGGAAGTGAAACAAAACCAGGACTCGAAGTGGAGCCCACATGCAATGCCGGTGCTGCAGGCTGGGGCTTTAACTGCTGCACCACAGTGCTGGTCCCAAGATAAAACCTCTTATCGGACTTAAGAGTACTGCCTAATAGACTCCTTTCCCTTTTTTTGTCTTCCCCAACAGCAGACATATAAGCCCAACACAGCCAGCTGGATACTTCTTTCTAAGTGCTTGTTTAAAGGACGGTCAATAGCAGAACCAATCAGTGATTTCTCTAAGATTTCTGGAGGTGAATGAGAAATTGTCTCTCATTCCTTGGTTCACAAAGCAATAAAAATATAGACTTGGGGCTTTCACTCACCTTTTTCCTGCCACATGGAATAAACTTCCAGGGAAGAAACCTTCATTGAGAGGATAGCATTTATTCTGGAGATGGAAAATAAAATGAAAAAAAAAAAACATAAAAAACAATATTAATCCAGCTGTGTCCTAATTCAGATTCATTTTTGGACTTTGTAATTGCATGAGCTAAATTTTTCTCCCTTTCAAAATCTATTTTAGTTTAGATTTATGTTACTCAACTAAAAAAAATCATGACACATAAAAACTGGAAAAGACTCACCATATGATAAAATTATTATATTGTATACTGGAGAATTTAATTTCTGACAGCAAATGTTCTATGTTACACCCAGATTGTCCAAAGAGTGGTTAGCATTATACCATAGCAGGTTAAGACATTGTTGTGTTGCTGGCATCCTATATCAAGTGCTATTTCAAGTCCCTGCAGCTTTGCTTCCAATCTTGCTTTCTGCTAGCATGCCTGGGAAAGCAGAAGATGATGGCCCAAGTACTAGGGCCTCTATCTCCACGTAGGGAAACTGGACTCCTTGCTTTCTCTTGACTGTATAGCCATTTGTGGAATGGACCAGTGGATGAAAATTGTACTCTCTCACTCTCTCTCTCTTCCCCCTCTTCGTCTATCATTTTCACTCTGCCTTTCAAATAAATAAATTATTTAAAATTATCCCTAACATAACAGGCATTCAATAAGCATCAGTGATATGTATTCATAAGCATAAAAATTTACCTCAAAGTATATAATATAATAGCATTAATGAAGGAGAAAGGGGAGCTTCTGAGTGTGTGTGTGTGTGTGTGTGTGTTGTATGTTCATTGTGGGCAAAAATAAAATGAGGGGTGATTGTTCCTCTTATTTTTAAATTTTTTAATTTCAAAGAAAAATAAATATTTACAATTGTTCAGTTCTATCTCTGAATTCATCAATGATTGTGATAAATAATAACTCAAATTGTAATTTATAAAGTTTATCAAGAAAATGTATTTGATACTCTTATCTGGGCTATGAAAATAAGTTTCAGTTAATCTCTACACCTTCAGATTATGAAAATTTGAATTCAGAGATGTTGAAATATTTCTTGAAATTAGAAGACAGAGAATCCCTTAGAAAACAGTGAGAAAGCCTCGAATAATAGAGGAGAAACACATTAGCAAGTATCTCCAGAGGCCCTATAAAGCCACAGGAGGAATGTGAATAGAAATTATTCTGTAAAATATCTTAATACTTGCAGAGAGAAAGTTTCATTTCCTGCTGATAAATCTTGTGCAAAATGTGTAAAAATCTGTAAGATGGAGATTTTATTGACTAAAGATTTTTATTTCAGAAGCATCCTAATGCTTTCAAAGGCTAAATCAATGTTTTGAGAAGGATTTGAATGTGAGTCCCTCTTGAAAAAATGTGTTTTGTAATCTCACTCCTAAATAACATACTTTTAAATAACTTCATTATTAGGAAAAAACAGTCTAAGGCTCTCCTGTTCATTCAGAATAGTTCCTGAGAAACATGGTATTTTGATGTGACAAACCTTTACCAGACTCTGGACTTTAGCGCCAAACTTTGGAATAGGTTCTAAAGAGTTGGTAACTGTGATTCTATGCACGATTAGTAAGTTTTGCAAATCCCAAATTTTTTCTTTGCTTTATGCTTTTTCATCCTTATTATTTGCCCACCTTCCCCAGGGGATTTCATTTGCAAACAAAGAATGACTAATATAAAAGCACCTCAGATTTTCAGACCTATTTTAGAGTCTCTCATTAATTCTTTTAAGGCCTTAATAAAAGTATAGGTATTTTCTGAGCATCAGATTGTTGTCTCCAAAGTGCAGATCAGGAGACCTGCAAGAATGTGTTAGAGAAGCCTACAGGGGGATGATGCCACCCAAATGTACAGGTAGTCTTCGTTTTATTCTGCTTTCCTTTATTATGGAAATTATGGTTTTGATGAATGAAAGGTTTGTGACAGCTCTATTTTTCGAACAACATTTACTCACTTCTTGCCTCTGTGTTACATTTTGTTAATTCTCACAAAATTTCAAAAGATTTTCATGATTCTGTATTAGTTACAGTGGTCTGTGATCAGTGCTCTTTGATGTTCTTGTTGTAATTGTTTTGCAGTGCCATGGATCACACCCATACTTCTTATATAAAACAGCAAACTTAGTACATAAATGGTGTGTGTATTCTGACTGCTGTACCAACTTGTCAGTCTCCTTTCTTTGTTTGCCTATTCATGTCTCCCTATCCCTTATAACACAGCATTAAAATTTGACCAATTAACAACCCTCCAATGACCTTTAAATGTTCAAGTGAAAGGAAGAGCTTTGTGTCCCTCACCTTAAATCAATGGCCAGCACTGTGGTGTAGCAGGTAAAGTGGCCACCTGCAGTGCTGGCTTTCCATATGGGCATGGATTCTAGTCCCACTGCTCCACTTCTGATCGAGCTCTCTGCTATGGCCTGGGAAAGTAGTAGAAGATGGCCCAAGGCCTTGGGCCCCTGCACCAGCATGGGAGACCCGGAAGAAGCTCCTAGCTTCTGGCTTCAGATTGGCAGAATTCTGGCCATTGCAGCCATTTGGAGAGTGAATTAGTAGAAGGAAGATTATCTCTCTCTTTCTCTCTCTGCCTCTGCCTCTCTGTAACCCTGTCTTTCGAATAAATAAATAAATCTTTAAGAAAAAAACATTAGAAATGGTTAATCAAAGTGATGGAGGCGTGTCAAAAGCTGAGGCAGGCCAAAAAGTATTCCTCTTATATTAGTTAGCCAAGTTGTGAATGCCAGGGGAAACTACTTGCAGGAAATTAAATTCTATTTCAGGGAACACACAAATGATAAGAAAGTCAAACAGCTCTATTGTTGAAAGGGAGAAAGAGCAATACCCTAACTCTTCAGTTTTGTGATGGTTATAAACCCCGAGGAAGCCATAGAAGAAAAGCTTGAACACAGACAAAAAGTGTGAAGCTAGTGTTAGACTTAAGGAAAAGAAGCCATCCTGGGTGGGGGGAGGAGAGAGGGGACAACATCATGGTGTAGGGAATAAAGCCATGGCCTACAATGCCAGCATCCCATGTGAGTGCCAGTTTGTGTCCTGGCTGGTCTACTTCCAATCCAATTCCTTGCTGATAGCCTAGAAAAAGTTGCTTGGGCCCCTGCAAATACCATGGGAAATCTAGAAGAAGAGGGAGGGGAAGGTGGGAAGTGTCATTATGCGCCTAAAACTGTGCATGGGAAATACATGAGGATCAGGGAGAGGCATGCGTTGCAGGGCAACGGTGAAACAGCGAAGAGAAGCAAAGGAGGCATATGCTGGACAGAGATTAAGAGAAAAAAAAAAAAAAAACTGCTGGGGAAGCCACAAGGGAGGAAGGGAACCAGCCTGAACGGACATGTGAGTTTTGGCACTCACCCAGAAAGCTCAGAGACCAAGGCACTTTTGAGACAGCAGGGAGGGGGGAAGATAGAGGGCAGCAATTTGGAGAGAACCCGGGAAGCCAGTGGTTGCTAGAGGCCACCAGAGATGCAAGTGGAAGTGCAGAGAGGCAACCAATCAAACCAATCCCTCCTAAACAAAACCTGTGACCCAGCTGAGAAAGGGTGGATGCCATTTTGAATCAGGACTGCAGCCAGCCTGTAGGTGGGTGCAGAGAGGATGCAGCGCTGGCAGTAGCAGAAGGCAGGCATTAAGTCAGGAACTGTGGCATGTGACCCAGAGCAAGGAACTAACGGCCTGCAGCCCCCACTGGGAAGAGACTGGCAACTAACAGAAACAAAGGGACACCCTGTTACCAGTGACTGGCAGAAGCTTTGGTGCTGAAACCTGGGAGCCTCCATGGCTACAGGAAAAGCTGCAGGACATAGCTGGAATCATTACCCTGGGAACTCACTCTGCCCTAGAGCATTGACCAGAATCCCCAGGCAACACCCACCAGACACATCCTGGTATTCACTAAAAGGGCACACATTCCAAGAAGCCACAGATGCATAGTCAGCCCCTTCCCCCCTAAAAAAGGCAACAGGAGAAAAAATTGAAAATCAATTCCAAAAATGCCAAAAAATAAGAAACAAAATTCAAATAATAAAAATAAGGAAGTCACCATGAACTTCCAAGAGGAAGACAACATTTCAATATTAGAATGCAAAGACCAAGAGATCAAGGATACACTAGAAAGGGAATTTAGAAAATTGATCATCAAATTATTAAAAAAAATCAGAAGCAAATCCATGAACTAAAGAAAAATATACAACACATGAATGAAAACTTCCCAGGAAATCAAGAATATAAAGAGAAATTAAAATGAAATCTTAGAAATGAAGAATTCAATGGATCAAATAAAAGATGCAGAGGAAATTTTTAACAGCAGACTCGATGAGGCAGAAGAAAGAAAGAATATCCAAAATAGAAAACAAATCCTTGGAAATCTTATAGTCAGACAAAAAAAGACAAAAATAGAAAACTTAAAAACAGTGCTGGAGAAACTACAGGATACTATCAAACAACCAAATATAGGGGTATTAGAAGTGCCTGAAGGAGTGGAAAGAGAGAAGAAATAGAAAGCCTATATAGTGAAATAATTAAAGAAAACTTTATCAATTTGGAGAAAGAAAGGGATTTCAAATAGAGGAAGCACATAGAACTCCTAACAGACATGACCAGAGAAGATCTTCCTGATGACACATTGTAGTCAAACTTTCCACAATAAACATAATGAGAAGATTCTGAGGCCAGCAGGTAAAGCCATCATTTACATCCTATATGGGTGGCGGTTTGAGCCCCAGCTGCTACACTTTCAATCCAGCTCTCTGGTATGGCCTGGAAAGCAGTAGAAGATGGCCCAAGTCCTTGGGTCCCTGCACCCACTTGGGAGACCCAGAAGAAGCTCCTGGCTTCTGACTTCGGATTGGTATGGCTCCAACCATAGCAGCCAATTGAGGAGAGAACCATTGGATGGAAGACTTCTCTCTCCTCTCTCTCTCTCTCTGCCTCATCTTCTCTCGGTGTATAACTGTGACTTTCAAATAAATAAATAAAACTTAAAAAAAAAAAACATAGTGAGAAGATTCTAAAATGAACATGAGAAAAAAAATCACTTTCAGAAAATCACCAATTAGACTCACAGCTGACTTATAATCAGAAACTCTACAGGCTAGAAAGGAATGATGAGACATAGTCCAAGTCTTTAAAACTGTCAACCCAGAATATTGCAGCTCACAAAGCTTGCATCTATGCATGAAGGTGAAATAAGGACCTTACACAAAAAGCAGAAAGTGGAAGAATTTGTCAACACTCATCCCACAGAAGATGCTTACGATTATAGCCACCATTATGAAAGAATGAGAAGGCAGAAAAACCACCTGTAATACAAATACAAAGTAAACAGTAGGAATGATTAGAGAAAAATGCCAGGGCCAAGTCATTGCTTATCAATAGTCTCTTTGAATGTAAATGGCCAAATTCTCCAGTTAAGATACAGATTGGCTGAATGGACTGAAAAAACTAGATCTATTTATTTTCTGCCTACAAGAAACACATCGCACCAACAAATATACATGCAAACTGCATATGAAAGGCTGGAAAAAGATAGTCCATGCTAATAGAAACCAAAAAAGAGCTAGAGTTGCCATCCTAATATCAGACAAAATAGACTTTAATATAACAACTCTTAAAAGAGACAAAGAAGGACACTATGTAATGGTTAATTAATCAATGCAACAGGAAGATGTGATGATAATAAATGTATATGCATCCAATAACAGGGCATCAGGCTACTTAAAAGAATGTTAATAGACCTATGTCTATGGAGACATAGACTCCACTACCACAGTAATGGGAGACTTCAATACCTTGCTCCCAGCAATGGACAGATCAATAAGACAGAAAATAAGCAAGGAAACAACAGAGTTAATTGACAGTAGAGCAAATGGAGCTAATGGATATGTACATAATCTTTCACCACACAGTGGCAGAATACACATTCTTCTTGTCAGTGCATGGAACTTTCTCTAAGGTTGACCACAAGTTGGGCCACAAAGCAAGTCTCAGAAAATCCAAAAAAATCAAAATCACACCATCCATCTTCTTGGACCACAATGGAATGAAGCTGGAAATCAACAACTCAGGAATCTCTAGAACATAGGTAAACACATGGAGGCTGAAAAACATTTTCCTGAATGAGCATTGGGTCATAGGAAAAATCAGAAACTTTCTAGAAACAAATGAAGATGACAATATATCATACCAAAACCTATGGGATACAGTAAAAACAAACTGGGAAGGAGGAAGTTAAACTATCCCTATTTGGAGATAACATGATCCTATATATAGGGTATCCAAAAGATCCCTCCAAGAGGCTATTGGAACTCGTAGAAGATTTCAGTAATGTAGCAGGATATAACATCAACACACAAAAATCAACAGCCTTTGTATACACAGACAGTGTTATGGCTTAAAAAGAACTTCTAAGTTTAATCCCATTCATAACAGCAAAAAAAGATCAAATACTTTTGGAATAATTTAGCCAAGAATGTCAAAGATCTTGACAATGAAAATTATAAAACATTAAAGAAATAGAAAAAGATACAAAAAATGGGAAAAATTTCCATATTCATGGATTGGAAGAATCAAGATCACCAAAATGCCCATACTACCAAAAGCAATCTACAGATTCCATGTGATATTCATCAAAATACCAAAGTCATTCTTCTAAGATATAGAAAAAATGATGCAGAAATCCATATGGAAACACAGGAGACCTTGAATAGCTAAAGAGATCTTACACACAAACAAAACAAAACAAAAACAAAAAGTTGAGTTATCGCAATACCAGAATTCAAGACATACTCCAGGGCAGTTATAATGAAAACAACCTGGTACTGGTACAAAAACAGACAGACAACCAATGGAAAAGAGTAAAACCACCAGAAATCAACCCAAGCATCCATAGCCAACTTATCTTTGACAAAGGAGTTAAAATCAATCCCTGGAGCAAGGACAGTCTCTTCAACAAATGGTGCTGGGAAAACCAGATCGCCAGATACATAAGCATGAAGCAAGACTCCTACCTTACATAAAAATCCACTGAAAATGGATTGACGACCTAAATCTACTGCTTGATACCTTCAAAATATTAGAGAACTTTGAGGAAGCCCTGTAAGACATTGGCATAGGCACAAAATTCTTGGAAAATACCTCCAGAGGCCCAGGCAATCAAATCCAGCAAAGAGGCAATGGCAGAATGGGAGAAATTATTTGCAAACTAAATAAATGATAAAGGATTAATAACCAGAATATACAAAGAGATCAAGAAACTCCACAACAACATAACAAACAACCAGTTACTAAATGGGCAAAAGACTTAGATATTTTTCAAAATGAGAAATCCAAATGGCAAACAGACACATGAAAAAATGCCCAGGATCACTAGCTGTCAGGGAAATTTAAATCAAAACCACAATGAGATTTCACCTCACCCCTGTTACAATGGCTTTAATACAGAAATCAACAAACAATAAATGCTGATGAGGATGTGGGGAAAAAGGTACCCTAATGCACTGTTGTTAGGAATGTAATTGGTAAAGCCACTATGGAAGACTGTATGGATGTGCCTCAGAAATCTGAACATATACCTACTATATGACTCAGCCATCCCACTCCTTGGAATTTACTCAAGGGAAATGAAATCAGCATATCAGAGTTATCTGTACCCTAATGTTTATTGAAATTCAATTCAGAATAGTTAAGATATGGAATCAACCCAAATGCCCATCAACTGAATATTGGATAAAGAAATTATGGGATAAGTATATCATGGAATACTATAAGACAGTAAAAAAATGAAATCTGGTCATTTGCAACAAAATGCGTGAATTGGAAAACATCATATTTAGTGAAATTAGCCTGTTCCAAAGGCACAAATACCATATATTCTCCCTGAGTAGTGATAAGTAATAGAGCACCTAAAAGGCAATCTGGTGTAGTGAAACTGACACTTTGAGAAGTAATGGTTTTGAACAACCCTTGCAGCCCTTGTCTTGACTGTTGCGAGACAACTTTTTTCTCTGTTTTTTTTCTTTATTTTTCACTTTCTCATAGTATTTGTTGAACAATTTCCTTAACATAGTTAATCATATGTGTATAAAGTTAATTGAAAATAGATCTTAGTAAAAAAATAAGCATGGGAATAAGAGAGGGAGGAGGAAGGGGAAGTGGGAGTTTGAGTGAGAGGGCAGGCATGTTGGGAAGAATCACTATGTTCCTAAACTTGGAATTATGAAATGTATGGAGCTTGTGACTCTAAAGCTGTGTAGTTCTGCAAACATTCCTATGAACTCATTTCTAAGAGTACAGTTTAAAATCTTTCCATAGGATGTGAAATCCCCAAAAGAGGGGGCTAGGGAGCAGAATTTTAATGTTATCAAAGGGATAGGATTAGGCATCAAAGTGACCATATAGATAGGATTAAGTGTTAAAGAAATCATACAAACAGGAATAAGTGTTTGGTAATAATAATAGAATTGAAAAGGTGTGAATGCTCCAACATGGGAAGCAGTCCACACAGGAGACTCATAGAAAGTCAATTACTTATGTAGCCCTCTGACCTCAGAATCAGCCCTTAAGGCATTCTGGTTTGACTGAAAGGCCCACAAAAGAATTTCAGGCATGAAAAGCCAAGATATTGTGGCAGAAAGTATCCTTTATGAAGGATCTCTGTGGGTGAGGCCCCGGTGGAAGGAAGTGGTCATCAAAGAAGGATGCACTTCTCTCTGATGGGAGGAGAGAACTTCTACTTTGTTTATGGCCTAAATACTAAATGAGTTTTTGGATTCAAAAGACTTCCATAGTCTAGGCAGCTCATGTCAAGAGCCTCAGGTGATCACTGATGTCATGCATAAGAGTGTTAATTGCTAAATTAGCAACAGGAGTCACTGTGCACTAACTTCCCATGCAGGACTTCTGTCCTCAAAGAGATGTGTTACGAGAGTAAATAGTAAAACTTGTTCTCAAAGATATATTGCATTTTAGTGTATATACTGCATTTTAAGTGGAGATATCCTTATGTCTAATAAGTTTCAGCTAAGTCTAAGTGCCCAGCTCCACTGCTTGTCTCCTTAGGTGCTTCTTCATTAATGATAAAACTTGTTCTCAAAGAAAAAAAAAAGTATATTATTGCAAAAATTAAAAGAAAAATAAGAAAGGAAGTAAGAGGAAGGGTAGGAGTGAGGGACGGAGGGAGGAAGGAGTGTAGAAAGTGGCATTATGTTGTTAAAACTATATGCATGAAACACATGACATTTGTTCCACTCATATAAATAAAAAATAAATTTAAAAGAAAGAAATACATTCCATGAGATTATAGCTGCCACACATAGTGATGCATCAAGGCAAACTAAATTGGATATCTTCTGGGAGGGACACTTCTTACAAGTTATTGTTAAAAATATTCATGATTCATTGGAGGCCAAAATATCAACACTAATGGGAGTTTGGAAGCAGTGATTCAGATCCTCATTGATGACTTTGAGGTCTCCAAGAAAAGTGAAAGAAGTAGCTGCAGATGTGGTTTAAATGTTAAGAGAATTAAAATTGTGCAATCTAAAATATCGGCCTAATCTCTCTAATCATATAACAAAATTTTAATGGATAAGAATGTGCTTCTTGTGAATAGGTAAAGAAAGTGGTTTCTTGAATCTTTTCCTGGTGATGATAGTAGGAACATTATTAAATGATAATAAATGACTTAGAATAGTCTGTGCACTCAATTGATAACAGGATTTTTTTTTAACTTTTACTTAATAAATATAAATTTCCAAAGTACAGCTTATGGATTACAGTGGCTTCCCCCCCCCCCCATAACTTCCCTCCCACCTGCAACCCTCCCCTCTCCCGCTCCCTCTCCTCTTCTGTTCACATCAAGATTCCCTTTTAATTCTCTTTATATAAAGAAGATCAGTTTAGCATATATTAAGTAAAGATTTCAACAGTTTGCACCCACACAGAAACACAAAGTATAAAATACTGTTTGAGTACTTGTTATAGCATTAATTCACAATGTACAACACATTAAGGACAGAGATCCTATATGAGGAGTAAGTGCACAGTGACTCCTGTAGTTGACTTAACAAAATGACACGCTTGTTTATGGTGTCAGTAATCACCCTAGGCTCTTGTCATGAGTTGCCAAGGCTATGGAGGCCTTATGAGTTCGCCGACTCCGATCTTATTTAGACAATGAGAGATTTGACTCCAATTTTGAAAGAAGTTTTATTGTGGGGAAAACACTTCTAAATATCATATGATCTCAAGGAAATCATTTATGATAAGAAGGGTAAAACAATGAGACGAATTTATTTTTATTTTTAAAGATTTATTTGTTTATTTGAAAGACAGACAGAGAGAGAGAGAGAGAGAGAGAGAGATTTTCCATCTTCTGGTTCACTCACCAAATGGCTGCAATGATTAGAGCTGGGCTGATCTGAAGCCAGGAGCCAGGAGCTTCTTCCAGGTCTTCCAAGTGGGTGCAGAGGCCATCTTCTGCTGTTTTCATAGGCACATTAGCAAGAGCTGGATCAGATGTAAAGCAGCCAGGACTCAAACCAAATGGCACACATACGGGATCCCAGCCCCACAGGCAGATGCTTTAATTACTACACCACTGTGCTGACCCCAAGACAAAATTTATTATTAGGGCTGGTGCTGTGGCATAGCGGGTTAAGTTGCTGCTTGCAGTGCAAGCATCCTATTTGGGCACTGGTTCAAAACTCGGCTTCTCCATTTCTGATCCAGTTTCCTACCATGGCCTGGTAAAGCAGTGGGAGATGGCCCAAGTCCTGGGGCCTCTGCACCTTCATGGGAGACCCATAAGAAGCTTCTGGCTTCTGGCTTCTGGCTTCGGATTGGCACAGCTCCAGCAGTTGCAGCCATTTGGGGAGTGAACAAATGGATGGAAGACTTCTCTCTCTGTCTTTCTGTCTGTCTCTCTTCTCTCTCTATCTCTCTCTCTGTCTCTCCTCTCTCTATGTAATACTCAGACTTTCAAATAAATAAATAAATCTTTAAGGCACTACATCTCAATAGGCTAATCCTCTGCCTTGCGGCGCCGGCACCCCGGGTTCTAATCCTGGTTGGAGTGCCGCATTCTGTCCCAGTTGCCCCTCTTCCAGGCCAGCTCTCTGCTGTGGTCTGGGAGGGCAGTGAAGGATGGCCCATGTCCTTAGGCCTTGTACCCGCATGGGAGACCAGGAGAAGCACCTGGCTCCTGGCTTTGGATTGGCACAGTGCACCGGCTGTAGCGGCCATTTGGATGGCCATTTTTTTGTTTTGTTTTGTTTTTAAAGATTTATTTATTTGAATAGCAGAGTGACAGAGAGGGAGAGACCCAGAGAGAGATCGTCCATTGTTGGCTCAATCCCCCAGTGGCTACAACGGTGAGGGCTGGGCCAGGCTGAAACCAGGAGCTGGGAACTCCATCCTGGTCTCCCACATGGGGAGACCTATCAGATGGAAGCTGGATAGGAAGTGGTGCAGCCAGGACTCAAACCAGTGCTGATACAGGATACTAGTGTTGGAAGGAGCAGCTTAACCCACCGCACCATAATGCCAGCCCTTCCAAAACATATTTCTAAAATAAAAAAAGGAGAGGAAACGAACTAGTGTTAGTAACGGCCCAAACACTGCTGATGGATGTGTGAAACTGTTTTTACAACTTCTCTGACGGTCAGTTGGGCAGAATTTCTCAAGCGTTTTAAAATGCTGCCTGTACTTTGACACGTTCAAATTCTAGGAGCTTATCCAAAGGAAATAATTAAGTATTAATGGATGTACAAAGTCTTTTCTAGGTAAGCCTGGTCATTGCAACATAAAAGCCAAAACAGGAAACAGCTTAAGTCCAGCACCAGGGAACTCCTGAGGAAGTTATGGCTGTTGGTACAACAGAATTTCCTAAGCAATCTAAAATCCGGCAGGAAAACTGCTCAGTAGTGTGAAAAATGCTCCTGATGGAGTCTTCAGTAAAATGTCGGCGCAGGTGGAGTATAAATACACACGGATGGAAGGGAGACCTTTCTGTCTCTCTCTCTTTCACTGTCTAACTCTGCCTGTCAAAAAAAATTATTGTTGTCTTATTTTTAAAACTTGCCACAACCACCACCTTGATTAGGTGGCAGCTATCGACATTGAGGCAGGGCCCTCTGCCCATCAAAATATTATAGATAAGTGAAGGCTGAGAGGATCCTTAGTATATTCTAAAAGTAAAGTTTTTAAAATCACATTATGTCTGTATATGTTTTAGACATAGTGGTACTATGTGCTTAATGTGCTACTGGATAGTGCAAACATAACACACACATACACTAAGAAGCCAAAATATCCATGTGACTAACTTTATTGCAATACTCACTTTATGCTGTAGTCTGGAAATGAACCACCAATATCTCTGAGGTATATCTGTAATCTCTTAATGTGTAGTTTTAACTTATTGCACAAAACTGTGATTGGAATGAATATTATTGAAAATTAAGAAACATAATGGTTATTTAATAATATCTGAATTCTATATATACATCAAACATGCTAATACTGTTTGTTTATAGCTCATAGTTTGTCAGCCTCAATACAAGTGATTCCAGGCAAAGAACTTTCATCAAAAATAAGAATTGATATTAATATTAAAATAATTTAAGATATGGCACTGGTTAGTTTCTATATCTGTGAGAGAAGATGCCCAAGAGCTATGAATTTGTTTCCTCATTTGTTGGTTTGCTTGATTACTTCTTTGTTTCTACTACTATCCATATGACTACTTCCATGTAATTCATCCAATAAATCCAAGTTTTAAGACATAAAATGGTGTTGTTCTCAAATTTGGAAATTTATTCTATTTTCACCCATGTTAGAGTCCAAAGGTGAAAATTTTTATTCTTCAGAAATCTTGGAAAAAAATAGACAATTGCTTTTTTTCAACTCATTTACTATTTAATAGCCTGGCTGTAATTCAAAATATAATAGAGTCAAACTTTTTTCCTTTAGGCAGGATCCACCATGCTTGCCTTATACAATCATGATGTAAAGCAATAACGAGAATGAATTCCAAAGAGATTGAGGAGGGCTTGCTGGCTCATAGATAGAAGAGGGGTTTGTTTGCTTATTTTGCACAGTCTTTGAGGAGTAGCAGGTGGCAGAATTATGAAATTTAAAAGACGCTCAGAGACAGGATGCTACTACTGAATCAGGAGCACCTTGAAGCATTTCTTGATAGTGATTCAGTGTCACGAGTATTTGCTACCTGAGGAGAACCAAGATGCCTGAGCAGGTGTGCTGCCCACAGTGTCAAATTTCTTCAGCATATGCACCAGATCTCCCTACTCTTTGAGATAGTACTGAAGAAACATGATTATACTTCAAACGGAGGGTCCAACACACTTTGCAATTCCTCTGTCAGATGTCTCACATGTACCAGACAAATGCTACTTTTCAAAGAATTTGTTTTCCCAGATCTACATGAAACTTTCGTATCAATATTCCTATCAATACATGATTCTACATTTCACTCAGTAATTTCTTTTCACTTTTAGCTTTATGGTTGAGATTATCTACTGAAACAAAGTAGCAATATTCTGAATTTCTTTTTCCATAGAAGTGATTGTTTCCAGTTGCCATGTACTTAAAAATTTTATTTTTGAATGCCAGCAGCACTAATTAATAACATGGTGCAATTTAATAAAAATTCAACTGCATTACTTAGTGAGAATAACTAAATCCCCTACTCCTTTCAAATACTGTATTTAGGTAAACATTTATTTGATTCCAGAGTTGCACAAATTAGTTTTGAAATAGATTGCTGGAAATGTTAACTCCTTTAGGAAATTTATGATCATTGTCTATAGATATGATTACTATAATACAAATACTTATTTGCAGCTTGAATAATGATGACTTTTTAAAAAAAAGATTCATTTATTGATTTGAAAGTTAAAGAGAGAGAAGGAGAGACAGAGATCTTCCATCTGCTGGTTCACAACACAGATGGCAGCAATGGGCAGGGCTTTGCCAAGCTGAAATCAAGAGCCAGGAGCTTCTTCAACGTCTTCCACATGGTTAACAGGGGCCCACCTTCCACTCCTTTTACCAGGCATATTACTAGGGAGCTGGATCAGAAATGGAACAGCTGGGATACAAACCGGCACCCATATGGGATGCTGGCATTGTAGATGGCAGCTTTACCCACTGTGCCACAATACCGACCACAACTAATGCAGACTTTTAAACTTCTGTTTCTATGTAGTACCTTGAGTTCGAAAGCTGTTAGTTATGGGATATTACAGAAGGCAGAGTGAAGTGGCTTCGAAATTATACCTTAAGTGCATGTGTGGGGCACTGTTTTGTTACATTTATGTTAGCTTTATGTCGAGATAGGCAAAGAATTTACCCTCAAATAATCACTCTGACAAAAAGCTGCTTATTCTAGAAATGCTTGTCTCATTTGGTATAAATCTCTATAAATATTTTTCTCTACATCCTTGAGTACTGTGCTCAACCCTACTTTCTGTGTCCAACTGAAAGTCAAAATAGCTGCTTGATATTTGCTCTAAGCAAATTGTGTGTCATCAATATGTCCTCCACTATTTGTTTTCATTTCCTGACAATGGAATCTTCTTCTCTGTTGTCCAAACAGATCTAATTACCACTTAACCACCTGCTAGGCTTTGGGGTATGCATCTGTTTCTTGGTTTCTGATCTTATCCAAACTCTATACCATGAAATGTTTTATAATGAGGTACTTGATTGCAATGATTCTAGGACGTGATGATGACCCATTTGGAAGGCAGGCAAAACAAAACACCATAGATCACGATGGAAGACAATAGTTGGTACCAGGATTAAATCAAGAGCATTAGATGTTCGTTAGTAATGCTACGTCAAAACCTTAAGACAACAAAATTGGTAGTTAATTGACTACGATTTCAGAATTTCACTGTAGTTGTATTTATTTAAAGTGTTATGATATTTCATGGAGCATAACAAATTGTATGCAAATAAAAACTATCTCACATACAAATTTTGTCTTTTCACCAAGATGTTGGTGACATTTTAAAAATCACTGGCTGGGGCTGACATTGTGGCATAGTCGGCTAAGCCTCCGCCTAGGGCGCCAGCATCCCATATAGCACTGGTTGGTGTCCCAGCTGTTCCTCTTCTGATCCAGCTCTTGGAAAAGCAGTAGAAGATGGCTCAAGTGTTTGGGCCCATGCACCACTTGGAGACCAAGAAAAAGCTCCTGGTTCCTGGCATAGGATCAGCTCAGCCCTGGCCATTGTGGCCCCTTGTGGAGTGAACCACAGTGATGGAAGACTTTTCTCTCTGCCTCTCTCTCTCTCTCTCTTTCCGTAACGCTACCTCTCAAATAAATAATTAAATTTTTTACACATGAGAGATATGGATGGAGTTCCAAGCTCCTGGCTTGGACCTGTTCTAGCCCTGGCTACTGTGGTCACTTGAGGAGTCAGCAGTGGATGGATGATCTCTCTCTCTCTCTCTCTCTGCACTCCATCTCTCTCCATAACTCTCCCTTTCAAATAAAAATAAATATTTAAAAAATAAAATGAAATAGCAGCCAGTGCTGTGGTGTAGCAGATTAAGCCATCTCTGAGACCAGCATCCCATATAAGCATTGGTTTATATCCTGGCCGCTCCCCTTCTGATCCAGCAGAGGATGGCCTAAGTGCTTGATTGCCTGCACCCATGTGGAGACCTGAAAGAAGGTCCTGACACCTGGATTCAGCCAGGTTCAGTCACGAACATTGTGGTCATCTGGGGAGTGAACCAGAGGATGGAAGTTCCCTCTCACTCTTCCCCTGTATCTCCCTCTTTCTGTAACGCTAGCTTTCAAATAAATATTTAAGAAAATATAATAATAAAAATCACTGGCCATACAGTCTTTTTTTTTAAGATTTATTATTTTACTTGAAAGTCAGAGTTACACAGAGAGGGGAGAGGCAGAGAGAGAAAAAGAGAGAGAGAGAGAGAGAGAGAGAGAGGTCTTCCATCTGATGGTTCACTCCCCAAATGGTCACAACATCCAGAGCTGTGCTGATCCGAATCCAGGAGCCAGAAGCTTCCTCTAGGTCTCCCACACAGGTGCAGAGGCCCAAGGACTTGGGCCATCTTCTACTGCTTTCCCAAGCCATAGCAGAGAACTGGATGGGAAGAGGAGCAGCTGGGTCTCTAACCGGCACCCATATGGGATGCTGGTGCTTCAGGCCACGGCGTTAACCCGCTGTGCCACAGCATAGGCCCCTGGCTATACAGTCTTACAGTAGGAAATTATCAGAACAGGGACTTATCACCAACATTTGCCTTGGCTAACCCCTTTTTCTCCCTAAGTGATGTAAGTTAAGTATACATTTTCAAATAAATACCATATAAATAAATGACATATATTGTGATGGGATATGCTGAGAGCACACATAAAATTCAAAGGCGAGTTAAGCACCTAAAATTTCTACTCTGAAAAATGGTGGATAGCTATAATCTTCTATGAATTATTCTGTAATACATAGTGAAGGCACAGCACACTCCCAATGCTACCAGTGAGATAGGACATTTGTATTAGCTGGCTGGCTGATAATGACTCTCTTTGACAGTAAACACATTATTCACACTATTAAGCCTTTCAGATATCCCCCCTATGATCGAAAATACCTACTTCTTGGTATGTATTCTAAGTCTCACACATGTATTTAAGAACACATGGAAATGTTCACTGCAGTGATTCTTTTGTTTTTCATGTCAGAAATCATCATGGAGGACATTTTATAGGTATAAAAAGAAGTGAAGATTTTAATGGGGCGATATGCTGCATGAATTTTAATTGGAAGCTGAAACATTCAGTTACCAGCTGATGCTTCCAAGAATTACTAAAAATAGAGTCTGGCTGCCTGGCCCAAGGCTTCAGGTGGGGATTTGCCTGTAGTGTTTCCGAAGTCTGATAACCAGTCTGTAGTTGTGCGGCCAAAGAACTCCATGGGATCAGCCCTCCCTAGAGGTGATTATGCTCTGAGAAACTAATGCTCAGTGGCTAATCTCACAAAGGAGACAGATAGCAAGAATGGCAATTTATACATCCACAATGATAGAGATATCTGGCAAGATAACCAGCACCTGCCATTCCCTGCACTCTGCCTCCTGATGGGTAAATCAACCCTGGGCAACTGCATTGCAGATCAGAAGGCTGATCTGTGTGCACTGGGCTAGAATAAACAAATCCAGATATTTAAGGATATTCTAATAAGTGATTTATAACTGGCTGAATTTATTTTTTCTAATTGAAATATACAGTCATCCAAATAATTGATAATTGTTCTTAAAAGATTTTCCTTTCTTGAACTAAAAAACACTTCATATCCTATTATTTGGTTCCATTTAAAAAAAACACAATATAAAGATGCAGACAATTTCTTTCTTTTTGTTAATAATTTAATATTACAATTTATATGTTTGATATATTTGAAATTTTTTTCTGCTTTGGGAGTTCATATAGTTGACCTCCAGATAAACTCTCAATAACTTGAGTGTGCTTGGGAGTGATTTGTATACCCATTCAAGATTTGCTCAAAAAACATATTGAAAGCTACTCAAATGAGACATTGGCAATGACAAAAAGACCCAGCTATGATTTTCAAGAAATTGAAAGCTCAAGGAAAAGAATTGTAAGCACACAAACATCTCTGATTTCTAATGGTGAGTACTATAGCCATTAATACACAAGGCACAGTAGGTTCAGTAGAGGAAAAAACAAAAACAAAATAAAACAAAGAAAAACAAAAACAAAAAATAAAAAACCTGAGTTTTTGAGTTTATCCAGATGAAATAAAAGTTTGTTCATTGACAATAAAAGATTGTGCCTCAGATAGTTGTTAAGATAATATGGAAAAATTACACAGTACTGATTTATGAGAAAACATGGATTTCTTGATAGGAATTTGTTAACATTCCTGATCTCAAAGTACCAAATTCTTTCTTTGTTGTTTTTGCTTCTTCATTTTTGGTCTCTTTTGCCATTCTTATTAATAAAAATATAATAGATGTCATGTATTTCATAGACACAATTCTAAGATAACCATACTCCTCTCCCTCCTCAGTGTCTCCCTCCATCCCCTACTCCTTCTGTCCTTCCTTTCTTTTTTTATGCGATAACATAATTTCAATTTACTTTATACTCACAGGCTTAATGCAACGCGCCACTAACCATAATGTTAACATGCAAAAAGTAGAAAGAACACTATTATAAACAATTATCAAATCAGAAGACATTCATTTCATTCTTATACTTTTTCTTGTATTCTATTTTATTTACCACACATCAGAGAAAACATGATTATTTATCTTTTTGTGAAAGGCTTCTTTCACTAGTGCACCTATTTGTTAAGATGTGAAATGGTATCTTTTGTACTTGCTAACTTTACTATCAGAGGGTGAAGTTTTTCCAGCTTCTTGAAACTATTCTCAATGTTTATCTTTTTTGGAGTTTTAGACTATAGTGAAATTGCTGTAATGAGGGAAACCCATATTTGGATCTTTCTGGCTAATTGAAGAGTTTGATATAATTTTAATTTCTATTTTATTGCCCTATCAATGCAAATTCTGAATAGTTGGTAACATTGGCCTTCAGGCTATATAAACTAGAAAAAACAATATTGATTTATTTGGTGCTGAATGTGCATATTTTAAATTTTAATAAAAATGCCACATTTCCACTGTTTCACAATTCTTTATAACTAGGGTCAGGGCATTACAAATTCTTTGCTTTCTAACATGTTAATGTTTAGCCAAACACAATTTTCCCTTCCCTTCTCTTCCAATTGCCCACTTCAACAGCAAAGATCGCAGTATATCTTTAACCTCTTTCCCAAAAATTATTTCATTGCAGCTCTTGTAAAAGGCATAAATCCTCAGGATGAAAACATATTGCAATTGAACCAATACCACTCTGCCACGTTCTGAATGTTCCTAATGTCATAAATTGGTGAAAATAAGAATTATACTCTTTAGCAAGAAGAACCTTTTAAACCAAATAGTGCTTTGGCTAGATCACAAAGCATTCAGAAATAATGTGAAAGATTTAGATCAGCATCCCATGAAAAATGCTCACCAGTGACATTTTACAGAAAAATTTTAGAAAGTTTGGTGTCACACCAAAGTTTGATTTAGGAACTGCTTTTTTACTATCATTTATTCTACTATCTTCTGCTGCCATCAAGAAAATTCTTGCCGAGAAGAGCTTTAGTAATGCCAAGAATATGGGGTAACTTGGTACCTACCTAACTGTCTACACTGTAGTGATTCTGTAATACAGATTTTCTTACTGCTTTCTGAACTCCACCAGATACCATACTTACTTAATCACTCAGTTGCAAATGAAACACAGAAGTAGTAAGTTCAATACAAATAGCAACAACTGAATAAGAGCATCACAAAAACATACTTTCTCCCTTTCATTTCCCCACACTCTTTCTACTGTACTAAGGATGAGAATAGTAACAATAATAATATCTAACTCAGCATTCATTATGTGGCAGACACAGTTCTGAAACTTGACTAGACACTCAATTGATGCAATATTTTCAATAACCCTATGAAGTAAATAACAATAACTAGCCTGATTTTATAGAAGTTATTTGAGGCATTGAGATGCTAAGTAATTTGCCAAAGGTCACACAGTCATTTAGTTGCAAAGCTGGGATTCTAAACTCAGTGCAAACGGTATCCTAATTAGTGTATTTATAACACTCCAAGAAAAGATTATCTTGGACCCAAGGAAGAGTGAAGAGAGGAAGGTGGAAGAAGAGAAGAGAAATTAGTAGGCTTTGTGGTCTTGGGAATGAGAAAAGAGACAACTCAATGATAACTCAGAAATATAGCTGACCAAGAGATGTTGAATTCCACTATGGTTGTGCTCATGACCGAATAAGTTTCCTTATAACAAAATCTTGAAGCTATGTAAAAAGCACTGTGCCCAGTGAGCTGGGGATATTATATTTCTGATCCAAAAGTGCTTAAAATGGGAACACAGTTTAATTACAGGAGAAAAAAGCTATTTATTACTTGTCTGAGTTTGCGGAATATGATTTAATCATTTTCTTCTTACAGAGCAATATAAAGGCCATAAAATATATTGGTAAACAAAGTGATACAGAGGCCAAATGGCTTATGTAGGCTTCCTTACTCATTTCTTTGTATCTTTACTAAGTTTATTCAACATGATAATATCAGAGCTAATTTCAAAATAAGTTCTTAGGGGGCTTGCATATTTTAATGCTTAAAAATGTTTAATATTTTCTTTGATGATAAAATATTCCAGTTATTTGTCCTACAACATTTGGAAAATGCAGAAAAATAAAAAATACAGAAAAATAAGAAATAAATAAAAACATGCTATTCATGATTTTACCATGCTGAATTCTCTTATTTTATTTTTATTTGACAGGCAGAGTTAGACAGTGAGAGAGAGAGAGACAGAGAGAAAGGTTTTCCCCTCATTGGCTCACTTTCCAAATGACCGCTACAGCTGGCGCTGTGTTGATCCGAAGCCAGGAGCCAGGTGCCTCCTCCTGGTCTCCCATGCAGGTGCAGGGCCCAAGCACTTGGGCCATCCTCCACTGCCTTCCCTGGCCACAGCAGAGAGCTGGACTGGAAGAGGAAGAACCGGGACTAGAACCCGGCGTCCACATGGGATGCCTGCGCCACAGGAGGAGGATCGACCAAGTGAGTCATAGCGCCAGCCCCAAATTTTCTTATGTTTTAAACTTATGTATTTCATTATGAATATGTGTGAATGTGAGTGATATTATATCTTGTATATAAAATCTTGAAAAGCTTATTTTTATCATCAATACCTTTCTAGGCTACAGTTTAAGTAGTCTTTAGATGTATGCATTTTATAGATATTTTATAGATATTTGTATGAAGAAAATGTAGTTTATCCAATAATTATCCTAGTCCTCTATATTTAGATTATGTTGTATTGAGACTATTATATTTTAAAAAGCAGACATGCATAGAGTTAAAAGCCAAATTCCTGATTATTTCTTCAGGAAAAACAAATTAGAAGTTAAGATATTGGAGCAGATATCTAACTATATTTAAGATTCTTGATATAAATTGTCATATTACTCTCTAACAATGTTGTGTTAGTTTCCACTGGAGTAGCTTTGAATAAACTGAAAAACACACAAAAAAAGAAGTCCTGGCAGGCACCGCGGCTCACTAGGCTAATCCTCCACCTGCAGCGCCTGCACCCTGGGTTCTAGTCCCGGCCGGGACGCTGGATTCTGTCCCAGTTGCTCCTCTTCCAGTCCAGCTCTCTGCTGTGGCCCGGGAGTGCAGTGGAGGATGGCCCAAGTCCTTGGGCCCTGCACCTGCATGGGAGACCAGGAGGAAGCACCTGGTTCCTGGCTTCGGATCCACGCAGTGCGCCGGCCACAACGTGCCAGCTGTGTTGGCCACTTGGGGGATGAACCAACAGAAAAAGGAGGACCTTTCTCTCTTTCTCTCTGTCTCTCTGTCTCTCTCTCACTAACTCTGCCTGTCAAAACTTAAAAAAAAATAAAATAAAAAAAAGAAGTCTCGTTCAAGTTTCTTTGAAAATAATTGTTTTTTCTGTTAAATTTTACCTAACAGCTTTTAAAAATATAATACCATTGGTGAAGTTTAATTTGAAGTGGTACTATGTGTCATAAGCAAAAAATCCTACTTTCTTACATAAATATTAAAACTGTTTGGGCTATGTTATCCTTGAAGAATAAAGGTGACCTTTGTTCTGCTTCTGAATACTACATTTAAACTCTTTTCATCTGTAGCTAAAATTGTCTCATTTTAAAAATAAGTAGCCCTTTAGGATTTTTGTAAGAAATTGCAACAAAACTGTTTAAGTTCATTTTACAAAGCAAAACATATAAAATGGTTTTATTTATGTCCTATTTTGAAACAATATGATAAATAGGACCCAATAGAAACAATCAAATTGTGTGTGGAAATAAAACCAGCAAGTTGAATCTATCATTTATCTTTGTAATAGAGATGAAGACTGATTTTCTGAACACCTTTTGTAATGATTAACTAATGATGTTAAGAAGTTCCAGTCTGTCTTCTCTATCTTAGATGATTTCAAGGTGTTCTTTCTGTAAAATGTGGGGGCTTTATCAAAAAAAAAAAGCACAGAAAAATATGTTAAAATTTTCTGATCCTGACAACAGTGTTCCTATATTTTTGAGTACAATTTGAGTTCACATGTGAGACTAAGGGAGAGGTGTGAATTTCCTGTAACAAGTTGACCTTTAAAAATGAAAGTACAAAAACTTGTTTAGGTCATAAAATGAATAAGAGTAACACATGCAAACATCTACAAATTGTTTTAAAATATGAATCTATTTTCATTGTCAAAATTCCAGAAAAAAACTGTTTTCAATTTCCACACATAATTTGCAAATGTTTTATATCCTATTTGGCAATATATTAATTTGGGATTGAGGTTTTTAGGCTTGTTTGTTGATTGTTCCTTTATTATTATTCCTTTGTTTCCCTTTCCCTTCAGTTCTTTGTATTAAAATTATTTGAAGGTAATTTGCAACAATCAGAGTCTACATGCAACAAAATAATTAACAGCAAACTTTATACATTAATCTTATTTTTTCACTGTCCCAGCTACTATATTTTATAAACTCCATGAATACTGTGTCTCAAAGGGATAAAAATCATTATTCTTCTTTAATAATAAGTAAAATTAACCTTAGATAATTAAAGTGTTTGCTCTAAAATATACATGTAGTAAATGACAGAAATGAAATTAAATTGCAAATTAGTCTTAACTACTACTTCAATAAATATAATGTAAAACATAAAAATGATTTCAAGAGCCTACAACACAGAAACATCTCTGCAATTTATCTAAATAATGATGCACAAAAAATAAATAAAAAGATTAAGGGGCCAAACACTCCAACTCACCTGAGTCCTTGCCAGTGGATCTATCTATTTACATAAACTATTAGTGGACATACAAATTTGAAACGCAACTCTTTTGAGTTCTAATGTTTTTTCTCTGAGCAAAACCTGCATTCAAACTAAGCTTTAATTTCATAATTATATCACTATTAATATTAATATTTGAATTGTATGGTTACTAGACCTAGCATACTTGAAATCAACCACTAACAATGCCATTATCAATATTTTATCTTCATTTAATAAAAATGTACTTAGTAACATTAAGATTTTTATTGTCCTGATGAAATATATTTATTTTTGAAATTTAATATTGTCCAAATGAACATAATCAAATGAAGGAATATGAAATTATAAAAGTATTTTTTTTGCCAGAGTGTCTTGGCTTTCCATGCCTAAAATACTCTCATGGGCTCTTCAGCCAGATCCAAATGCCTTAAGGGCTGATTCTGAGGCCAGAGTGCTATTTAAGACATCTGCCATTCTATGAGTCTGCTGTGTATCCCGCTTCCCATGTTAGACCATTCTCTCCCTTTATTCTATCAGTTAGTATTAGCAGACACTAATCTTGTTTGTGTGATCCCTTTGACTCTTAGATCTATCAGTGTGATCAATTGTGAACTGAAATTGATCACTTTGACTAGTGAGATGGCATTGGTACATGCCACCTTGATGGGATTGTATTGGAATCCCCTGGCACATTTCTAAATGAAAGATCTCTGTGAGTGAGATCCCAGTGGAAAGAATGGGGCCATCAAAGAAGGAGGCACCTTTCTCTGAAAGGAAGAGAGAACTTCCACTTTGACTATGACCCTGTCGGAATAAGATCGAAGTCGGCGAACTCAAAAGGCTTCCATAGCCTTGGCAGCTCATGACTAGAGCCTAGGGAGATTACTGACGCAATAAACAAGAGTGTCAATTTGTTAAGTCAATAACAGGAGTCACTGTGTACTTACTCCTCATGTGGGATCTGTCCTTAATGTGTTGTCCAATGTGAAGTAATGCTATAACTAGTACTGAAACAGTATTTTACACTGTGTGGGTGCAAACTGATGAAATCTTTACTTAATATATACTAAATCGATCTTCTGTATATAAAGGTAATTGAAAAATGAATCTTGATGTGAATGGAATGGGAGAGGGGAGAGGGAATGGGAGATGGGAGGGGTGTGAGTGGGAGGGAAGTTGGGGGGGGGCATTGTAATCCATAAACTATACCTTGGAAATTTATATTTGCTTAATAAATACTTTTTAAAAAGTAAAATTAAAAATGCAAGGTTTCAGTAATGCTTATTATGTTGAATTTCAAACAGGATGCAACAGTCCTGGAGAAATGTCAATCATTCTATTGAGGTGTTTTATGTGGAAATAAATGAATTTTTAATCTCTAATATTTGAATATAAACAATTTCAAAGGTATAGAAATGTTGAATTCCATAATGAACCCATATACTCATTACCAAAATTCAATAGTCAATCTTTTACCTTTCTTATTTGCTCAAAGGTGTCATTTCATGTATCCATCCCTATGCTCATGCATATATCTTATTTTTTATACATTTCAAAATAAGTTGGAGACTTCAGTACACTTTCTCCCGTATACCTGAGTGTACATGTTATTATGAGAAAGTAGAAGTTAGCAGTTGTTTATTATTTTTCCCTTTTGAGGTAAATTCTGTGCACAATGAAATCAATAAACTTTAAATGATCAGTAACAAATTATGGCAAATTCCTAACTTTGAGCAACACAGTAGAGTGATGATAAATAATGACTATATTATAGATATTTCACTTATAAAAAGCTAGAAGAAAGTATTTTTGAATGATATGATAAGAGAGGAGAGATATATGCTTACTCTGAACATTGCTTAGTGTATACATGTATCAAAATATCATATAGTACTTCATAAACATGTACAATTTTATGTGTCAATTGAAAATAGTTTTTTAATACCAAAAAAAAGCCATAATTTGGGAATTCTCTCACATTTCTTTCCAGTAAATATCTAGTTGTTCTTTCAACTCTCCACAGACAACCACTGTTCTATTTTTTTTAGCACAGGTTAAATACATACACAATCAATCATTTGTGTGATACCACTTTGATTAAATGTTTTTGTGATTCATCCATGTGGTTGTATACACCCATAGTTGATTTATCTTTATTGACTAGTGATTTCCTATATACAAGCATAATAGAATTTATCTAATTTCCTATTAATGAATTCCTAGGCCACTTCTAATTATCAGTTACACTGAGTAAAGCTGGTTTGACTATAAACCCTTCTGTGGAATTATAAACTTTTCTTTTTTCTTTGAATGAAGTTTGGGCCATAGAATAGTGTGCATGTAGTTTTATGAGAAATTTATAGAAAAAAATTATTACAAAGAAATTTCCAGAACATTTTCTAAAGCTGTTGTGTCATTTTACAATCTCAAAGCATTATATGAGAACTCTGATTGCTCCATATTCTTGCCAACACATGATTTTTGTCTCTCATTCTAATTTTAACCATTCTGTTGAGAGATCAGTGGTATCTCCATATGACCCAAGACAGTATCATATCACATTACATTTTCCCGTGGACGAATGACTTAGGACCTTATTGCATGTGTTTATTTTCATTTGCATATATTGCATTGTAAATTTACTCTTCCAAGTTTTGCTTTTTGTTTTGTTTTGTTTTGTTTCTTGTCATTTTATGATTGAATTGAAAATTTACTGAAATAGCCTGGGTTCAAGTCCTTTGCCCTGTATGACTTTTTAACATTTATTTTTTATTTATTTGAAAAAGTAGCAGAAAGAGAGTGAGAAAGAGACCTTCTACCCAGTGTTTTTCTCCCAAAATGGCTTCAACAGTTGGAGCTGGGCCAAGCCAAGGTCAAGAGCCTGGTGCTCTGTCTGGGTCTCCCAAGTGGGTAGCAGGGGCTCAAACACTTATGTCACTTCCACTGCCTTCCCAGGGTCATTAGAGGGGAGCCGGATCTAAAGCAGAGCAACCAGGACTAGAACTGGCACTCTGTTATAGGACAGCATTGCAAGCAGCAGCTTAATACATTGTACCACAATACCAGCCCCTTTCATTACATAAATTTTGAGATATTTTTCTACCAATAACTGACTAGGTTATTCAGATTTGATTTTTTATAAAATCTATTAGTTTTAAGTATGGTTCTTAAATTTTGTATCTTTACTAAGAAGTCTTTATCTACTTGCAAGCAGCAAATATAGCAAATATATCTTCTGTTGATTTGTCTTAAAATTTTATTGGTTTTGCTTTTATGCTTAGATCACACGCACAAATAAACAAAAATATTCTTCTTAAATAAATGTCAATATCAAAATACAACAAAGTGTGGAAAAGGGCAAGAATTAAAATCAATTAGAGTTTATCCAGACTACTATTATGTTGTATTAAATTTCAAAAAATTAATCAATATGAATTCCATTTAACAATACAAAGGAATAAACTTCAAGAAACACCATCAGTGCTTCCCACAGACATTATGCTGAGTTAAAGAAAATGAACACAATAGAATAATATTGTATTGTTCTATTTATATGAAGTGTCAAGGCAAGCAAAACAAATTTATGGTGATAAAGTTCGGAACAGTGGCTACCCCTGAATGAGGTGAGATTAACTGATATGAAACATGAAGGGACTTTCTAGAATGATAGAAATGTTTTACATCTTAATAGATTTTATGGTGCCTCCAGTTGTCAGTTATATAATTATGATACATGCAATTCAGCGTATATGGATACTGCAGAAAAATATCAAAATAAGAATGTATGAATGGGCACAGAAGAAAAGGTATAAGTAAAAAATAAGCATAGTAGCCGGCGCCGCGGCTCAGTAGGCTAATCCTCTGCCTTGCGGCGCTGGCACACCGGGTTCTAGTCCCGGTCGGGGCACCGATCCTGTCCCGGTTGCCCCTCTTCCAGGCCAGCTCTCTGCTGTGGCCAGGGAGTGCAGTGGAGGATGGCCCAAGTGCTTGGGTCCTGCACCCCATGGGAGACCAGGAGAAGCACCTGGCTCCTGCCATCGGATCAGCGCGGTGCGCCGGCCGCAGCGCACCTACCGCGGCGGCCATTGGAGGGTGAACCAACGGCAAAAGGAAGACCTTTCTCTCTGTCTCTCTCTCTCACTGTCCACTCTGCCTGTCAAAAATTTAAAAAAAAAATAAGCATAGTAAAATCCAGACCATTGTTGCACTTCAGTGGATATATGTTTGCCATATTATTCTACTGAGTTGGTATAACCAGAAATTTATTTAACATTACAAACTCTAAACACACTGGAATCCTAGATAGTTCACCAAAAATTAAAGGTAGAAAACTATGATTGTTTCAATACGTGTAGAAAAAATTTTTAAAATTCAGTGTCATTAATGTGAAAATTTCAGTTAACTAGAATTCTCTTTCAAATACTGATTTATTTCCTTTCACAAACCTTTCTTAGTCTCTTTGCACTGAAAATGTTAACAATATGGAAAGAAAACAAATAAAGACTAAAAAGACTTACAGAAATGAAACTTTACTCAAAAATAATATTATTGTATGCATGTTCAAACTAATCAACAGATACATTTTTAGACTTCAGTTTATCAAAGATTTAGATATGAAATCAGCATAAAACTTAGTTGTATCTTCATGAAATAGCAAGAAAGTGTTAGATGATAATAATTTTAATATGCCACTTAGAAAGTAGCAAAAAATTAGAATATCTGGTAATACATTGAACAAAATAAACCTAAAACATCTATAAAGAAAATTGTACAATATATTGAAAGTTTATCAAGGAGCCAGCACTTTGGCATAGCAGGTAAAGCCACCGTCTGCAGTGCCAGCATTCCATATGGACAATGGTTCTAGTTCTGGCTGTTCCACTTCTGATACAGCTCTCTGCTGTGACCTTGGAAAGCAGTAGAAGATGGCCCCAGTTCTTGGGCCCCTGCACTCAAGTGGGAGACCCAGGAGAAGCTCCTGGCTCCTGGCTTTGGACAGGTCCAGCTCCAGCTGTTGAGGCTATTTGGAGAGTAAATCAGTAGATGGAAGACCTCTATCTATCTATCTATCTATCTATCTATCTCTACCTCTGCCTCTCTGTAACTCTACCTTTCAAACAAATAAATAAATCTTAAAAAAAAGAAAGTTTATCTAAAGAATACCTAAAGAAATGGATATTGATTGCTAGTGAGATTAACTATGATAAAGATAGCAACTCACTTAGATTTATTGCTATTATTTATTGATTTATTTGAGTGACAGAGTGGTAGAGAGAGAATGAGAGAGAGTGGGAGAGACCTTGTATTCACTCCTCCATTACTCAAACGAAGAAATGAACAGCCAGAGTGTAGTACGAAGTCAGGAACTCAATGAGGGTATCCATGTGGGTGGCAGGAACCTAAGTACTTGAGTCATATCTACCTCCCAGGCATATCAGCAGAATGGATTCCATGGAATTCCTATCAAATGACAATATGGTTTTATATAACTTGGCAAAAGTCTTTTTTATGTTATTTGGTGGAAAAAAAGACATTCCTAAATGTTACTCACATGCTGCTTTTGCTGTAGGATAGACTAGTACCTCTCATAAATCTTAGACCATGCCATGCTGGCATATTGCTATACAGATAGACCAATGGAAAAAAGTACAGAGCCTAGAAATGGAGTTGCATATGCAGTAAAGTTTTATTAACAAGGAAATGAGATTATGAAGCAGAGAACAAATAATGTAATATTCCTTAAATGGTGTTGGAATAGTTGGTTATCTGTGATGGGAAAGATGATAGTTATATTCATATCATAAAAGTCAATTCAAGTTGTATCACATACAAATATGTAAGAAAATTTAAATGTTTTTAGTGAGTCAGTATATATTTATGCATTTTGGACAGGAAAATATTTCCAAGATGAGATAAAATTTTAAATATAAAGGAAAAATATCATTGGATTCAAATTAAGAATTTATATTCATCAAAATATTATATTTCAAAGGAAAATATGAGTCACAAACTGGGAGGAGATACTGTCATACACATAATACAACTAACATGTAAAAAAATGAAATATTAATTATACAACACTCAGTTCACAGTAGAGGCAACACAAATGTTTTTGGCATATGAAAGAATGTTCAGGCCGGCGCTGTGGCTCAACAGGCTAATCCTCCGCCTTGCGGCGCTGGCACACCGGGTTCTAGTCCCGGTCGGGGCACCGATCCTGTCCCGGTTGCCCCTCTTCCAGGCCAGCTCTCTGCTGTGGCCAGGGAGTGCAGTGGAGGATAGCCCAAGTGTTTGGGCTCTGCACCCCATGGGAGACCAGGAGAAGCACCTGGCTCCTGCCATCGGAACAGCGCGGTGCGCCGGCCGCAGCGCGCTACCGCGGCAGCCATTGGAGGGTGAACCAATGGCAAAAGGAAGACCTTTCTCTCTGTCTCTCTCTCTCTCACTGTCCACTCTGCCTGTCAAAAAAAAAAAAAAAAAAAAAGAAAAGAAAGAATGTTCAACCAGTGTACAGAGAAATCCAGATTAAAAGTACAATAATATTGTGTTTTGTCTCATATACAAAGTTAGTGCAAAGTCTGTGATAGGTTGAGTAATAACCCTCCCACTCTGCAGGAAGACATCTATACCTAGTCCCCATAGCCTATGAATGTCACATTACATGGTGAAAGGGTCTTTGCAAATGTGATTAAAATAAGGATTTGGATATGAAGAGATTGTCCTAAATGAATTCAGGTATGTCTTAAGTGTAATCACAAGTATCCTTATAAGCATGAAGAGGGATTTTTTTAACATTTATTTAACAAATATAAATTTCCAAAGTATAGCATTTGGACTACAGGGGCTTTTCCCCCCATAACCAGCCTCCCAGCCACAACCCTCCCCTCACCTGCTCCCTTTCCCATTCCATTCATTTCAAGATTCATTTTAAATTATCTTTATATACAGAAGATCAATTTAGCATATATTTAGTAAAGATTTCAATAGTTTGCACCAACACAGAAACACAAAGTTTAAAATACTATTTGAGTACTAGTTATAGCATTAATTCACAATGTACAACACATGAAGGACAGAGATCCTACATGAGGAATAAGTGCACAGTGACTACTGTTGTTGACTTAACAAGTTTACACTCTTGTTTGGCGTCAGTAATCACCCTAACCTCTTGTCATGAGTTGCCAAGGCTATGGAAGCCCTTTGAGTTCACCAAAAGACAAGTTCACCTTGTCTTATTTAGACAAGGTCTCCTCCCTTCAGAGAAAAGTACCTCCTTCTTTGATGGCCCATTCTTTCCACCACAATCTCACTTGCAAAGATCTTTCATTTAGGATTTTTGTTTTTTTTTTGTTTGTTTTTGCCATTCTATGAGTCTGCTGTGTATCCTGCTTCCCATGTTGGATCGTTCTCTCCCTTTTTTATTCTATCAGTTAGTATTTGCAGACACTAATCTTGTTTATGTGATCCCTTTGACTCTTAGTCCTATCATTATGATCGATTGTGAACTGAAACTGATCACTTTGACTAGTGAGATGGCATTGGTACATGCCACCTTGATGGGATTGAATTGGAATCCCCTGGCATGTTTCTAACTCTACCCTTTGGGGCAAGTCTAATTGAACATGACCCACATTGTACATTTCCTCCCTCTCTTATTCCCACTCTTATATTTAACAGAGATCACTTTTCAGTGAAAATTTAACTGAAATTTAACTTAGAAGAGGGATATTTGACTACAAAAGAGGAAGAGATTATATGATGAAGAAAACAGTGTATAGAGGGATGAACTTTGAAAATGGAGGATGGGGCTGCAGGCCAGGCAATACAGCATCATAGAAGCTCAAAAAAGCAAGGAAATGAATTTCCCCTCCAAGTATCCATAATAAGGCAATCTTACTCATATCTCAAGTTTTTCCCTCTGAAATTGACTTCAGAATTCTAGCCCCAAGAATTCTGAGAGGATAAATTTGTGCTATTTTGATCAATTAAATTGTGGTACTTGTTACAGCAATAATAGGAAAATTTAAATTGCTTGATAATATCAAGTATTGGCAGTGATCTACTGGCAAAGTGAATGGATATTACTGCCACATAACAATCTTGTAAATTGAACCTGGTCTTACAACAAACCTAAGGATTCCACTCTTAAGTGAACATATTAAGCAGAAGACAAGAAGCTACAGAGTTATTTGTTGCTGCTAAACAACTGTAAACAAATGAAATAGCCATAAGTAGAAAGGATAAATGAATAAAGGCGAATGGAAATAGCCCCATAATGCAGAGAAGTAAACATGAATGACAGTAACTACTCACATCTTAGAAAGCATATCGCAGAAAAATGCAGTGTCTTTTATTCATAATTTTGAAAATCATAAAAAGAAAAGAAATAAATACAATATCTTTAAAAGATTCAGCATAGTGGTTCATTGTGGTGGTGTTCTGAGGGAAACAGAAGAATACGATCAGGCAGAAACTCAGAGAAACTATCAAATTTGACGATGTAATAGCTTTTAAAGGAGGTGTGATATTCACAGATATGATGGCTTTATTGATATGACACCCTTCCTAGACTGTAGTCACCAGAGATCTAATATAACATTGATGTAGGTGTTACTGTATGGGTATTTTGCAGATAAATTCAAATCTCATAATCAGTTGACGTTAAAGAAGGGAAATTACCTCAGAAAATTTATGTAAAACTAAGTGAATCAATAGGAAAGCACTACAAGCTCATTATGTTCATTTACTGATTACCTACCCTATGGATTTTAACTTATTTGGTCAAATTCTATATTGTGTAAGACAATTCCTTATAATTAATCATACACACATCTATCTTCTTAGTTCTATTTCTCCAGCTGAATTCTGATTAGGATAACAGATGCTGTTTCCTTATTTACTTATTATTTACAGTGATCATATTCACAGCTTTTTTGAGCACAGTAAAATGTAATTCTTAAGAATTTTTAATTTATCTATTTTTTATGCAGCATATCATGTAAAATGTATCACTGCTCAAAATGTAGGGCTCATACCATTTTTTAATAATTATTGATAAAGGGCTATTGTTATGGCATTGCAGATAAAACTGCCACATGTGGCACCGGCATCCAATATGGGCTCCTATTCATGTCTCAGCTGCTCCATTTTTTATTCTGCTCCATGCTAATAAATAGCCTGAGAAAAGTGCAAAAGAAGGCCCAAGTTTTTGGGTCCCACATGGGAGACCTGGAAGAAGCTTTGGGCTCTTGGCTTTGTCCTGGCCCAGCCCTGGCTATTGTGGATATGAGCCAGCAGAGGGGTGATCTCTTTGTCTCCCTCTGTCTCACCCTCACTGTAACTCTGACTTTCAAATAAATTAATAAATTGTTTTTTTAAAAAAGGAGTAAAAGAATTTAATTATAAAATTAATTTGAATTACATAATAATTTTCAAAGAATATTTAATACTTTTCAACTTAATGTGTTTTATGATTTTTGAGATAAGTTTTATTTACATTATAGTCAAAGGTTTAATGTGTCTATTTAAATAATGAGTTCAACAAATAATAAGTATTTTCCTAGTGGAAAATAGAGAAGGGCTATATATAATGATCAAATGAATAAAAGTTCAAACTCACTCCTGTATGGTAAATTTTGAAATAAAGACCTCCCATCACAAAAACACTTTGAAAAAATTTACCCTTACTCATCCAGCTTTACAAAAAATGCTTAAGCGTGGGCTAAACAGATCCTTAACTGTGGATAAAATATGGACATCACTATGAAAGAAAATGAAGGCAGAAAAACTTCCAGTAAAAGTATAAAGGAAATCCAAAATAAACAATAGGAATATTTATGGAAAAATAACAGAGCCAAGTCATTACTTATCAATAGTTACCTTGAATACAAATGGCCTCAAATTTCTAGTTAAAAGATACAAACTGACTGAAAGGATTAAAAAACAAGACCCAGCAATTTGCTGCCAACAAGAAACACATCTCACCAACAAAGATACACATAGACTGAAAGTAAAAGGATGGAAAAAGACATTACATGATAGCAGAAATCAAAAAACAGATGGTGCAGCCATCCTAATATCAAACGGAATAGACTTTAATACATAAATTGTTAAAAGAGACAAAGAAGGGCACTATGTAACGATTAACGGATCAAACAACAGGAAGATGTGACTCTAATAAATGTATATGCACCTAATTACTGGGCACCTGGCTATTTAAAAGAATTGTTAGTGGATCTAAAGGGAGCCATAGGCTCTAATACAATAGTAATGGGGGACTTCAATAACCCACTATCAACAATGGACAGATCAACCAGACAGAAAATCAGCACAGAAACAACAGAATTAAACACTATCAACCAAATGGACTTAACTGCCATCCACTGAACTCTTCATCCTACAGTTACGGAATACACATTCTTCTCACCAGTGCATGGAACTTTTCTAGGATAGACCACATGCTAAGCCATAAAGCAAGTCTCAGCAAATTCAAAAAAATCTAAATCATACCATGTGTCTTCTCAGATCACAATGGCATGAAGCTGGAAATCAACAACTCAAGAATCTGTAGAAAGCATGAAAACACATGGAGACTGAACAACATGCTCCTTAATGAACAAGAATTATAAAAGAAATAAAAAGAGATATGTCAGAGTCTCAAGTCTGAGGCTGGCCCCTGACAAGCAGGGGCCAGTACAGACACTCCTCAACAAGGCGAACGGGAAGGGTAAGGTCGACGGGGGATGAACACACCACAAGCACCCGTGAGTTCTGTCGAAGCAGGAACCGCTTTATTGAGGAAACGTGCAGGTTTATAAAGCTTATGAAAGACATGCACAGTAGGGGAGCCAATCAGAGAAAAGGTCATGCAGGCATGGGTGGACCACACACAGGGGCACCTTAAGTAAAGTATAGGGATCACGCACTGTCCACGTGTCCAGAACTAAAGCGGTCCTATCCCTGCCGGTGGTCTGATCTTATGTAGCTTAACAACAGTAGCTGCATACACGCCCCATGAACTTCCACCTGATGCCATATTGTAATGGAGATTTTAGGCAATGCCCAACAGAGATATCAAAAAATTTCTGTGTGATCCCTTTTTACACTTAATCCTATCTAAATGATCAATTAAACACTTTATATGACCACTTTAACACATACGACCAAGTGTCTGGTAATAACAAGAGATATAATTAGAAAGGAAGGAATGTTCCAACATGGGATGCAATCCACACAGCAGGCACATAGAATGACAAATGCTCTAAACAGCACTCTGACCTCAGAATCAGCCCTTAAAGCATTTGGATCTGGCTGAAGAGCCCATGAGAGCATTTCAGGTATGGAAAGCCAAGACACTGTGGCAAAAAATGGTCTACATGAAGGATCTCTGTGAGTGAGACCCCAGTGGGAAGAAGGAGCAACCATAGAAGGATGTACTTTTCTCTGAAGGGAGGAGAGAACTTCCACTTTTCCTATGGGCCCTGTATAAATACTGAAAGAGTTTGTAGATTCAAAAGCCTTGACAGCTTATGTCAAGATCCTGCATGATTGCTAATGTCATAAATAAGAGTATTAATTGTTAAATCAACAATAGAAGTCACTGTACACTTATTCCCCATGTAGGAGGTTGAACTTCACCCCTGTAAGAATGGCTTTCATATAGAAATCAACAAATAAATGCTGGCAAGATGTAGGAGAAAAATGCACCCTAATGCATTGTTGTTAGGAATGTAAACTGGGGCCAGCGCTGTAGCTCACTAGGCTAATCCTCCGCCTTGCGGCGCCGGCACACCGGGTTCTAGTCCCGGTCGGGGCACTGATCCTGTCCCAGTTGCCCCTCTTCCAGGCCAGCTCTCTGCTGTGGCCAGGGAGTGCAGTGGAGGATGGCCCAAGTCCTTGGGCCCTGAACCCCATGGGAGACCAGGAGAAGCACCTGGCTCCTGCCATCGGATCAGCGTGGTGCGCTGGTCGCAGCACGCTAACCGCGGCGGCCATTGGAGGGTGAACCAATGGCAAAGGAAGACCTTTCTCTCTGTCTCTCTCTCTCTCTCACTGTCCACTCTGCCTGTCAAAAATTAAAAAAAAAGGAATGTAAACTGGTATAGCCACTGTGGAAGAAGTATGAAGATACCTCATATAGCTGAACATAGACCTGCTGTATAACCCAGCCTTGCCACTTCTGGGTATTTACCCAGAGGAAATGAAATCATCATATGAAAGAGTAATCTATAAAACCATGTTTATTGCAGCCCAGTTCACAATAGCTAAGATATGGAATCAACCCAATTGTCCATCTACTGAAGACTGGATAAATAAATTATTGAATATATACACTATGGAATACTACACAATGATAAAAAAAGAATGAGATCCTGTCATTTGCAGCAAAATGGTTGCAACCAGACAACATTATATTTAGCAAAATATTCTAGTCCCAAAAGGACAAATACCATATGTTCTCACTGATCTACAGTAACTAGTAGAGCACCTAAAAAGTAATTTATAGAAATAAAATTGATACTCTGAGATGCGATGACTTTAAAAAGCCTTTGTTCAGACTGTTGAGGAACATTTTTTCCCATACTATTTGTTAAACTCTTTATTTAGTATAGAGTTATTCTTATATGTATAAAGTTAATTGAAAAAATAGCTTAGTAAAAATAAAAATGGGAATAGGAGAGGGAGGAAGAAGACAGGTGGTAGTACAGGTGGGTGGGTGGATAGGGTGGGAAGAGTTACTATGTTTCTAAAGTTGTTTTTATGAAATACATGAAGTTTCTATACCTTATATAAAAGGTTTCTGGGGAAAAAAGTTAATATACATCGCTCAATAAAATACATTCCAACATAAAAAAATAGTCACAAAATCAATGAAACTGCAGTTGTAAATAACTCCCATCAATTTGTTTTAGATATATAAAGAATTACACAGTATTCCCTTACAAATAAGGTCTTACTCTGAAAAGTGGGCTTGTTTTAAAAGTATTTATTATAATTTATAGTTGTCTCATAGTCCACTTAAATTACATATAGGAAGACACAAATACCTCAACTGAAAACATACACTTACACAGAGTGAAATTTAAAAGTGGGTGTGTGTCTCAAGTCACTAACATTGCATCTTCTTAGTACTGCAGGAAGCTGCTGTAGGGTCAGCAGTTACTCTTACCTATCCTCAGGGACCTGCATTCAAGGATGGGACACACGGATGCTTGCAAATATTCGTTTGAAAGCGCTCAAGAGGCTAGAAAATATAGAACTAATGCAGCGATTTCCTTAGGACATGCAGGGAAAGAAGGTTGAGTTGTAAACACAGTCTGAAGGGAAAAGCTCTTTTTGTAAAATGAAGAGAGCTGGATGAATTAACAGTTTAATTAGTTTGCATAGAACTCTTGTCAAGGGTTAACTTTGGCAACATATAAAATAATGTGTATAAAAGACCAGGCAAGGAAAGTGACAGTAAAGAGAAACTGGATACAGGATCTGGCATTCACTGTATGTCAGATGTGGATCCGCTAAATTTTAGATTTGGGTCCTACTCTGACAAAACTGGTGGGTTGACGGGATCAGCATCATAAACAATGGTGTCTTAAAACTTTCTATATATGTGATTTTCATGGCAACCCAATGGAAGTGAGTGTGACAGGATTTTCTGGAATCTCTAAAGCAGCAGAATTTTTACTTAGATGCTTTAAAAATTTATGGCTGCTTAAGGTACAAAGTGTCACCATAGCTAATAGGATTGTAGTGATGAAGAATGAGATAATGTACATACGGCATTTAGAATGATGCTGGCAAATAAAAAACATTTTGTAAGTTATAGCAGTAATTATTAATACTACTATTTCCAGTGTATTTTTCTCCTTTATAAATTCTATTTCAAGATTTGTTAGTTCTTGTACAGTGTTCATAACATGAAATGTGGGATTTTATTTCATGTTAATTTGATTTAAAACTATATCTTGCCATATATATAAATATATGGGGCAATTATACTTACAAATATTTTTGCTTATATCCTTATAAAAAGTTTAATTTTTGGCTGGCGCCGCGGCTCAATAGGCTAATCCTCCGCCTTGCGGCACCGGCACATCAGGTTCTAGTCCTGGTCGGGGCGCCAGATTCTGTCCCGGTTGCCCCTCTTCCAGGCCAGCTCTCTGCTGTGGCCAGGGAGTGCAGTGGAGGATGGCCCAAGTGCTTGGGCCCTGCACCCCATGGGAAACCAGGATAAGCACCTGGCTCCAGCCTTCGGATCAGCGTGGTGCGCCAGCCGCAGCGCGCCGGCCGCAGCGGCCATTGGAGGGTGAACCAATGGCAAAGGAAGACCTTTCTCTCTGTCTCTCTCGTTCTCACTATCCACTCTGTCAAAAAAAAAAGTTTAATTTTCAGTGTCTTGTAGGGTAGACAACAAAATTCTTGTGGAGTTTCTTTTGAACCAAAAAGAATGGTGTTGAGACAAATTAAAAATAAAATTAATGGTGCTTTTAAAAATAATTATAAATCACTTTCACAATATCCATTAGACACATTATACTAACACTAGATTAGTAATGCATGCAAAAGGATTCCATATATTTATTCTAGGCACAAAGCCATATTCTGTTGCTTCTCATCTTCAATATGCCCACATGGCCATAAATGATCTTCTGTTAATTTAAAATGTTGATACTTCTAATATTTCTCATACATTCAATAAAATAATCAGGCTAGCTAGGCCAGAAACACATTATTTCTGGAAAGCCCTTTCAATTACACACAAACTCATCAGTGACATAGCAACTAGTGTGGCCACTGAAGTTATTACAGTTCAGCAATAGGGGAAAAACTGAAAATGGACTCTGAATATATGAAGAGGCGATTTTTATAATAATAATATTAATATTAATAAATAATAAATCATATTTAACATAGAAAGGAATATATGTTTTCCATGATTTATAAAGGCTGGCTGAATTTAGGTGAAGCCATTAACTCAGAAGATTAAAAACAGCATGGGTAGTGAACTATGAAATGCGGTTCTCATGATGCCATAGCATCAGAAAACCTTATAGGAAACGCTCTTTGCAGGAAAGTACACTGTAAGATTTTTAATGGATGAACATGCATAATATCCAATTGTCTATTCCTAGAGATCTTATGGTTTAGCATACATTAAAATAGATATGATGGAATTTTTCACTCTCTGAACTCTATTCAAATATTGCAAGTTCAGGTTCTAGAACCGTAGGCACATTGATCATATACATTCACTCCTCCCTAAGAAAATCATTATATTTTCCTACAACTTAATTTCTCACCTTTTAAACTTTCAATCTTATTACAGGTTCCTCATATATTCAGTTTCCTCTCCAGGATTTCTTGCTCATGAAGTTTATTGTCTTGCTATAGCCATTAAGGATCATGATAGCAAACAATTGTATAGCACACTTCTGGGTCATACTTAAACCTATACATATTACATAATTTAGCTTATTTAATTAACACTCGCAAAAGTTTAAATGGTATATAGTAGGTTATTATTGCCATCCAAATTTTGAAGTAAAGAAAATTAAGGTTAATGAGAAATATTAGCTGAATTACCTAAGATCACACTGTTGGTATGTTGGTAAATGGCAAATCCAAGATTTTTATTTATCTTTATGTAAACTTAATCACATTTAACTTCTCAATGTTCATTAATTAACAACACATGTCCATTCTTGTTTTTTGTATATATAATTCTGTTTCACTTCCCATTTATAGTGGATTATTTTCAAACAAATTTCAAATTTTATTTGCAAATATTCCCACATGCAGTTTTAAAGTATAAAGGACCTTTCATAAACACAGAAGCAAACTCATTGCAAGAGGTGAGTCAAGAAAATTATTTCTCAAAATCCAGTGTTTAAATTCCCATGGTTTATTCAAAAAAAATGTACTTTTCTATTGGATTGTTTGAATAAGGATCCAAACAAGCTCTACACATGTGTGTGGTTGGTATGTTACATTTCTTATACTTCACTTAATCTATGGGTTATTTCTTGTTTTCACAGGAACTTCATTGTTACAGAGCAGATTTTTATTTCTCTAAAGTATTCCAAATTCTGGATTTGCTGACAGCATTGTTATGGTATCATTGAAATGCTCCTGTGCCCCATGCATTCCCTGTGAACTGGTAGTTGAGGGTTTTGTGAGTTTTTTGTTTTACTTTATTTTGTGTCTTGTTTGTTGGATAGTTTGTTTTGAAAAGCTATGCTACAGGACAAAGCCAATATTTGACTCCAGTTTGGCTCTTGAATTTGTACTCTTAATTATGATAACGCATATCCTCACAAATATATCATACTCTCTACACTCTGTAAATTTTTTTTATTTATTTATATCATCTACTTGAAAGGTAGAACAACAAGATGGAGGGAGAGAGAGAAAGAAATATAGAGAGGGAGAGAAAGACAGATCTTCTACCTGCTGGTTCACCTCTTAGCTCCCTCCTCCATTTCCCATTTTATTACACTTACTTTGTAAATCATCTCTTTTGTAGCATTAATCACATCAAGATACTGAAACAATTCTTTAGTGTATCTCATCTCCAATAAGTTAAAACAAAGGGTTTTTTTTTCTCTTTACATTTATAGTGTTTAGCCAATATCTGATATATAGTGATAAACATTTGTGAGGGAAAATATACAAGTGAATAAATGAATGTTAGTTCGACTAAAATTGAAATGCTTTAATCTAACATCTAAACTGGAGGAAATAAGGCTATAGAGAACTATTGGCTTAGTATACCAGTTTCAGAAAAAGTCTATAAACTCGAGTCCAATCCAGAGTCCCAAACAAAACATTATGTATTTTTGACAAGTTAAAAGAAAAGTAAAATGCAAAAAATTATAAATTAGAATAGTTTTTTGTAGACAAGAAAAAAGTTTTAGAAATATACAGCCCAGAGAAGTAAAAGTATTTCTAATATGCATTAGAAATATACATGTGTTAGAATACCACACTGGGCCCCATAAGGATGTATGATTGTATGTGTCAATTATGAATAAGCATACACATCACTGTCTTTAAAGAAAAGAAATATACAGCTCAGAGAAGTAAAATTGGGATAGGGAAAATGGAAAATAGGAACTTCAGTGGATTTAGGGCAGCAATTTCAGAAGCCATCATAGAGCCTCCACTGGAAAGGAACTACTCCCAGGTACTGCTTTCTTGGCACATTGCCAAAGAATTGATTTCCAGAAAAACAGCAATCAAACTTCAATTATCATCAAACTTCATCTGATTCTTGACCTTGGAATGAGGGAGGGCAGGGGCCCTGATTTGTGATCCTATTGAATTAAATTCCGTGAAAAAAGAGCAATCACTGCAAAGGAAAGGTGGTGGTAAATGTGTTTTTTCTTAATTCTATTGTAAAATTTCTAGAATTACTGATATTTAGAAAATATTTCAGATGTGCCTTTGCTCAAGGTTTAGCCAAGAACTAGACAAATACATAAGCTGCCTTTATAGAATTAACAAAATGTGTAAGTGTGATAATAATCTCAAAAGAAAGCAAGTAGTAATTATTACAGAAATATTCAACAGGAGTATATGATTCAACCTAGGTATTCAGAGGACTCCTTGAAGAACAGATAGATAGCCATGATTCTGAAAGATGTTAAGAGTTACCTAAATATTGGAAAGGTGAAAAGAGTACAAGGAAAAGGAAGATAATGTGTGAAGTTGCTCAAAGTCTATTTATTGAACACAGACAAGCCCAATATAGATGTGGTACAGTAAGAAATGAACTGAATCTTGTAACCTGAAACCTATTGAGGAGCCAAGCCAAGGTGGGGCCAGGGGAGGTAGGGGGACTCCTGTAAGAACTTGGAATTTGCTGTGACAGTGGGGAATTATAAGAGTTTTAAACAGTGATATAGCAACAATCACTCTGGCAGCAGTAGAAAGAATGGCTTGGATAGGAAAAGAGTAGGGAAAAGGAGTTTACTTCAACTAGAAGTCATGAGAAGAGAAATGGATACATTTGAAAAATACTGGGAAAGCATAAGGGGCATGGCACATTAAGGATGGTGAAAGGTGAGACAAACCAGTCAAGGGATTTTCCCATGTCTGGCCTGAGCAACAGGGTGAAATTGGATTTCTGTTAAAATAGGGGACACTGAAGAAAGAGCAGGAATTTATAAGGTAGGCAAAGCACTCAGATTTGGTTTTATTAGTCATGAACCAAGTAGAGATGACAAATAGAGTGTTTGAAAAAAAAATACTTGGATCCCAATAGAAATATTATTGCTGTGAATTCAGAGATAGGAAAGTCGTCAGCAGTATTGTAGACTGCTAGGAAATCAAGAAAAAATAAATATTAAAAATTACTTATTGGATTTAACTTTATAGAAGAAATCGTTAGTCTAAATGAAGTAGATTCAGGTAGAGTCCTAATTGAATAGACGGGAAATGGGGAAAAGTTAAGGGGTTATAGGTGGTGTAATGTAAACAAATGTAGGCCGTATTTTTAAGAAGATTTAACTGAAAAGAAGGAAAGAAGAATACCCATTATCATGGGTAATTGAAATTTCAGTATATGTGCTGTTGAAGCAAGCACACTAGTTGAAATGTTGAAAGGTTTTATACATTCCTTGGAGTATATATGTTATTATCTTTTAAAATTTTATTTAAGTTATACAAGTTTCATGTATTTCATATGTACAAATTTAGGAACATAGTGACACTTCACACCCTCCCCTCCATCCTGCCCATGTTCCAAAACTTTTCCTCCTCCTTTTATCATTTCTACTCTTAATTTTTGCAAAGATCTACTTTCAAGTTACTTTATAATCATAAAGTTAACTCTACACTAAGTAAAAGAGTTCAACAAGTAGTACAAGGAAAAAAAAAAACACTACTGTTGCAACAGATGAGACTGGTCTCTAAACAATCATCGAATCTCAAAGAGTCCATTTCACTCCAATACATTACATTTTAGGTACTCTATTATTTACCTCAGATCAGGGAAAACATATGTTATATGTCTTTTTGGGATTGGCTTGTTTCACTAAGTATAATGGTTTCCAGTTGCATCCAATTTGTTGCAAAAGACAGGATTTTATTTTTTTTATAACTGAGTAGTACTCCATAGTGTATATACACCATATTTCTTTATCCCCAACAGTTGATGGATATCTGGGATGATTCTATATCTTAGCTATTGTGAATTAGGTGCACTATACATAAGTATACAGATAACTCTTTCATACGATGTTTTTTTTATTTGAGTAAATTCTTAGAAGTGGGAATGGTTGGATCATATGGTAGGTCTATATTCAGCTTTTTGAGGTATCCCCATCCTGATTTCCACAGTGGATGGACCAGTTCACATTCCCACCAACAGTGGGTAAGGGTACCTTTTTCCCCCCACATCCTTTGCTAGCATTTGTTGTTTGTTGATTTCTCTATAAGAACTATTCTAATTGGGGTGTGGTGAAACATCATGGTGGTTTTGCCTTGCATTTCTCTGATGGCTAGTGTCTGTTGGCCATTTGAATCTTCTCTCTTGAAAAATGCCTATTCACAGATGTCCTAAAACAGCACTCTGGCCTCAGAATCAGCCCTTAAGGCATTTGATCTGGCTGAAGAGCCCACAAGAGTATTTCAGGCATGGAAAGCCAAGACACTCTGGCAAAAAAAAAAAAAAAAAAAAAAAAAAATCCTAAATGAAAGATCTCTGCAAGTGAGATAAAGAACGGGCCATCAAAGAAGGAGGTACTTTTCTCTGAAGGGAGGAGAGAACTTCCACTTTGACTATGACTTGTCTAAATTTGATCAGAGTTGGCAAACTCAAAAGGATTCCATAGCCTTGGCAACCCATAACAGGAGTCTAGGGTGATTACTGATGCCATAAACAATAGTGTCAATTGTTAGGTCACATTAGGAGTCACTGAGCACTTACTCCCCATGTAGGATCTCTGTCCTTAATGTGTTGTACAATGAAAACTAATGCCATAACTAGTATTCAAACAGTACTTTATACTTTGTGTTTCTGTGTGGGTGCAAACTGATGAAATCTTTACTTAATATATACTAAATTGATCTTCTGTATATAAAGATAATTGAAAATGAATCTTGAAGTGAATGGAATGGGAGAGGGAGTGGGAGATGGGAGGGTTGCAGGTGGGATGGTGATTATGGGGGAGAAAAGCCCCTGTAGTCCAAAAGCTGTTCTTTGGAAATTTATATTTATTAAATAAAAGTTAAAAAAAATCAAAAAAAGAAAAATGCCTATTCAAGTCCTTTGCCCATTTCTTAACTCTTCATAGGTTCTGGATATTAACTCTTTGTTGTGTAGTTTACAAATATTTCCTCCCATTTTGTCAGTTGTTCTTCACTTTACTGAGTGTTTCGTTTGCAATGAGGAAACGTCTTAGCTTGATACAATCCCATTTGTCAATTTTGGCTGTAATTGCCTTTGTCTCTGAGAAATTTTCCAAGAAGTTGTGATCTGTGCCAATGTCTTACAGAGTTTCCCCAATGTTCTCTAGTAATTTGATGGTATCAATTCATAGAATTAGGTCTTTGATCCATTTAGAGTAGGTTTTTGTGTTAGGTGTAAGGTAGGGGTCTAGTTTCATACTTCTGCATGGGGAGATCGAGTTTTACCAGCATCATTTGTTGAAGAGACTGTCCTTGCTCCAGGGATTAATTTTAGCCCATTTATCAAAGTAGTTGATTGTAGATATGTGGGTTGATTTCTGAAGTTTTTATCCTGTTCCATTCGTCTACACATCTGTTTTTTGTGCCAGTACCAGGCTGTTTTTATTCTAACTTCTTATCTTTTAATGAACAAATAGTATGATGTCAAAATTATTTGAAATCAAGTGTTTTTATATTCTATGAACCATTTTGTTTTATATCAGTGATCTGCAACTGTTGCAGTCCAGAAGAGCTGCCTAAAACTAGGATGGCAAATGCAATATTTTGCAACACAATTTTTCCGACAGCTATTATATCATGTAATGGATTTGGCACTTATGGTGATACCTAATGTTGAATCTAGACTCAGCAAGAAAGAGTACCATGATTTATTAGCCATGTCTGCCATTAGCTCAGAACTAGGGACTGATCCTGCCAGATACTTGCTGACACAAGCCTAGAAGTTTCGCTTGGTTTCAGAAACCTTAAAAGATTGGTTATTTGATCCTTAAGTCAAAATTAGCTTGATATAAATTCTTTTTATGCCTTAAAAACTTGTTTATGGTCAACAAGATATATTCTTATAACACAATAGCTATATTTTGTTATTCATTTAATAGTATTGCCTCATCATGTTCTGGAATTATTTTTGTGTAGAAATGTGTGGATTTATAATTAGATTTTTCACAATTTTGTACACTTATCTAATGATTGAGACTTTTCACGTGCAACAGTTCTGCTAACAATAACTTTCTAATGTTAGCACATAAATGTTTATTACTTAAATATATTCCTCCCTGAAAAACAGTTGATTGCAACATGCAGTGTCTTTTCTTCAGTGCTGTTACTGAAAGAAATATACCTTCTAGCTCAGTTGAAATTGGCATGTGAATTCAGACCTTGCCTGAACTACAGACTACATCCACATTATTGTCAGTGCTGCACAGGGATCTGGATGGGTGGATTTTATTTTCGCATAGGTCAAGAATTGTGGGTTCAAAAGAGAAGCAATAGGGGAGTAAGCAAAGCATCAGTTTTAAGACAAACCATTCATCCTGAGTGTTAAATCTGAAAGGATGAGGGCACAAAAGAAGGAAAGGATGTAGAGAGAAATCCCAGACTATCAATTATTTGGGCTGGAATTTTCCTTTGCCTTGAAATGGCAGACATACCCTAGGAGCCATGTTCAGTCACCCCAAGAACACTACAGCTGGATTTCACTGGCAAGATGACTAATAGACAATTAGGACACAATGGGGGTCATTTATCTTCAGAACATGTCTCTAATTTGCCAGTCAGTTTTATCTATGGAGGAATAAACTCACTGTTTAGTGGAACTGCTTGGTAGACATCCCAGAGTACCTAAATATATACTCCCTACACTAATATTTTAGATTGTAAAGAAGAAATGATGTATACAAGTGAATTTTTAAAGCATTAAATTTTTTATGAAAGAAACTGCCTCTCAATTAATTTAAATGCTATTACAATGCCATAAATGAACAAAACTCTTCATGATGTCATGGTTTCTAAGAGCATCTTTTAGCAGATAGGTTTTATTTTTAATTTCAAAACTGGATGTTGAATGGCACTGACATTTAAACACATGTATGTTGAAATAAAGCTATAGGGAAAAAAACTTGTTACATGGATGATAACAACGAAGAAGCAAAATTCCACTGAAATTTGAAGGATGCTATTATTTTAATGGGATATTATTGTATGAAGATAGGCCTAAGTAAAACTGATTTTATTCATAGTTTGCTGGTGGTGTTTATATTATTGGCCTCAAAGGCACGTTCATGATGATAAACTGGTGTCTTGAGTCTTATAAGCTGAGAAACGTTATAGAAACCTATAAATAAGTAGAGTCAATAAAGGCTCTGTTTGCACATCTGGGATTATTGGATTTGAGATCAATGAGCTTTCCGTCACCACGGTCACCACACATTTATAACCACTGGAAAACTTATTCAGGTGATCAATATATCTTAGAAATACAAGAAGCACCCATGTTACTACAAAAAAAGGAAATAACACAGAATATAGAAGCCTTAGGAGAAATCCAGGAGCCAACCAGAGGTTCAACACTGTGTCACTTCTCATTTTTTTGCTGAAGTGTTGGAAGACGCCTTGTTCTGTAACTGCCCTGTGCAAAGTCCTATCAAATACATTTTACCCAAGAGAGAAGTCAAGTGTGCTCTTCTAACTAAGTGCCTCCATATATCAAATCACCCTTTCTAGTAGCGAGCAAAGGTATGTGATTATCATTGTATTACGGTGCTTGCATTTTTTTTTCAAATAAAGAAATTAGAAGGGGAATTACACTTTAATTATAATTTTAAATTATATATATTTTAGCTATATAGACATTCTGTCAAACTTAACAGAAAAGTGATTGGCCTTTCATTTTCTGTATTCCTCATTTATTTCTGAGAATATGTGATAATATTTAGGTGCTTTGCCGTGTAGCTGCAAATTGTGTGATTAAATTGTTCTTTTTTTAAAATCCAATTGTGGAACCATTATTGTGAAACTATGACACAAGGTACTACTCAACTTCAATACAAATCAGTCCAGTGATTTTTAAAATTGACAAGTTCTGTTTACATCTTATTTTCATATACTCTTTTTAAACTGAATCATCTTTCTAAACATTAAAATATGTTTTGAAAATGGTAAAAATGTCTTTGAATATTTTTAAAAATGGCACAAAATAAGAAGGCCTTTAGGGTAGCTCATATGTGTATCAACTATGATTGCCTATTCTTAAATACTCTGGAACTGCTCACAATGTCCCATGAAAAGAAACACGTATCGATATCACTTCTTTTTTATTAGTAATTCAAACAGAAGCAAACAATGAAATCTTGGAATGATGTTATTCTTGAGTTTGTTCCTGAGGTTTACTTTATCTGAGAGAGGGAGAAACAGAGAGAGAGGTCTTCCATCCACTGGTTCACTCTCCAAATGGCCGCAGCAGCTGGAGCTGCGCCGATCTGAAACCAGGAGCCAGGAGCTTCTTCCAGTTCTCCCACATGAGTGCAGGGACCAAAGGACTTGGGCCATCTTCTACTGCTTTCCCAGGCCATAGCAGAGAGCTGGATTGGAAGTGGAGCAACTGGGACTAGAACCGGCGGCCATATGGGATGCTGGCACCGCAGGCAGAGGATCAACCCATTGTGCCAGAGCGCCGGACCCAAATTTAATTTTTAAAAAAGCCAAAATTCCTACAGAGGGGATGAAGTGAATTTGAGTATAGATCCTAAATTCAGGTCCTCAAAATGCATGCTCTTTCCTATATGTCATTCTTAATAATCTTTCTTTTTTTTTTCATTTTTTATACTACTGTTGTGTTCCTAACTATTTGCCCCAGATATACCATCCTCTATTTATGGTTCTATCCCAATTAATGATAAGAAGATCCATGCTCAAAATTTCCAAGGGAGGGGCTGGTGCTGTGGCACAGTAGATTAATCCTCTGCCTGCGAAGCTGGCATCCCATATGGGCCACCTGTTCTAGTCCCAGCTGCTCCTTTTCTAGTCCAGCTCTCTTCTGTGCAGTGGAGGATGGCCCAAGTGCTTGGATCCCTGCACCCGCATGGGAGACCAGGAAGAATCCTGGCTTTGGATCAGCACAGCTCCAGCCATTGTGGCCATTTGGGGAGTGAACCAATGGAAGGAAGACATTTCTCTCTGTCTCTCTCTCTCACTGTCTGTAACTCTACTTGTCAAATAAATAAATAAAATCTTTAAAAATATATATTACCAAGGGAACTAACAGAAGAAAAAGGGAAGCAAATTCAAGAAGCAAAACAATGCTCAATTTTATAAAAAATGGTGACATACATGCCAATGACTATTTCTCTTTTTGTTTTGTAAGATCCATTTCAGTTCATTCCTAACACAGGCATCACTCCATTTCATTTCTTATACATACATGTCCATTCAAAGAAAGAAGTTATCTTTACAGAAGCATAGAAGACATCATAGATCAACACCAGAGATGATGGTAACATCTATTCAAGACCTGCTGCCTTTTGAGAAGTTGTTTATTTCATCTTATGTCAGTAACCATCTAGTTACTATTGATCTACACTCTGAGTATATAGATGTATACTCTGAATTCTCTGTGCATTGTAGACAGCAAAAAGCAACAGATAACTGCAGGAAGATCGAGAGTAAGATAAAATAACAACAAATGAATGAATACAATTTTCATTAGTTTTAGAGTCAGATGAAAAACGACTTTATTCTTAGTTTCTCAAATATTGTGAAAACTTTATGATTAAGGCATAAACAATAATTCATGTATAACAAATAAAAGTAAAAATTCAGACATAAATGAGTAATATGGGAAAATAACCATTTTTTTCAGGAAAGAAATAAACCTAATTATGTCACTAGTTCTAGTTTCTTACATCATTTTTTACATTGTACATTTACCCTTAATTTTGTATGCCTCTGATCATCCCACACCTGATTTTTGAAAAGTGAAATAAAAGTCTTTTAAAAATACAGGATAATTTCCATAAGACAATATGATACATTCTTTTTTTTAAGATTTATTTATTTATTTGAAAATCAGAGTTACACAGAGAGAGAAGAGGCAGAGAGAGAGAGAAAGAGGTCTTCCATCCGCTGGTTCACTCCCCAATTGGCCTCAGCAGCCAGAGCTGTGATGATCCAAAGCCAGGAGCCAAGAGCTTCCTCTGGGTCTCCCACGTGGGTACAGGAGCCCAAGGACTTGGGCCATCTTCTACTGCTTTCCCAGGCCACAGCAGAGAGCTGGATTGGAAATGGAACAGGCATGTCTCAAACCGGTGCCCATATGGGATGCCGGTGCTTCAGGCCAGGGTGTTAACTTGCTGTGCCACAGCACTGTCCCCAATATGACACATTCTGAACATTTGCCAAATAAAATGCAACAAGTTATGTTGCGTTTTCTCACACATGATTGTAAGAAAATTGCATTGATTCTGGTCTTCGTGGGTCTCAAGTTGGAAACAGGAGTCAATCAGAAAAGAGTATTTCTGGCTTATGGTAAAATAGACATAAGAGTGGATACAGAGGGTCTTCCTGAGAGATTTTGACTTCCTAGGTGATTACAACCTAAGCTGTGTGGAAATCAAAAGTGAAATACCTTGTTTTAAAGGACAGACACTTAGTCAAGGCCAGAACACCAAAGTGTGTCACCTCTGGAGGAGCCTCTCACTATCACCATGTCAAGATGCAAACATCAGGGCATCTGGTCCCATGGAAGCCCCAGAGCAGGAGAGGGCACTGAATTGATCAGAGCTGGGTGTCTAGCATCTCACTAGCAAGGTGTAAGTCCTGCTGTTCCAGGTGAAGGAGTCTTTAAAAGGCCCCTTCCAGTTTATAATAATTAAAAATAGCTGCATCACTTAAATGTCACATTTTGAAAAAGAAAGGCAGTAATTATATAATTCTAATGTTAGGAAATAGAATAATTGAATGAGAAGGAAAATGGAGAAGATTACAATTCTGAATGTCAGAACTGGTGAAAAATGAGAGATGTTTATAAGGAAATGATGTTGGATGTTCTTTCATAGGTCATCATTTAAAAAATATCTTGGGACAGTTAATTCCATAAAATCTTCAAAATGAGTTAGTTCTGAATATATATATATATATATATATTTACAAACACACAAATAGAACATACAATTTATGTAAAGCAAATTGCTTTTCATTTTGAAGCTAAAGTACAAAGCTCGTACTTTCTCATTAGTCAAAAGAGAAAAGGGAAATAAATGTATCAAATTGGTTTTAGCAAGCTCAATAAAATTCATATTTTCTGTTTCATATAGGGATGTTTATGAAAATAATTCCTCCATCTATAAAGAAAAGCTTGTTACACAAATGAAAAACAAAGATTGTGTTATAAATGACAGGTTAATGTCAGTATTAACCCTTTTGGAAAAATCATAAAATTTTGATCCATGGAACTGAAGAAAATATATATAACATTGCAATAAAGCATCATGATATTGAGGGAAAATAAAGAGCCTTGTAATAATATAAACATTTTACTTTGTAGCATGCAGCTAACTAGATAATTTACCAATAATATGTACCTTTGAGATAATATATTACTTGGGTTTATAAGGCATATACACACAGAGAAATCCGTTAATCAATTTATTGCTAAAATGGAAAAAAGAAAACCCAGTCTAGTGAGGCATAATTCTTCATAAGGGAAAAATGGCAAGGGATTTTGGCCTCCTCTACCTTTTTGATAACTAAATGGTAAAGGAAAGTACACAATGTCACTTGAAATTAGCTGCATTTTTCAATCATTGCATATTTCTTCAGAGTGTGAGACTGTATATTAAAAGGAAACTAGAGCCATGGACTACTAATAAATGAAAGAAAACATAAATTTTAAGATGAAGGTATGTTTACTCAACTGTTAAGATTAGAAGTTTTGGCTATAAATAACTTGTTAAGCCTTTTCATATAAAATTTCCCCTAAAACTATAAAAAATTTTGAAAATTATAAGAAAATTTTGTAAATTCAGACTCTAATATATTAGAAACTCTTTTGGATAATCAATATTTTTAAATACTAAAATTTTGCATATTTATTTTGACATTTTTCATGTATTTCCATTTTATTTGAAAGGCAGAGGGATAGAGACAGAGACAGACATCTGCCATTTGCTGGTTCCTTTCTCCAGTGCCTGCAGCACCCAGGGCTGGGCCAGGCTGAAGCCAGGAGCCCAAGGGTCAATTTGAGTCTCCAGCCTGGGAAAGAGGGACCCAAGTACTTGAGCCATCATCTTCTGCCATCCAAGGTGTACATTAATAGGAATCTAGTTCAGAAACAAAGGAGCTAGGACTCAAGCCAGACATTCAGATATGGGGTACAGACTTCCCAAGCAGCCTCTTCACCCCTGTGTCAAATTCCCACCCTTTTTGCATACCTTAGCTTAGGGCTAAGCTTTTTGGAGTCATTGACACTTTTGCAAACCCTCTGTCTCTGCAAACAAGTAGGTGTGTACATTCCTAAGACACTGTGCTTTCTTTTCAAGGGGACTTGGACTTTGGTTTAAAGTCTCCAATTTAAACCCTAATGTATTATGTCACCCCTTGGAGTATGAACATTTATCAAGTTGTGCTCTTTATTTTTGTTTTCTCGTAAGACAATTTAAAGGAGGCAGAAAGGATAACGCTGCATTTTTTCTTTCCAGGGTGAAAAGCTGGTAAGATTATGTAGCTTGTATCCTATATACAAAAGCAACTGTAGTGGGGGCTGGCACTGTGGTGTAGCAGGTAAAGCCACCAACTGTAGTGCCGGCATCTCATATGGGCACGGGTTCGAGACCCGGCTGCTCCACTTCCCATCTAGCTCTCTGATATGGCCTGGGAAAGCAGTAGAAGATGGCCTGAGTCCTTGGGCCCCTGTACCCACACTGGAAGACCTGGAGGAAGCTCCTGGCTCCTAGCTTCAGATTCGCACAGCTCCGGCCATTGTGTTGTGGGCCAACGGGGGAGTGAACCAGTGGATGGAATACCGCCCCCCCACCTCTCCTTCTCTCTCTGTGTAACTCTGACTTTCTAATAAATAAATAAATCTTAAAAAAATACTTTCTACTTTAAAAAAAAAGCAACTGTAGTGGAGGTAGAGTGAGAGGGATGGTTGAAATTAGCAAGCCAGGATCTCTGTGACTTGAAAATTGTGTAAGCCTAGAGAACTACCCATTTTCTAGTTTGCTTAGAAAGCTGTTTCTTGCACAAAGTTAGTATTAGATGTTGCCTTGCAACAGCTCCTCCAATTTGACTATTTTTGTACCATGGGCATAAAGAAAACATGTATGTGTATAAGTGCTCATGCACACACATCATAAACTGAAAGATCACTATGTTCCTAAATATTATATATATATATATATATATATGAAATACATGAAACTTGAATACCTAAAATAAAATTTTTAAAAATAAGTAAAAATAAAAATGCAAAAATGAATTAAAAACTCATCTTTCTGGCACTTGTTCCCATTCACTCATTTAAAGTCCATTTCATTCTTAGGAAGAGTAGTTCTTTCTTTGCTCAAGTTTTCAATTTGCCACTGGTGATCAAGATGTGATGAAAAGATATTTACTGAAACAAATTCTCTTTCTTCATAGTGAGTATAGCCTAACAGTGAGAGGTCATTTTTAGCTAGTGGGAAAATCATTTTGTATTCCATGCAAATCTAGACACATACTATTTTTTATTACTTAAGAGAAAAGAGACATGAGACACCTTAGGAGAGGAGAGGCTTTTAATGTAACTCTTGCCTGTGTGTATGTATGATGGCTTTCCTTCCAGGCCCACAGGGAATTTGGATACCTAGGTTGAATCATACTTCTCAACTTGATTAGGTATCCTGGATCAAGGCTCGTTGGAAAAATGCTCCGCACCCACAGCATCCAAACGAAGCATCCTTTCACTTCTGTTCCTTCTATGTCTGGGCTGTGACTCAGTAACCATTCTCAGGTGGTTTCTATAAAACTGAAGCCTGTGGAGTCCAAACAACACACTTAGCCACTTTACTTAAGCTGTCAACTCGAACAGAGCCCTGGCAAACAGAGACAGCACTACTGGGTTTACACAGGACCCACAAAAAAAGAAAAGTTTCCATTTTGTAGCTTCATTAGATTTTTTTTTTTATTTCAATGCTAGAAGACCCTGGGAACTGCTAGGCTCTGAGGTTTTTGATTATGTAAAGCAAAAGCTGTCATTTCTGTAGTGAAGAATTCTGTCACATGTCTTCATGTGCATTGTCTAAATCAGAAGACATTTTAATACAAATTTAGTACACATTCACTTTTCCTACCATGCACTCACTAACATGCAATAAATATGTATTGCTGCTGATTGACTTCAGAAACCAGGATTTGTTGGAGCCCACTGTGATAGACAGCTGCAGATGAATTGGACGTAGTCGTTGCACTGCCAAGCTCCTCTGTGCTACAAAAATCTGGAGAGGCTATCAAAGCGTCTACAGTATGGCTCTCTGCCCTCCGTTGCAGGCGTCATAGGTTAAGCCTCCCTTGTCTCATTCCAGCCCAGACTATATGAAGCAGAGTTAAAGGTGTTGCAAATGCTCTTGATTCAAATGCATGCTGAGCTCTCCCCGATCAGTTTGTTCCTTGGGGCGATATCACAATTTCATCTTGTTCAAGCTGTCTACATTCCTGTTTACTTAGGTTTGCAAATGGAATTTCAACACTCAAATTAGTACTGACAGTACAACCTGCAAGGGTTCTAAATCCTCATTTGCCTTCATTCCAAGGGACAGCACTCTATTTTCAGAGCAATATTGTTTTACATCAAAATGGCTCTCATGGCATGAAACATAATGACATGAAAATGCATGGCATGAAACCTTTACATTCCTAGTTTTAAATGCAGCAATCATAGTGTTAAAATAAACACCAAAGGCCGCCTGCCTAACTCCTTGACCAGCCTTGTTTCTTTCTTTTGTTCCATATACTTTCCTCAGAGGGGCAGAAAGGCATGTGCAAACAAGAGGAAAACTGTTTTTAGCTTGTAATTCAACAGTGCATGAAAATGATGCCATTTTCCCTGTAATAAATAAACAACTTCTGACCTACAAAATCCTTTGCTGCTAAGGTTCTGGTTGAACTGTCTGGAGGTTCGGTGTCATGATTACTGGAAGTAAGTCATGCAACCTTTAAATAGGCAGGACTGGAGACAGGACAGTCAATGAAAAGAAATCCTAGAGAGAGTGAAAAACTGCTCATCCTACCTCAGACCTATAAGATCGGAAAACTTAAGCAAAGTCATTGAATTGTTTCCTCTTTTGAACAATGAGAGCGGTGGTGCTCACCCCTGACTGAATGTCAGAATCATCTCAGAATTTTTTTATGAAATACATGTAATTGGGTGCTCTCCAGACGAAATAAAAATTTCCAGGCATGTAGCCTCAATTACTGGTGTGAATTAGATACTCCCCAGGGCTCCTACAGCTGACTGAATGAGCAAGATCTAGCATTCTCCTTATGAAGACATACAAACAACCTCCTATTTTCAACCACGTACCCACCTGGGATGTCAAAATTAAATTGTGCCTCTAGTTCTTGAGCCTTGTGGGATTCTGCATCACGGATAGATGTATTTTCCACTGCAGCGCTCCTTGCAGCCACCTGAGATTCAGCTTCCTCTGCTCTGAAACTTCTACCCTTTATCTTGTTGTAGAAATGAGTTTCCATCTCTTATCTGATTTTATATCCTCATGTTAAAGGATTTCTGATGTTTTTCTTTTCATTAACATTTTAATGATGTCTTGAGAAACAGTGGAGAATTAAGTGTTTAATCCACCAGATTTATAGCTACCCATTTCCTTCTGTAAGTATCTCTGGATTTCTCATGAGCTTTGTTGGGGTTTGGCTCAATCTCCCTTTCCCTAAAATGCCAGCGTTCCAGCCCCCATTGAAGAGCTCCGTCACTACCCATCTATGAGTGACACACGACACATCCTCAACCCTTGTCTCCTTCACAGTTGTCAATCCACCTACTGCACATCCTTAGTCTCATTTAGGATTGCAAGGAGAAGGAATTTTTTGTATTATTCCAGAGCAGTCTTCTCTCCATTCCACCTCCCTGAATCCATCCATGTCTGTTCTCTTCTGTGCTTTCCACAAATCTTACTTCTACTCACTTTAGTAACAGATTGTTCAATTTCCTTATGTATAACCTTTGTTACAACAGCTTAATGAAGAAACGATTTTAAAATATTTAGGAAAACACTTATTTTTTAAAGATTTATTCATTTGAAAGGCAAAGTTGCAGAGATAGAATAAGAAAGTAGGGGGTGGGGGAAGACCTTCCACCTGCTGGTTCATTCCCAAATGAATAGGTCAGGCCAAAGCCAAGAGCCAGAAGCTTCATCCAGGTCTTCCATATGGGTGATAGGGTCCCAACTGCATGGACCATCTTCTGCTGCTTTTTCAGACATAAAGCAGAGAGCTGGATCAGAAGTGGAACAGCCAGGAATCAAACAAGCATTCTAACCTGTAGCAGCATCCATAACCTGCTACACCTCAATACTAGTCCCCTAATTAGAATATTTTTAAGGAGGGATAATTTTTGAGCAGTGCTAGGAACAGTTTAAAGAAATTTTGTACAGATGAAAATCCAAAAAGACCTTGCAGATTTTAAAAAATATATTTAATCAAAAAGAGGGAGAGAGAGAAAGAGTGGGTGGGGAAGAGATCCCATCCACTGGTTCATTCCCCAAATGCCCACAATGATTAAGCCCAGGCTGTGAATTTGGAACTTTATCAAATAACCCAATTGCTAGAGTATCACTGTTGCATCCTGGAATCCAGACAGGAGCTGGGACAGAAACCCAAACCTCTGAGAGAGGATGCAGACATCCCAATTGGTGCTCTAAACTCTAGACCAAACATTCACTCTGCATGTTTTCTTAGAAGCAATGGTACATATGATCAAAAATTCGTAGTACAGAATTATACAAAATGAAATTTGAAATGTTGCTTAACCTACATCAATATCTGTTAATTAAATTTCTATATTATATTCTTCAACATATTCATTTAGGCAGAAATATATGGCTTTACAAATCAATATTAGTAGTGGTATCAATTTTTGTTACATAAAAAGAGGGTACACTATCATCCTACTTTGCAGCTTTCTCTTTTCATTTAATATGTTGGAAATTTGTAATTAACTTAAGCCTGTGTGTTCATGGATTATTGAAGCATCTACAGGAAGTAGACAAAATAAGGAAATGTACAGTATTTAACCAATATGATTTTTTTCCTTTGAAACTCTGAAAGCCTCTCTAAAAGAAAACTTCTGAAAAAAATTATAAACTTCTTTATTAATTTATCTCTCAGTGTTGGTTTAATTATAAGTTTAATTACCTTTTTCTACTTTTTTTTCTAGTGTTAGTAGTAATAGAAAATTCAGATGAATTATTGATGCCACCAATAGAGATAGACCTGATTCAACCCTGAACAAAATAACCCTGGTCAGTAAACACTTTAATAAACTCACTGAACCTTAATGACTTTGATTGTTTCCATCATCACATATGTCCCTAAAAGCAATCTAATTCTATACTTCTCACAATTATAACAAAAATAATTAGGGGCCGGCACTGTGGCTCACTTGGTTAATCCTCCGCCTGTGATGCCGGCATCCCATATGGGTGCCAGGTTCTGGTTTCGGTTACTCCTCTTCCAGTCCAGCTCTCTGCTGCGGCCAGGGAGTGCAGTGGAGGATGGCCCAAGTGCTTGGGCCCTGCACTGGCATGGGAGACCAGGGGAAGCACCTGGCTCCTGGCTTTGGATCAGCGCAGCACGCCAGCCGTGGTGGCCATTTGGGGGGTGAACTAACAGAAGGAAGACCTTTCTCTGTGTCTCTCTCACTGTCTAACTCTTCCTGTCGAAAAAAAAATAATAATTAACCTTCAGCTTCAAGATTTTGAAGGTCAGCCAGAACCAAAATAGGAACAACCCAATCTACATTTTCAACCATATTTCCAAATATTCATAACTCAGCTGTGTATTTAGAAGTGTATTACTATTACTATTTTGTGTCATTCTGTATGTGTGTACCTCATCTTTCTCAGTGTGTGTGTGTGTGTGTGTGTTTTAGAGTTCTCCAGAGAAATAGAACCTAGAGGGATTGGCTTATGAATTACAGAGTGTGAGAAGGTCTGTAACTGGAAAATTGGAGACCAGGGGAAGATGATGATAATGTTTCAGCCTGAATCCAAAGGCGTAAGAATCAGAAGAATTGATGATGTGAGTTCCAGTTCAAGTCTAATTACGATGGGAGAAGATGAATGACCCAGCTTACAGTCAGAAAGAGAGGGAGAAGCATCCCTTATTTCCTGTTGTTCTATTCAGGTCTTCAATGTACTGGATGTGGTTCAATATGTGATAACTTTAAATTTCCTCAAAAAAAAAAATCTTAAAGAAATTGAATAGTGTGGTTATGAGAATCTGTAACCATAATAGCTTTAAACTACATTGAAATGTAACATATTAACAAAGCATAAATAAAGTCTCAGAGAAAACAGTCCTTTTCTCATTACAGAGTATGTAGGAATGATATGTCGTCATTTCTACTTATGCTGTGGCTATATCGTTCCTCATTTGGTGCTGTGCTTGCAATGAAATCAGCTGTGATTAATTTACTCCATTAGGAAACTCAAGTATGAAATATTTCAAATCAACTCAAAGTGCATATTTGAAAATGACAAATGGTTCTAAACTTTAAAGCCAATCCATCATCTTCTCCAGAAATGTGTTTTCTCCAGTATTAATGTTGCTTCCAATTATGCACGTTTTTACACATGACTATTAGCTACAGATTTTACAAGGTGAAGTCTCAGGGTTGCATTTACAGTTCTAAGATAACTTATCCAACATTTTTGTTCACAGATAAATTCTGAGTATTGGACACTCAGCTTTGGCATCTGTATTCTTTTTCCTTTCTCTCCTATTTCCAGGATCTGTCATATCTTCTTCAAGAAACTCTGCTTCAAGAAGCAATGACTGACATCTCTTGACATGCACCTTTGGATTCACCAAGATCACACTTCCCCAGAGCTGTTCTCAGCTAATAGCAAAAGGTAACCTTTGCTCAGGGAGTCCCCAATGATCTGGTCAAAAAACAATTGAAACCCACATTGCAGTCTCAGTTCCTCCCTCTAGCGGGAGAGACTGCCCTACCACAGGTGACAGATACACATCTAATGTGAAATCTCTGCCCCTCCACCTGCATTTCACCCTCACTTTTATCCCGAACAGATATCGTCCCTAGTAAATCCCTCATGAATAAAGTCCACTTTTCTTCTTTCAGGATTCAGACTGCCACCATCTTCTTTATAGGAATTTTCTCAACTGCCCCTTAAATGTTGGTGTTTCCCAGGATCCATCCCCTGCTTTTTTAACTTAACATTAACTGATTTTGGTTGTTCTCATCTACAGCACAAGAATCCCTGTGTTAGTATGTCCCAGATCTTTATGTCTAGAGAAACCTTCCTGAACAACTGGAATTATATTAGCACATAAGCTTACTATTCTTCACAGGCACCACAAAATCAAGATGTAATAAATTGGGTATGTAGAACCTACCAAACCCATTATTTCTCTTGTAGTATCTATCACAGTTAAATTCCAACATCATCAACTGCGAAAAATTCAGCTATCTAAATCAGAAAACTAATACACATCTCTGAACTCCTTATTCCTCCATCCTATTATGCTATCCTCATGGCTTGTTAACCCCTCCTTCTTAACAGCTCATGAATTTATTTTCTTTTTTGATTGTTTTTCATATTTTTCATTAATTTTTTATATTTTAATTTTTTTTATAAAATGGGAACACACTTCATGCATTTTGTACACACAATTTTAGGAGCATAATGATACTTCCTACAACTCCCTCCCTCCCTTCTACTTTCTTTCCTTCTTTTCTTATTTTTCTTTTAGTTTTTATGACATATTTTCAATTTTTTTGTAATCACAGGCTTAGCCCTCCACTAAATACAGAATTCAACAAGTTACTAAGTAGGAAAATCACTGCTCCTCAAGAATATAGACATGGGCTATAAACAATAATCAAATCTCAAAATGTCAATTTCACTCAAATACACGATAACATTTTGTACTCTATATATTAGTTACCACAAATCAGGGAAAACCTATGATATTTGTCTTTTTGGGAATGGCTTATTTCACTGAGCTTAATGGACTGAGAATCAAAAATTGTGTCTTCGAATAGCTGGGCTCCTCATCCCTACTGCTGCTTGGTTATAATAACTTCAGTTGGCAGCCTGGCAAAAATTCCTCTCTCTTCCAATGAAAGTGAAAATTCTTCTGAGTATCTAGTTTATTAAGCAAATAAAAGATGAACTTACCTATTCCACCCTTGCCTTTTTTGTTTTATCAGGAGCAGGCTAGATAGGATTACAGTTCCAGCCCTCTGATGGGTTTTGTCTCCACCCTCTGGTTGATTGTTAGCTGCTATTCTGTTCTTCCCCAAAATTGTGATTAGAAGATACCACTTTGAGAATTTTTTTCCAGTCTTCTTTCCTGGAGTCCCCTTCCTGAAGCTGCAACAGGAGGTTTTGATTTCAGTAAATTTTTCTTTGCTCACTGTATAAATAACAAAAAGAAAAGGAAGTTCAATAAAATTCTTATGAGAATAAACTGATCTCTACAAGAGAATATATATAGACATTGATTTTGAGGATTCTTAAATCACACAACTAGGTTTCTATTGGATTGCATCCTTTCAGAGTAAAACCATCTGTGGACAAGCTTCACCATAAACATAGAACTTCTATGCCATGTTTTAGTGGTTTGTTTTCAAAGCAGTAAAATAGCAATAAAAATGTCACTGACTCTCAAGTATACAAATTAGATAAAGAAATACTCTGTAAAAAAGAGCCATAAATATTAGCCTGAATTCATCTTTTATCAAGAAGGAGAAAATTAATCAACAGGAAGTTAATGGATAAAGGAAAATAAGATCTCAAATAGAGAACAGAAAGAGGGAAAAACCCAGAATGCAATCATCTCAGGATGGGCATTTGGGCCAGAATCAAGCCACTGCTTGTGAAGCCCACGTCCTGTATCAGAGTGCCTGGTTTACTTTCCAGCTTCTTGCTAACTCACACCCTGGGAGGTAGCAAGTAATAGCTCAAGTAATTGGGTCCTTGACAATCAAGTTGGAGACCTGGATGGACTTCTTGGTTCCCAACTTTGGTTTGAACCAACTCTGACTGCTGTTGGCATTTGGGAAGTGAACTAGTGGATAGAAGATCTCTCTCACTGTCTCTCTTTTTTTTTTCTCTCTCTATCTCTCTTTCCTTTCTTTTCAAATGAGAAATTAATCAACTAAAGTTTTAAAAAGAAAGTAGGTGTTTAAAACCATAAGCAATTTTATATGTACAAGAATAGAATAAATTCCAATTTTGTGTTAATTTTGGATCATAGATAATGTTTTAAGCATCCAAGACAGCTTTGGAACTTGCATATAAAAATTCGTCAATTTAATAATATATTTTACTTAGGAAATAACAAGTAAGTATACACACACACACACACACACACACACACATATATATATATGAAGGGGGTTTTAACTGTGACTTAGGAGTAAGAGTCAGAAATGACTATACTGCCAACAAAGAAGGGTCTTGTGTAAACTCAACTGTGATTGATTCCTAAACCCACAGGAATAGTCTTAAAACAAATCAGCCAGATGCAAATAGAATTAACCTATATTAATCTTTGTTCTCCAAAGAGAAAAATATTGTTACGTACTCAAAGAATGACTGAAAAATAAATTTAGGTAATCCTACCAAAATACACTGTCATAGTTATCACTCTTAAACCATTCTTAATTATGTACTATTAAATTATCCAATTTATGCATTATTATTCAATGTTTCATTTGTTGTTACCTGACTGATGCACAGAAAATGTAATGTAGCATTTGGGAGGGAGGCAGGAGGATAGCTTCAATAAAATATCCTTCACAATTTTCTAGTTTTTCACCTACTTTTTCAAAGCATTTTCACATCTGCTATGCATACAATTGTACTTGTAGAACTGAAAATAAATGCCTCATTTTGGTTTATTGGGGAATCCCTGATTTATATTTTCTAAAATGGTACACTTCTAGTCCCTCTTCCCATCTAATTGCTGAAGTATAGACTTAAGGATAATCTCCTTACCACTTAGTTCTCCCTTGAGGTAACTATTCAGAAGCTAGATGAGCCTATCCATGTTGCTTTGTTTTGCATTAGTGAACAAGTTGCCAAACTTCTTATCCCACTTGTGCCTAGTAGTAAAAATAGTAGAGCCCAACTGTGAATCTTTTGTGATTTCATGAGGAGATGATCCAAAGAACTGTGGAAGTAAGTGGTTAGATGTTCAACATTACCTCTCAAATATAGCCTTTTTCCACAGATATACCCTGAGGGATGCTGCTCTGAAAGCATTAGTGTAAAACTCAAATTAGTAAATAGAAAATAGTATTTTCTAATTAGTAAATTAGAAAATAGCAAAACACATAGCATATTCATAACCTAATTTAATTTTTATAGCTTCTCAAACACGAAAGAGAAAGATGAGAACTGCACAGTGATACAGGACTCATAATTTTTAATTTCTCCCAAGAGACACAAGACAAAAACTATAATTTTAAATCTTATTTTTTTTTAGATTTTATTTATGTATTTGAAAGGTAGAGTTACAGACAGTGAGAGAGAGAGACAAAGAAAGGTCTTCCTTCTGTTGGTTCACCCCCCAAAATGGCTGCTACGGCCAGAGCTACACTGATCTGAAGCCAGGAGCCAGGTACTTCCTCCTGGTCTCCCATGGGGTGCAGGGCCCAAGCACTTGGGCCATCCTCCACTGCCCTCCCGAGCAAAAGCAGAGAGCTGGACTGGGAGAGTAGCAGCCGGGACTAGAACCCGGTGCCCATATGGGATGGAGGCACCACAGGCAGAGGATTACCCAAGTGAGCCACAATGCCAGCCCCAAACCTTATTATTTTTTTAAAAAATATTTTAGGGGTGAGATTCCAAGAGGGTGGAATAGGGAACAATGTACTGTGCTAGGCTAGTGACAAATAATTTTTTTAAAAATGTAGGAAGTGCACTCTCAGGGGAGAATTAGAGAGAAAAAAAGCAGTGGAAATTCTACAGAAGGAAGAGGAACTCCATGGACCTGTGGGGAAGGTGTGGCTGTGCAGCATTAATAGGACACAACACATGACTCCAGCAGCCAAGAGTTGGAGAGGGTGCAAGCTGGAGATGGAGGTGAGGTCATACTGCAGCAATCTGTGGTTTCATAGCCAGAGGCAGAGCATGGCCTGAGTCTGGCCAGGGGCCCCAAGGACTACAGGGTACTTGTGGACCAAGTAGAAGTAAAAGGAACACATTACTGTCACCCCAGCATACCCACCATGATACCTGGTACCCAGCTAAGAAAGGACCAACACCATTTCAGGCAAAAGCAGCAGCTGTGGAAGCTCTGGTACACATACACAGCAAGTGGCTGAGACAGGAGGCCATCTTCACAGCAGTATTGGCAGCAGCAGCAGGGAGAGGGCAACATTTGGCCCAGTGGCACCCATGTATGCATTTGATCCAGAGATTCTAGCAGAGGAAAAAATATTCAATCTCCATTGTCTTTGAACCTGGCTGGGAGGATTGACAGGAGGCTGAGTATCAATGTGACTGTGAGTTGTTCACACCTCCCCAACATACCATATGTTCTGTGGCTCAAACTGCTTAGGTGTAGCACCCACATACAGCCTGCTTAAGGAAGGCCTACCTCTCTGTGGACTGGATAGTCTGGTGGGGCAGAGTGGACCCTCTGCACCCAGTGGCTGTGGAGGCCTTCTGTGCTGAGACTGTGAGGACTCTGATGGCACTAGAGGGTACAAGATGTAGCAAGGTCTCTGGGCAACCATGGTTTGTGGTTTCACTTGCTCAGAGTTCCTTGGTAGCAAGGAGCAGATCACTGCAGTGGGATAAGCGCTTGGAGTGAGGACTACACATGTCATTTGTGTGGTTCACACGACTGTACAGACGACACCAACTGGAGCTAACACCCAGACATCAATCACCTTGGGGGAGAGGATGTGAGGGTATAGTTCTCCCAATAGGGGTGACCATTCCTCTCCTTCTGTTAACAAGAGGAAATCTATACCATACCCAACTAGGTTGATACCATGGATACTCACCCAATCTTGGAGCACTGACCAGAGCTCCCTGGCCACACCCAGTACAAACCTCTGGATATTTCCTGAAAGTGAAGACATAGCCACAGAGCCATAGTTCAAAGATAAAAGCCATCAAAGGAAGAACCAAGAAGTATCTCCACTGCCTAAAATGAAATGAAGAAATAAAAAAAAAAATAAGGAACCCTCCCTCCCCCACAAAGGAACACAACAACATTTCAATATTAGAATGTGAAGATGAAGAGATTGATGAAATGCTGGAAAGGGAATTCAAAAGATTAATCATAGGATTACTCAAAAGCAGTCAGAAACAATTCCACAAGTTAAAGAAATCCCTACATGACATGAATGAAAAATTTTTCCATGGAATTGAGATTTTAAAGAAAAATCAATATTAAATACTAGAAATGAAGAACTCAATAGATCAAATAATAATGTGGTAGAAAGCTTGAACAGCAGACTTTGTGAGGTGGAAGAAAGAATAGTCAAGCTAGAAGAAAATTTTTGGAGCTATCTCAGTCAGTCAGAAGTAAAAAAAATAAGAATTTAGAAAAATCAAAAACATTATTGATTTATGTGATACTATCAAATGACCTAGCATACCTGTCTTAAGAGTTCCTTAAGGCATAGAAAAAGATAATGAATTACAAGGCCTATTTAGTGAAATCATTACAGAAAAATTCCCCAATTTGAGAAATGGATATCCAAGTACCAGAAGCACATAGAATTCCTAATAGATATGACAAAAAAAGATCTTCACCATAACTCATTGTAGTCAAATTTTTGACAACATGAAGGAAAGATTCTAAAATGTGCCCAACAGAAATGACAGATTACTTTCAGAGGGTCTCCAATTAGACTCACAGTTGATTCTTATCAGACATCTACAAAGTAGGAAAGAATGGCAAGACAGAGTCCAATTCTTAAGAGAAAAGAATTCTCAATCCAGAATGCTGTACCCTGCAAAGCTCTCATTTATGAATAAGGGTAAGATAAAGACCTCCCATAACAAACAAAAATTGAAATAACTTGTCACCACTTGTCCAGACTTACCAAATATGTTTAAGGATGTGCTACACACAGAAACACAGAAAGATAGCCATCATTATGAAAGAATGGGAAGGCAAAAACTCTCCCAGTAAAAGTAAAAAAAAAAAAAATCCAAATAAACGATAGGATTAGCCATGGAAAAATGTCAGGGCCAAGTTGTTACTTATTAATAGCATCCTTGAATGTAAATGGTGTAAACTCTTCAGTTAAAAATATACTGATTTTAACTTCGGTTAAAAGATGCAGAATGTATAAGACACATCTGTTTGCTGCCTACCACAAATATATATCACCAACAAAGATACACACAGACTGAAAATGAAAAGATGGAAAAAGATATTCCACACTAACCAAAAGCAAAAAGGGCCAGGGTAGCCATCCTAATATCAGACAAAAAAGACTTTAACACAAAAACTGTTAAAAGAGACAAAGATGATAGAGCTGGAAAGTCCCACTATGTTCCTAAATCTGTATATATGAAACAGATGAAACTTGTATAACTTAAATAAAATAAAAATAAATAGATAAAAGAGACAAAGAAGGGTGCTATGTAGTGATTAAGGTATCAATGGATCAATTCAACAGGAATATATGACTATAATAAATGTACATGAACCCAATTACAGGGTACCTGGCTATATCAAAGAAATGCTAATGAATCTAATTGGAGACTTAGACTCCAATACAATAGTAACAGGTGACTTCAAAACCATAATTTCATCAATGGACAGATCAACCAGACAGAAAATCAACAAAGAAACAACAGAGCTATTTGACACTATGGACCAAATGAACCTAACTGATATCCACAGAACTTTTCATCCAAAAATTGCAGAAAACACATGCTTCTCATCAGTGCATGAAACTATTTCCAAGATAGGCAATATGGTAGGCCATTAAGCAAGCCTTAGCAAATTCAAAAGAATTGAAATCAAACCATGGATTTTCTCTGACCATAATAGAATGAAGCTGGAAATCAAAAATTCAAGTATCACTAGATCATATGTAAATACATGAAGACTGATCAACATGCTCCTGAATGAACAGTAGGTCATAGAAGAAATCAAGAGATATCAAAAAATTTCTGGAAATGAATGGAGATAAGACATCATTTCAAAACTTATAGGATACAACAAAAGTAGTATCAAGAGGGAAGTTTTTTAGGGATGGCAATGTGGTATAGTAGGTTGAGATTCTGCCTGGGGCACCAGCATCCCATATAGGCAATAGTTCAAGTTCCAGTTGGTCCACTGAAAAACCAGCTTCCTGGTGATGCAGAACAAAACCCATATGGTTATCTCAATAGATGAACAGAAAGCATTTGATAAAATACACAACCTTAAGCAAATTGGATATAGAAGGGACATTCCTCAACACAATCAAGGTAATTTATGTTAATGCTTTGCCAGCATCCTATTGAATGGGGAGGAGCTGGAAGCATTCCTTTTAAGACTCAGAACCACGCAAGGATGCCCACTCTCACCATTCTTTTCAACATAGTCCTGGAAATTTTAGACAGAGCCATTAGGTAAGAAAAATCAAAAGGATACAAATTGGAAGTTAGGGCATCAAACTATCCCTATTTGCAGATGACACAATGTTATACGTAGGGGATCCAAAAGATTCCACTGGGAGATTAGTGGAACTCATAAAAGATTTTGGTAAAGTAGCAGGTTATAAAAATCAAAAAAATGGGAAAATCCAATGATGTTCATGGACTGGAAGAATAAATATCATCAAAATGTCCATACTACCAAAAACAATTTACAGATTCAATGAGATACCAATACAAATACTGAAGGCATTCTTCTCAGATCTGGAAAAAATGATGTTGAAATTCATATGGAAACACAGGAGACCTTGAATAGCTAAAACAATCTTATGCAACAAAATCAAAGCCAGAGGCATAACAAAGCCAAATTTCAACACATAATTCAAGGCAGTTGTAATCAAAGCAGTCTGATACTGGTACAAAAACTGTTGGATAGACCAATGGAACAGAATAGAAACACAGAAATCAATCCAAACATCTACAATCAATTTATATTTGACAAAGGAGTTAAAATCAATCTCTGGAGCAAACACAGTCTCTTCAACAAATGGTGCAGGGAAAAATGGATTTCCACATGCAGAAGTATGAAGCGAGACCCCTACCTTACACCTTACAAAAAATCCATCAAATTATTAGAGACCATCAGAGAAACCCTGCAAGATATTGGCACAGGCAAAGAGTTTTTGGAAAAGACCCCAGAGGCACAGGCAATCAAAGCCAAAATTGACAAATGGGATTACATGAAATTGAGAAGTTTCTGTACTGCAAAAAAAAAAAAAAAAGCATTTAGCAAAGTGAAGAGGCAACCAACAGAATGAGAAAAATATTGGCTAACTATACAACTGATAAAGGATTAATAACAGAGTAGATAAAGAGATCAAGAGATTCAAGAACAACAAAACAAACTATCCAGTTACTAAATGGGCAAACACACCCTCAGTTTTTTTTCACAGTCCTGGTACAGAAGCCTCACATAGTCACATGCTCCTAGCGCCTTGTTAGTTCTCCTCAACTAACTCCAATCAAGAGTCTCCACTGCTGATTGCCAGGCACAGAGAAGAGCTGGTGCAGCTGTTACATATGTCCAAAATGGTGCCTGCTCTATCAACTTGCTGGTACATAGGCTCTCTACGGCTGGAGTCCCGAGCCATGGGTGTCCACACCCTCCACATAGGTCCACTGTGTCCCTGTATCTGCAGTAGAGTTTCTTTTGCCATTTTGTTCCCAACTATTCCCTGAAACTACACCCTCTCCACTTTTTTTAAATTGTCTTCTCCTGGGATAGAGCAGTAAGCTCCCTCCCTACTCTGCCATCTTGGAACTGCTCCTGGGCACTTTTGTCAAATCAGTGGGCTATATGTATGTATGTGAACTAATTTCTGGATCCTCTATTCTGTTTCACTGGACACCATTATGCTTAGTCTCTCCCTCTCCCTCTCTCTATCCCTTTTAAGATTTATTTATTTGTTTGAAAGTTAGAGTCACACAGAGAGAGGAGAGGCAGAAAGAGAGAAAGGACTTCCATTTGCTGATTCACTCCCCAATTGGCCACAACTACTGGAGCAGAGACGATCCAAAGCTAGGAGCCAGGAGTTTTCTCAGGGTCTTCCCACATGGGTGCAGGGGCCCAAGGATTTAGGCCATCTTCTACTGCTTTCCCAGGCTGTAGCAGAGAGCTGAATCGGAAGTAGAGCATCCAGGTGGCAGCTTTACCCACTACGCCATAGCGCCAGCCCCTATGCTTATTTCAAAAAGACAAATATTATGTTTTCTATGATGTGTGGCAGTTAATATAGGATACAAAAAAAAACATGTATAGGAATGGAATGAACATCTTGTAATATTGTCACTCTTTACCCTTTTTATCCTCCTCTAGAACTGTGGTCTTCCTACTTGTTATTTGTTGAATATTATGGCTAGTGGTGAATTAAGCCTGTGATTTTAGAGTGGATTAAAATTATGTCTTTGCAAAAATTAACTAAAATAAAAAAATGGAGGGATGCACAGTGATTGGGAGAAGGGGAGGGGGAGGGAGAAAAGAATTGTTATCTTCCTAGAACTGTATCTATGAGGAGCCGGAGTTGTGGCTTGGTGGGTAAAGCCCCTGCCTGCCAGTTCAAATCTGAGGTGCTCCACTTCCAATCCAGCTCCCTGCTAATGCACCTGGGAAAGTGATGGAAGATGACCCAACCCATGGTCCCCTGCAACTACTTGAAGACCTGGAAGAAGCTCTTGGCTCCTGGCTTCAACCTTGCCCAGACCAAGCTATTGCAGCCATTCAGAGAGTGAACCAGTGGATGGGAGATATCTCTGTCTGTCTGTCTCTCTCTCTAACTCTGCCTTTCAAATAAATAAGTAAAATTGTGGGCCAGTGCTGTGGCACAGTGGGTTAAAGCCCTGGCTTGAAGCGCCAGCATCCCATATGGGTGCCAGTTCTAGGCCCAGCTGCTCCGCTTCTGATCCAGCTCTCTGCTATGGCCTGGGATATCAGTAGATGATGGCCCAAGTCCTTGGGCCCCTGCACCCACATGGGAGACCTGGAAGAAGCTCCTGGCTCCTGGCTTCAGATGGGCACAGCTGCTGCCGTTGCAGCCATCTGGGGAATGAACCATCGGATGGAAGACATCTCTCTGTCTCTACCTCTCTCTTTCAAATAAATAAAGTAAATCTTTTAAAAAAATAAGTAAAATTAAAAAGAAAAAATTTCTTGGTGGAACTTTGAAAACATGTGGGTTTTTTTGAATAGTGCTAATGGAATTTGTTTAAAGCATTTTTTTAAAAAAAAGTGCTAATGGAATTTCTTCAAGCAGAATTGAAATGATCAAAAACAGAGTCATGGAGCAGACAGGAAGAAAAAGATCCAAACAGACAAACATGAATAAATACAATAGACTATACACAATCTGATAACAAGACTTTTTTTGAGGAACAGGGTTTTTTTTTATTTAATGAATATAAATTTCCAAAGTACAGCTTATGGATTACAATGGCTTCCCTCCCACCCACAACCCTCCCCTTTCCTGCTCCCTCTCCCCTTTCATTCACATCAAAATTCATTTTCAATTCTCTTTATATACAGATGATCAGTTTAGTATATATTAAACAAGACATTTTTACTTAGGAAAGGCAGAGGGGTCAGTAAAATGAAATATGTGATTTATGTACTTATATTTCCGTAGCAACTCAGAGAAAACTGTACCAGGAGACACAACAAATAAATAAAGAAGAAATCCTTAAATGTATTGAAGTAAACCATAAGAAGTCAATGAAAGTGAAATTTTAAAAAAATGGGAAAGAGGAGAGAAATGGAAAGCAAATAATATTATAGCACTAATATATACCAATATTTTCCTTAAATATAAATATTATAAATACACCAATTAAAGGCAGAGTTGTTTTACTAGAATGCATGGGACAATTTCAATTGCTTCTTGTGATAGAGAGCCATGTCATTATATAGTGAAATCCTCAACAAAATACACAAACTATGAAACGATGCTGCTAAGGAGAACACGAAATGAGCACTGATTTATAGTATGAGAACTGAAAATATAAGGGAAAATATCCCATTGATTGATTTTAGAAAAGAACACATATGTTGTTAATCAAGTTTTTTCCCACTGTGCTCATATCTATGAGTGACTTAAAAAGTATTACAATGATGAATTTTAAGGTTACATATCAATATTAGCACACAGGCAATTTAGAAACCCGCAGACTTTCAAATAATGAGGTTTGTTTACATATGCTATTCATAAGAAACTCACTTGAAATTCACTAACATAGGTAGATTGATAGTCAAAGTATGGAAATTATGTATAATATAAGCATTCATTCTTAAGAAAAGCATGCATGACTATATTACTATTAGATAAAATAGACTTCAGAATTTAAAAAATACCAGAGGCAAACAAAGATGTTACAAGAACCAATCTTTCAGGAAGATACCAAGGTCCTACCTGTTGTGCTTCGAATACCAGAACCCTAAACACAAATACCAACAAATTTAATACCCCTTACATTGTATGGACTATGTTCTCTGACCACAATGAATCAAGTAGAAATAATTAGCAAGAAGACAAGAGTGAAATTCTAAATACTAAGAAATTTAAAAGTATACTTTTAAATAGTTCAAAGGTAAGAGAAAATGTCTCAAGAGAAATAAACTGCATGTAGCAAATGAATGAAAATGTAAATAAAGCATATTAATAAATGAGAGATGCATCTAAAATGATGCTGAGATACTTATGTTCAAGATTTACTTTGCCAAAGATGAAAAGTCTTGAAATAATACTCTAAGTTCTTTACTCAAGCAAAGGTGGGAGAAACAAAGAAAACACAAAGTACAGAAAGGAATGATATAACAAAAATAGTGAATAAATGAATGAAATTCAAATTAGGAAAACAATATAAAACTTTAATGGAAGAAAAGAATGATTCCTCAGGAAAAAAACAACAAAGGTGATAGGCCTCTATCAAGGTTGGCAAAAAGGAGAGAGAGACAGACTACAGAAATGATTAAATTAGAAATTAAAAAGAGGATGTCATTACAGATCTTATAGCCATTAGAAGGATATTAAGGGAATAAATCAAGCAAATTGATACTTTCAAATTCTAAAGTGTATAAAAATGGACAAATTTCTTAAAAATCATTGACTACTAAAACTGTCGAAATGAAATAGGTAGCCTGAATAGCCCAATAACAGTTTTTTAATGGGATTTTTATTTACAAAGCTTCCAAAGTGAAATTCCAGGGCCCAGTGGTTTATTGAACAATCTTATAAATATTTAAATAAAAATGAACCCTAACTTTATATAAACTCAACAAAAAATAGAAGGAAGCATTTCATAGCTTATTTATTGAAGCTGAAATTGTCTTAATGCAAAAAAAAAATCAATGAAAAACTGTCTAGAAGAAAAGTAAAAAGAAAATGAGTTGAATATGATATCAGCAAATAATGTCTAGCAATATATAAAAAGTAATTATGTCTAATAATTACATGGGATTTGTAACAGTTATACTGGGTCAGCTCTACATTAAAAAGTCAAACATTGTAACAGCCTATACAAGAAAATCATTTGATCACATTAATTGGTAGGAAAAAAACACTTGATAAAATCCACAGCCATTCATAATGAAAGCTCTCAGCATGTTATAAGAAGAGAGATTATCTTAACTTGAGAAGAAGCAGCCACAAAATAAATCTATTGCTAGCATTATACTTAATTGTGAAAGACTGAAATGTTACTCCTGCCCCATGGTAGTAAGGCAATGATGATCAATCTCAATTCTCTTATTAAATGTGGTACTGGCAGCTCTAGCCATTGAAATAAATCAGCAAAAAGAATACAAGGCATAAAGATAGAAAACAAAAATGAGCTATCCTATTTTCTCTCTCTGTAAATTTATCTCTCAACTAAATAAGTTATTTAAATGAATAACCATAAAAAGAATTTTTAGATGATTGTTCTTGAGGTTTTTTTGGTTATTAATGAAGTTAGGTAATTTAACCACAGAAAATATATTTTCAGTGCCATCCCTAATTTTTGTATTTGTTTCTCCTCCTCGTACCCCAATCCTCTGTACTTATTTTAAACACATACACACACACACACACTCACGCAGAGGAAGAGAGAGAGAAGAAGAAATGAAAGTTCTCTACTTAAAAGTTCTCTACTTAAAGATTTTTGCTTTACTTATTAAAACCTATTGGTCTAAACAAAAAGGAAATAGATTGGTTTTTTCATATAATCTTATATATTATTTTATTCTTCTGATTTACTCAGTATACAGAAGCAGGATATGATATCTAGTTACTTTATCTTCACTTTCCTGGATTCTGAAATAAAAAGTTAAAAAATGTAATTTGATCTGTCTAGATGAGGATGTTCAAAGAACCAAAATAATCAAGAAAAGCAGAGATAGAACTAAGAAAAAATAAAGACCAAGCAACACAGACTGTCAGAGACACATTTTCTAGGAAATAGGATAAGGATCATATCAGAACGATCAGTGCTTGCTTATTTTATCTTAAATTCTCCTAACAAGTTATTTTCTTTATATATGCTGTTCTAAGATTGTCTCTTTTTCTTCTTTTATAATTAATCTTATTTGATGAACAGTCTAGCTATATTTCCAATTTTGGGTGCTTTTTTCCTCCCTCTTTTCATCCCATTACTCATTCTAAATAGGAACGAGAGACTATGTTTCTTCCAAAATCTGTAAATAATGGTATCATGATTCTAGTCATTAATAAGGAACAAATACACTAACGCACTAAATTTCAACAAACTATGGAGACAATATCTGAATAAGCAGACAGCACTTTCTAATTGGGTAGAAAATCTCCCTTAAAGATTTAGATTTCAAGGGACACTACCAAGATGGCTGATAGGGTTGATGCCTAGAACAGTTCCCTCTGCAACAGCAGACAAAAGCTATGAGAGAAATAGGTATTTCACTGGAGTGTGAAGTAAAGTGTCAGAGTGCAGACATGTAGAGCATGGAGACACATAATGGCCTTATTAAGAAGGGAACTGAGCACACAGCCTCAATGGTTCCATCTCTCAAAGTCAACTTTGAATCAAGAGAGATTTTGCTCAGATGGGGAAAGATAAGTAGGTGAGCATGTCAGTCCATATTCATGATACAGACATCTGAAGCATTTACTGCTGGAGAACTCCTTGGGTTTTTTTTGTTCCTAGGCACATTCTGTGGAGTACCCAGATTATCAAATCACTCCAAGAAAAAACATGGTCCTCATTGTGCCCTCCTACATCAGGCTTCTGGTGCAAGGATGCCCCACCTTATCCATCTGGAGTCCTGTGAAACACAAAGAAGCTACCCCAGGATCTCCAATTACTCAGCCATATGAATTAGTCAAGAGCTCCTACCCATCTTCTCATGGCCACAGAAATAACCTGTGAGGCCCACCCTAGAAGTTTGGCCTGAGAAAAAACTCCCCTAAAATACTGGGGTGGTCCTATCTACACACCGATGGCCCCAGAGCAGCTGGATGTGTCCCCCATGCACATGCATACTAAGCCCTAAGAAGCAGCCAGGCTGCCCCAGCTATGCACTCTGAACCTCAGGAAGCTCCTAAGCAATCATCTGTGAAAGCTTGGCCTATTGAGGCTTCCAGAAACACACGAACAGCTCTGTACTCCCACCTTTGGCCTGGAATCATATACCAAGAGCCCATGTTGAGTGAGTTGACCCTAAGAGGCTAGGAAGAAGATGGGACATTCCACTCATCCACCCTTGATGCTATGAAGCAATAAAGCAGATTTTCAAAGGTGGCTTGGCCTATAAAGGTGAAAGGAAAGCAATCACATGGCTGCACTCATGCTCCTGTGTCCCCAAGAAGCAGTTGAGCATCCTATTCTCAGAAACTGAACCAGTAGAGGTCCTAAGAAATAAATGTTCAGCCTTGCACATACAGGTTCAGTTTTGGTAGGCAATTAGGAAGACTTTTTTTTTTTTTTTTTTTTTTTGGACAGGCAGAGTGGACAGTGAGAGAGAGAGAGACTGAGAGAAAGGTCTTCCTTTTCCGTTGGTTCACCCCCCCCCCCCCAATGGCTGCTGTGCCAGCGTGCTGCAGCTGGCACACCACACTGATCTGAAGCCAGGAGCCAGGTGCTTCTCTTGGTCTCCCATGTGGGTGCAGGGCCCAAGGACTTGGGCCATCCTCCACTGCACTCCCGGGCCACAGCAGAGAGCTGGACTGGAAGAGGAGCAACCGGGAAGGACAGAATCCAGCGCCCCAACCGGGACTAGAACCCTGGGTGCTGGCGCTGCAGGCGGAGGATTAGCCTATTGAGCCGCAGCACCGGCTGGAAGACTTTTCTTAGTAGATCAGCCCCAAAGTTCCCATAAAATCACACATTAAGTCTTCAAACTCTGATGAGTGCTCTGTGTGAGCTCACTGATATGGTTTTGTTCCCATATGTGCCACAGACACTGACACAGACAAGCACTCTCCCTTGTCAGTAGGGGTGACATGCTGTGGTGGTTCCAACTCCAAATGGCCCATGGGAACTGATGGGTATTTCAAACCCCATACCATAGCCAGTAGCATCATACACAGCCTGCCAACAAGCTTACCTCATCTAAAGGAGCTGTATCTCAGCTAGTGATGCAATCCTAAAATCCCACACAGACATTGCTGAAGTTGATTATAGCTAAAGAAACTGCATTGATACAGCACTAAAGAACACAGCTGGAATCAAAGCCAACACACATATCCAACCAACACCTTAGGACACATTTCCAGCAGAAAGTCTTTTACTATAAAAGAAAATTTCATAGAGGCAATTGACCCACCATATATATACAAATACCAACAGAGAGAAACAAGAAGCATAAAAAGGAATTTAAAGACTTACAAAAAGCTTCAGATTAATTATAAGATAATAAAATTAGATTACTAACAAACTTCTCTGTGGATACCTTACAGGCAAAAGACATAGGGATTATGCATTCTAAGTCCTGAAAGAAAAGGAAAAGGAAAATATAACCAAAAACACTGTACCAAGCAAAGTTGTTCTTCAATAATGAAGGAGAAATGAATAATTTTCATCACAAGAAAAAACTGAGAGAATGTATCACCATCAGAATGGCATAAGAAATGTTTAAAGAAGTCATAGAGTAGAAGCAAAGGATGGTGACTACCATCATGAAAACACATGAAAGTACAAAATTCAATAGAAGAAAGGACACACAAAAGAGAAAGAGAATAAAATCCAATCAATATATAAAATCAACAAACCACAAAGATGAACAACAGAATAAGAAAAGAAAAATCATACACACACATACACACACAAATAAAAAAAACAATGAAAAGTGATGTGTATATGTCTTTACTTAAAAATAATAACCTTAAAGGAAAACATTACATTCCCCAATTAAAAATATAGACAGGCTGACAGGATTTTAATATACAGAGTTGAAAAAATTATAATGTATATGAGCAAAATTGACATTTTAAGATTTGATTATTGTTTGTAACCCTTGTCTGTACTCTTAAGGAACAAAGATTTTCCTACTTACTACTTGTTGAATTCTTTATTCAGTGGAGGGCTAAATGAGATTATAAAGAAAATTGAAAGTATATCATTATAAAAACTAAAAGAAAAGTAAGGAAAGAATGAGGGAGGGTGGATAGTGTAGGAAGTATCCTTATGCTCTTAAAGCTGTATATATGTAATACATGAAGTTTGTTCCCTTTTTATAAATAAAAAATTTAAAAAGATATACCCAATGATATGCTGCCTATACGAAACAAGCTTCACTAGTAAAAAACACACCTAGACCAAAAGTCAAAAGAAGAATAATGTTTTCTTGCAAACAGAAACAAATAGCTAGTAGAAATAGCTATACTTAGATCAGACAGAGTAGACTTTAATTGAAAAACTACAAAAAGAGAGGAAGAAAGTCCATCACTATACAATGATAAAAGTTTCACTTCCATAAGAGGAAAAGACTACTATAAATATAGGTGTACCCAACTCCAGAGCACTTAATTATTTTTTTATTCTTTTTTTTTTTTTTTTTTGACAGGCAGAGTTAGACAGTGAGAGAGAGAGAGACAGAGAGAAAGGTCTTCCTTCCATTGGTTCACCCCCAAAATGGTCACTATGGCCTGCGTGCTGCGCCTATCCGAATCCAGGAGCCAGGTGCTTCCTCCTGGTCTCCCATGCGGGTGTAGGGCCCAAGGACCTGGGCCATCCTCCATTGCACTCCTGGGCCAGCAGAGAGCTGGACTGGAAGAGGAGCAACCGGGACAGAAGCAGATAGCATTAGACATGAAAGATAAAGATAAATTCTAATCCAACAGTAGTTGTAATCTTCAACACTCCACTTTCAATTGACAGCGTGACAGATCACCCAGACCAAAAAAAATTCAAGAAATGTGGAAGTTAAATTGTATGTAAGACTTATATTGACATATTACACAGTTAAAAAACATTTCATAAAATAGCTAGAGAATATATATTCTTCCTATCAGTGCATGTAATGTTTCTATACCATGTGTTAGGCCACAAAAAGTCTCATAAAATTAAAAAAAGAAAACTGAAATCATGACATGTATTTTTTCTAATCACAATGGAATAAAAATGGAAATCAAAAGCAAAGGGAATTTTAGAAATTGTACAAATATATAGAAACTTAAATGAAATTAACTGGAACAACCAATGAGCTGATAGAGAAATCAAAAAGGAGATTTAAAATTTTCTTGAAACAAATGAAAATGAAAATATGATAATGGGAAATTATTGTACATAGAGAAGGCAGTACTAAAAGGGAAGTTTAAAGCAAAATATATTTTTAAAACAGGAAGATTACAAATAAACAAACTGATGATGCAACTCAGGGAACTATAAGGACAAGAGCATATGAAACCTGAAATTAGTAGAAGGAAGCAAAAAAAAAAAAAATAGAGTGGAAAAAAGTTAAATCATGACTAAAATATGCAGAATATCAACACAACAAAGAGTGATTTTTATAAAAAAGATAAGCAAACTTGTCAGACTTTCAGCTAGTAACCAAGAAGAAAGAGAGAAGACCCAAATCAATAAAGTCAGAAAGGAAAAGGGGAAAGATTAACTCTTATCCCTCAGAAACAAAGAGTATCCCGGGAGAACTCTAAATTGGCTGAATAGTGAAGTGACTGCAGCAGCAGAAAGACACCAGGAAAAAAGAAGAAGAAGAAGAAGAGGAGGAGGAAGAGGAGGAGGAGGAGGAGGAGAAGCAGACGACAACGACGAAGACCACCACATTCCCAGGGGACTGACTGAGAAATTTTCTGTGTTGGACTACAGTGTAAGAGGACACTCTGCTGCAGCCAACCTCTATAGGATCAGTCAACCTGATACCTACAGAGCAAGCTACTGGCTGGGAAATGCCATCTTCCTAGCAAAAGGTAAGAAGAAGTTGCCATGTGCCCTGCCACTGGCAGCTTTAGCTGAAGGAGAATTCCACAGTCCCCCAAAGACTTCAGCTCCAGCCTGGGGAGCTGACTGAGGTCTGAGTAACTACCTTGATTTGATAAAGGAAGCCGCATTGCCTCATTACACTTCTGTACCTCTCGAAAGAGTGAGACTCATCGTTGTGCAGAGGTTCCGTTGATTTATCTTTGTTCTGGCTCAGCAAAACAGCAAGCAGTTTTTCTGTTACCAGAAGTGACCAGAGCCAGAGTCAGGACAATTTACAGTGTGCAAAGAAGACTCCAAGCATCTCAGCAACTGTGGCAGTTCTGGGCATTAACCCTGTAGATGCACTAGCAAGAATAGTTCCAGAGAGATGAAATGCAGGTAGGTTCTTCTCTAGGTTCCACCTGGTAGATTCTAGAGATTTTGAGAAAATTAGTAGTGATACAGTCTTGGTGTTGTAGGGGACAATAAACTCATTACCCAGTGCAAAAGCCAGGTATTGAGGATGTTGATAGCAACTGCTTGAAGCAGAGCAATTCAGATGAAACACTCCAGAGACTGAGTGTGAATTTCTAAAAAGAAAATACTACCAATGACAACAGTCCTGGTTCCACAAGACAAGGATGGAATTGCATCCATTTCTCATGTGGTATGCAAGGATGATGCTGGGGTTTGTGCCTGGGGCTACCAGCACTGTGAGCTAGAAAGCTGCAGAGGGGACATCCTCAGGACAGATCTGGATTTTTTTATTGACTGCTGCACAAATAAAATACACATAGAATGAAAGTGAAGGGCTGCAGAGAGATATGCCAAGCAAATGGAACCCAAAAATGAGCAGGAGTAGTAATACTCACATCAGATAAAAAAGAAATTTAAATCAAAAATTGTAAAAAGAGATAAAGGGCATTATATATTGATTTAAGGATCAACTGAGCAAGAAGGTATACCAATCATAAATATATATTCCTGAAGAGCAGGTGTTGTGGCATAGCAGGTAAAGTCACTGCCTGCATCGCCGGCATCCTGTAGGGGTGCCAGTTAAGCTCCTAGCTACTTCACTTCCAATCCAGCTACCTGCTAATTAATTCACCAGAGAAAGCAGAGGAAGATGGCCCAAGTCCTTGGGCCCCTACACTCATGTGAGAGACCCAAAAGAAGCTCTGGCTCCTGGCTTTAGCCTGGCCCAGCACTGGCCATTTTGGACATTTGAGAAATGAACCAGTGGATGGAAAATCTCTCCCTCTCCCTTTCTCTCTCTCTCTGTAACTGTGTATGAAAAATAAATAAATAAAAACAAATATATTTGCATACATATGTCTGTATGTGTATGTGTATATATATATATATGTGTATATATATATGAAATGTATATATATATGGCTGTAACACAAGACAACCCAGATATAAACAGCAAATATACTATCAAAGGCATAGGAAGAGATAGACTCCAGCACAATAATAGTAGGTGACTTCAACCCACGCTGTCATCAACAAATGACAGAAAATCAACAAAGATATATCATAGTTGAACCACAATATTGAGCAAATGGATCTAACAAACATTTAAAGAACATTTCACCCAAAAACTACAGAATACATTTTATTCTCAACAGTAAATGAAACTTCTCTAGTATAGACCATATATTAGGCCACAAATCAAGTCTAAGTAAATTTAAAGAGACAAATCATACCATGTGTCTTCTCAGACCACAAAGGAAGAAATCACAACTAAGAACAATAGAACATTTACAAATACATGAAAATTAAGCAACATACTATGGAATAGTCAATGGGTCTTTGAATAATTAAAAGGGAAATACAAAAATTTCTTAAAATAAACAACAATAAAAACACAGTGTATCAAAATACATGAGACTCAGCAAAAGCATTATTAAGAAAGAATTTTAATGTTAAGTGTTTACAGTAGAAATAGGAAAGTTTTCAAATAAATGATCTTTATGCATCTTCAGAAATTGGAAAAACAAGAACAAACAAGCCCCAAATTACCAGAAATCAAGAAAACATAAGGATCAGAGCAGAGAATATGAAATTTAAGATAAAAAAGCATAGGAAAGATCAACCAAAGAAAAAGCCAGGTTTTTTGAGAAGATAAATTCAATAGACAAAACTTCAAATTGATTAACAATGAAAAAAGTACTCCAATAAAATTAGAGATGAAAAAGGAGACATTAAAATAGATGTCCCTGAAATACAGAGGATGATAAGAAACTACTATGAACAATTATAGACTAACAAATTGGAAAGCTTCAGAAAATGGATAGATTTCTGAATACATATAACCTACTAGATTAAATTAAGAAGATATGGAAAATATAAGCAGAATCATAACAAGCAACTGGATTGAAGCACTAATTAAAAGTATCCCATCAAGGAAAAGTCCAGGATCCAGGATCCAGGATCCAAAGATTTTACCACTGAATTCTACAAAACGTTAAAAGAAGAATTAAATCCAATATTCTTCAAACTATTCCAAAATATTGAACAGGATGGAACTCTGTCAAACCCTTTATATGAGGCCAGCACTATTCTTACACAAAAAGAGGACAAAGATACAACATGAAAAGAAAAATACAGTCCTATGACCATAAATGTAGATGTTCTCAACAAAATACTAACAAGTCAAATCCAAAACCACATTGAAAGAATCAAAAATGATGATAAAGTTGGATTTATCCCAGAGGCACAAGGGTGTTTCAGCATTCACAAATCAATAAATATTATAAATCACATCAGCAGAACAGAAAATGTATGATCATCTCAACAAATGCCGAGAAAGCACTTGATACGATTCAATATCCTTCATGATAAAAAAAAAAAAAAACCTCTACAAATCAGGTTTAGAAAGAACATAACTTAAACTTATAAAAGCTTTATATGAAAAATCAACAGACAATATCATAGTTGAAAGAATTTCTCTTAGATTTGGAACAAGACAAAAATGTCCACTATTCAATATGATATTGAAAACATTAACAAGAACAATTAGGGGGACCAATGCTGTGGCATGGTGGGTTAGGCCACTGCCTGCAGTGCCAGTATCACATACGGGTACCTGTTCAAGTTCTGTCTGCTCCACTTCCAATCCAGTTCCCTGTTAATGTGCCTGAGAAAGCAGCAGAGAGTAGCCCAAGTGCTTGGGCCACTGCACCTACATGTGAGACCCAGAGGAAACTATTGGTTCCTGGCTTTGGACCAGCCCAGCTCCGACCTTTGCGACCATATGGGGAATGAACCAGTGGATGAAAGATCTCTCTCTCTCTGACTGTCGCTAGCTCACTCGCTCTCTCTCTCTCTCTCTGTAACTTCACCTTTCAAATAAACAAGTCTTTAAAAAAATGAGGCGCAGACAGCTCTTTTATTTAATTTCCTTTGGGTAAATCCCAAGGAGTGGGATGGCTGGATTGTATGGTAGGGCTCTATTCAGGTTTCTGAGCAATCTCTAAACTGACTTGCATAGTGGCTTGACCAGTTTGCATTCCCATCAATAGTAGATTAGTGTGCCTTTTCCCCCACATCCTCACCAGCATCTGTTGTTAGCTGATTTCTGAATGTGAGCCATTCTAACCCAGGTGAGGTGAAACCTCATTGTGGTTTTGATTTGCATTTCCCTGATGGCTAGTGATCCCAAACATTTTTTCATGTGTCTGTTGGCCATTTGGACTTCCTCTTTTGAAAAATGTTATGCCGGCGCCATGGCTCAATAGGCTAATCCTCTGCCTGCAGCGCCGGCACACCAGGTTCTAGCCCCAGTTGGGGCGCTGGATTCTGTCCCAGTTGCTCCTCTTCCGCTGCAACTCTCTGCTGTGGCCCAAGAGGGCAGTGGAGGATGGCTCAAGTCCTTGGGCCCAGCACCCGCAAGGGAGACCAGGAGAAGCACCTGGTGCCTGGCTTCAGATCAGCGCGGTGCGCCGGCCTCAGCGTGCCGGCCACAGCGGCCATTGGAGGGTGAACCAATGGAAAAAGAGACCTTTCTTTCTGTCTCTCTGTCTCTCTCTTTCACTGTCCACTCTGCCTGTCCAAAAAAAAAAAAAAAAAAAGAAAGAAAGAAAGAAAGAAAGAAAAAAGAAAAATGTTATTTAGGTCCTTGGCCCATCTCTTACGTGGGTTGTTGGTTTTGTTGTTGTGGAGTTTTTTGAACTCTGTAGATTCTGGTTATTAATCCTTTATTGGTTGCATAAGTTGCAAATATTTTTAACCATTCTGTTGGTTGCCTCTTCACTTTCGTAACTGTTTCTTTTGCAGTACAGATACATCTCAGTTTGATGTAATCCCAAAAGTTAATTTTGGTTTTGACTGCCTATGCCTCTGGGGTCTTTTCCAAGAAGTCTTTGCCTGTGCCTGTATCTTGCAGGGTTTCTCCGATGTTCTCTAATAATTTGATGGTGTTGTGTTGTAGATTTAGATCTTTAATCCATGTTGAATGGATTTTTGTATAAGGTGTAAGGTAAGGGTCTTGCTTCATGCTTCTGCACGTGGAAATGCAGTTTTCTCAGGACCACTTGTTGAATACACTATCCTTGATCCAGGAATTGGTTTTAGATCCTTGATCAAATATAAGTTCGCTGTAGATGTTTGGATTGATTTCTGGTGTTTCCTAGTCTGTTCCATGTCTATCCATCTGTTTCTGTACCAGTACCATGCTGTTTTGATTATAACTGTCCTGTAGTATGTCCTGAAATCTGGTATTGTGATGCCTCCGGCTTTGTTTTTGTTGTACAAGATTGCTGTAGCTTGAGCCAGCGCCGTGGCTCACATAGCTAATCCTCCGCCTGCAGCGCCGGCATCCCATATGGGCACCAGGTTCTAGTCCCGGTTGTTCCTCTTCCAGTCCAGCTCTCTGCTGTGGCATGGGAGGGCAGTGGAGGATGGCCCAAGTGCTTAGGCCCCTGCACCCACATGGGAGACCAGGAGGAATCACCTGGCTCCTAGCTTCGGATCAGCATAGTTCAGGCTGTAGCGGCCATTTGGGGGGTGAACCAATGGAAGGAAGACCTTTCTCTCTGTCTCTCTGTCTCACTGTCTAACTCCATCTGTCAAATAAATAAATTTAAAATAAAATTTTAAAAAAGATCTCTTTAGCTATTCGAGGTCTCCTGTACCTCCATGTGAATTTCAGCATCATATGTTCCAGATCTGAGAAGAGTGTCTTTGGTATTTTGATTGGTATCACATTGAACCTATAAATTGCTTTTGGGAGAATGGACATTTTGATATTGATTCTTCCAACCCATGAGCATGGAAGATTTTTCCATTTTTTGGTTTCCTCTATTTCTTTCTTTAAGATTTTGTAATTCTCATCTTAGAGATCTTTAACATCCTTGCTTAAGTTTATTCCAAGGTATTTGTTTTTGTAGCTATTGTGAGCGGGATTGATCTTAGCAGTTCTTTCTCAGCTGTGTCATTGCCTGTGTATACAAAGGCTGTTGATTTTTGTGCATTGATTTTACATCCTGCTACTTTGCCATACTCTCCTCTGAGTTCCAATAGTCTCTTAGTAGAGTTCTTTGGATCCCCTAAATAAAGAATCATATCATCTGCAAAGAGGGATAGTTTGATTTCTTCCTTCCCAATTTGTATCCTTTTAATTTCTTTTTCTTGCCTAATGGCTCTGGCTAAAGCTTCCAGTACTATATTGAATAGCAATGCTGGGAGTGGGCATCCCTGTCTGGTACCAGATCTCAGCGGAAATGCTTCCAACTTTTCCCCATTCAATAGGATGCTGGCTGTGATAGGTGGTAGAATAAAGAGTAATGACCTATGGAGGCTCCTGTAAGAGCCTGTAAAGAAGCAAGGTAGAGGGAGAAAAACTGGAGGCCCTGAAAAAAGACAATAACCTTATGCCCCCAAACCAGAAGCCAACACTGGAAGTGTCTAATCATAGAGCTCTCAGACAAATCAACATAGGGATGAGTAGTCAGTTCAGGAGGTGTCTCTTTGTTGTTTTTCTTTTTTAAATGTTTATATTATTTATTTGAAAGAGGATTACAGAGAGAGTTACAGAGAGGGAGAGAGAGAGAGACAGGTCTTTCATCCGCTGGCTCATTCCCCAAATGACCACAATGGCCAGAGTTGAGCCAATCTGAAACCAGGAACCAGGAACTTCTTCCAGTTCTCCCACATGGGTGCAGGGACCTAAGGACTTGTTCCATCCTCCAGGGCTTTTCCAGGTACATTTGCAGGGAGCTGGATCAGAAGTGGGGCATCCAGGACTCAAACCAGTGCCCATATTGGATGCCAACACTGCTAGACTAGGGCTTTAACACACTGCACCACAGCGCCAGCCCTAGGAGGTGTTTCAAGCTGAAGATTTCATCATCTGGATTATATATAATTATATTTATATAATATATAAAATATATATATTATAATATATATATATATATATATATTCAGTAGCATCTGAAGTCATTGGGCTTTGATTTTTACCTAGAAATCCCTGGCAATTAAAATTAAATTAAAAAAATTAAAACAATGTGGGCAATGGTCACCTGATAAAATCTCTCCTTCACTGGGATTAAAGGCCTCAACAATAGTCAAACATGATAACAGAGGGACCCTGGTGGCTCACTACATATACTCAAGGACGCTATGACTCTCTAGAAAAGAATTTAATGTATATTGGAGCACACGCAGGAAATAGAGGCAAGAGGCCCATTAGGAGATAAAAGTTCTGAGACAGAGAGTCAGAGCAGCTGACACTTTTCACAGCTCACTTAGGCTAACTTCTCCATCCTCTAGCTTGTAATCAGGCCAGACGGTGGTGCAAAAAAGATGAGGCATTTTTCTGTAAGCGAAGGGGTCAAAGAGATCTCAAAGTAGATGGCTTGCCTCCTGGCTGGAATGAGACACCTCGCAAAAGTCTCTCATTGTCTGTGGCATCCAGATGTGCATGAAGCCCACAGGGAAGGGAGGAGGGTGAGGGTGGGATTAGCACTTATTACCCATGCTTGCTCAGCCTTCCATGCCTGTAGTCTAGTGTATATATTTGTCAGAATAGCATATGCAGGGAGTGATCAGTTCCCTTTACTGGTGGTATGCTAGACTGGGCCTCTGCGTGGTCAAATATATACTGTTGCCTTGTCTTTATAAATTAGGAAAAATAGCTCTTCTATGCCTCTTAACCTTGAGTCTTACCTAATAGGCCTGATTTCGATAATGAGCCTTAATGGCAAGAGCCTGAGCAAAGGTGTTTTTAAGCTAGATTGTAAATTCTCCTCTGAGGTGTATACCACATAGGAAAAACCAGACAGAAGTGACCAAACAGAGGGAACTTGAAAAGGAAGACAGGGGATACCAGAGACATGCCGAAAAGTGTCTACACAAATTCAGGCCACGTGGGGAATTAATGGGAGTCTAGATCCCAAAACTGCCTGTTTGCAAAAATGGACTAACCCAGAGCTAGCAAGCAAAATATCTAGGAAATACCCACTAATGAGGCCGGGAAACAGAGTTTGAGGAGACCTGGTGAGCGATGGAAAGCATTTAGAGGAGCAGAGAGAGACAGAGAACTTGTTGGGATCTGGGGTAAAGGAAAAACATTGAGGCATGGATCCCGGGGCCTATGGCCTTGCTCCAAGCTGCGTCCAGTCTCACTGACAAATTAATCTCTGAGGAAGGAAGAATAAAATGTAGATTTTGGCTGACACTTTAACAGGCTGTTGGGTTCTGGAGTCCAGTCGGGGGGTCTTTGAAAAACACCGGAGAGTGGCCCTGGCCACTCCTCCCAGTCTCATGTGTTGGGCTGATCCCCACAAAAGGAAGCAGAGTTGGACCAGCCAACATCTCAGAGCTGAGACAAGAAGTATGAGGAGTGGAGCCTCTGGCTTTACAGCTTGTGAGGACTCCAAAAGGGCAGGGGACTCGCTCCCTGCAGCAAAGTGTGTTTCCTGGCCCAACAGCATTCCGGCTGCAGGGGCTGATCCATGCAAGAGGGAAGGGAGGTGCTTCAGAGTCCAACACTATTTTACCTGTGGGGGTCTGGTGCTCAGCCAAGAGACCCTTTCCGTAAGCACTGGAGTGTAACCCCAGCCAGAATCCATCAGTTGTCTCAAGGCCTTGTCCCAGCACCACACGAAGGGTCTTTCTTCACCTTAGAGAAGAGAAGTTAGGATAGAGTCTTTGCTCCAGGGGATTTCTCTAGCCTTAAACATCAAGTCCTGCCCCTGAGTCTTAAGATTGGCAGCTATGCTGATTGCTTTTAACTGGCTGCCAGGGACCCAGTGTTTTTGAAAAGGTAGCAGTGTTACTATGAAAGGGAGTAAGACTGAAGGAAAAGCTAGAGCAGTCTGGCAGAATGATCTGATGTAGGCTGGAGTACAACTCAAGCGTCATCCGCATCATATTGGAGATGCTATCTGAGTCACAGCACCAAAATATTATGGGGAAATGGCAGTGGAGAAGATATTATTACCATGGTTCTTTATCTCACATGGAAGAAGAATTTCCAAGTGGAGAGATTTGAAAGCAAGACTTATTAGAGTCAGAGATCTCCAGCCAAAGTGGTATGGAGTGGGGCTTCCAAGAGAGGAAAAAAAAAACAACAACCTGGGATCAGCTTTAGAAATATGTTGGCAACTCAAATAGTTTAACAACAAAAATCCCAAGTGATGCAATTAAGAAATGGACAAATGACCCAAATAAACATTTCTTTAAAAAAAACTTTTATTAAATAAATATAAATTTCGAAAGTACAACTTTTGGATTACAGGGGCTTTTTCTCCCATAATCTCCCGCCCACTGGCAACCATCCCATCTCCCACTCCCTCTCCCATCCCATTCTTCATCAAGATTCATTTTCAATTATCTTTATATACAGAAGATCAACTTAGTATACACTAAGTAAAGATTTCAACAGTTTCTACCCATACAGATACACAAAGTATAAAGTACTGTTTGTGTACTAGTTGTACTGTTAATTTGCATATACAACACATTAAGGACAGAGATCCTACATGGGGAGTAAGTGCAGTGTCTCCCGTTGTTGATTTAATAATTGACACTCTTATTTATGATGTCAGTAATCACCTGAGGCTCTTGTCATGCGAGTATACAAGTGATCAACAAATTGATGAGGAAAACACAGCATCAGATTAAAATAAATGCTACAATTCAACCCAGTTAGTGGCTGTTAGCAAAATTGTGCCATCTTATCCGAGGTCCCATAACAAGCCCCAGATGCCATTTTAGGCTCAAGCCCAGTCACCATCTTGTAGCTTCGGTCCTAAGCCCAGCCTGGCTTATTAGAGGTCAGGTGACCAAATGGTCAAACTGCAAGTGTCAACTCCACCCCAACCCTAACAGGATTTGCTGCTCCCACTTCCCTATCCCTACAAGTCTGTATGAGGACCTGCTTTCCTGCATATTCCTTCTTCTCCCATCTCTCTCTCTCTCTCTATGCTCTCTGCCTCCAGCCTATGGGTTCCCCCTCCCACTGACAATAAACTATTCCCTTACTCTGGTGTTTGGTATATTTTTGGTGGCCTTTCAATGGCTCTTATTAAAAAATGATGAAAAGAAGTAAACAAATGGTGAGCTCTTGGACGTGGTTTGGTGGGAATGTAAATTATTACAGTTGTTATTAAAATCAGTATGGAGGTTCTTCAAAACACTAGAAATAGAGCTGCCAAATGATCCAACAATCTCACTACTTGGTTTACTTATGTAGCCAAAGATTGAGATGATCATGTTTGTTGCAATGATTCACACTACCCAAGGTATGAAATAAAACAAGGGGTCCATCAACTGATGATGGATAAAGAAAATGTGTCACCTATATCTATATCTATAGATCAATATCTATGTTTATATAGATTTATATAGATATGAATACTATTCAACAATAGAAGGCAATGAGGCCGGCGCCGCAGCTCAATAGGCTAATCCTCCGCCTTGCGGCACCGGCACATCAGGTTCTAGTCCCGGTCGGGGCGCCGGATTCTGTCCCGGTTGCCCCTCTTCCAGGCCAGCTCTCTGCTGTGGCCAGGGAGTGCAGTGGAGGATGGCCCAAGTGCCTGGGCCCTGCACCCCATGGGAGACCAGGAGAAGCACCTGGCTCCTGGCTTCGGATCAGCACGATGCACCGGCCGCGGCAGCCATTGAAGGGTGAACCAGCAGCAAAAAGGCAAAAAGGAAGACCTTTCTCTCTGTCTCTCTCTCTCTCTCACTGTCCACTCTGCCTGTAAAAAAAAAAAAAAAAAAAAAAAAAAAAAAAAAACCAAAAAAACAGAAGAAGAAGGCAATGAAATTCTGTCATTTGCATAAAATGGATGGAATCAGAGGACTTTATGCTAAGTGGAGTAAGTCAGTCAGTTACAGAAAGACAAATGCCACATGTTCTTCCTTACATGTGGAAGGCAAAATGTCCTCCTTAAAGTAGAGAATAGACTAATGATTACCAAGAATTGAAATAATGTAAATGAGCAAGGAAAGATGGAGAGAGAATAACTGACAGGTACAAGGGTACAGTTAGATAGGTAAAATGACCTAATGTTGTATAGCACAGTAATGTAAACATGGTTGACAACAATTATTTGAACATTCAAAAATAACTAGTAAGAGAGGACATTGGATGTTCCCAATAAAAGAGATGCTATATGTCTGAGGCTATGGATTTGCCAGTTACCCTGATCTGATTATTGCTCATTGTATACATGCATTGAAATAGCACACTGTGTCCCATTAGTATGTACAATTAAAAACAAATTTCACTTTTAGATTAGAAAAAAATTCTGTCTGTTTTAATATAAATGAGAAGAGAATCTCTCCTGCCTTGAGAATTTTTTGCAATGATATGTAATTGACATTCAGGGAATCTGGAGAAGAAACAAATATCACATATCTTCTTAGACCAAGAAACATGACTATTGTGATCCACTCTTATTGACATGAATATACCCTATTCTCTGGTGCATTGGAAAACCTGTGAGACTGAGAAGCTGCACTGTGCATGCAGCATAGTAAACCCTTTAGCACTTCAAATGCCTCTTCTAAGGTGAAGAAAAATAAGACAACCTAACTTTACACTATCTTGAAAGTTGCTATAGAAATTAGTCCATGTCATCCTAATCTCTTTGTTACCCATTGTTATCAACTCAGTAACTCAAGAGAAAACACCAAACATAAGCAAAATGAGGCAAAGAAATCTTAGAATGCTTATTCTTACTGAAGAGAAATAGATGTTGCAAATGTGTTTGCATTTGTATTTCTCAAATTATAAATATCCTTCTAATTTTATATCACAATTTTAAAGAACACAGAAGCCAGAGTTTGAATCAGGGATTCGAAATCTTGATCCTCAAGCAAATAGTGTGTGACTCTAGAAACTTTAGTTAAGTTCTGTAATAGAAAATCCATTTCTTCATCAGTAAAATTAGAATAATTATTTTAAAGTGCTTATCACAGCAACTGCACAAGTAAAACAATCAATAAATGTTAGCTATCATTTTATATGAAATTAACTCTGTAAGATATAGACCAATAAATCAATATATATTTAAATATGTATTTGATATAAGACGAAAGCTGTTGACTTAATTATAAAGTGAATTCAAGATAGAACAAACACAAATACTTACAACTGAGAACTTTCATAATCATTTATGGGTTGTTCTCCATTTGTTGCAAAACAAAGCTTAAGCAACATTATAAGGGAAATAATTATTCCATTTTAAACACACTATTACAGGATAAAATCAAAACACCTCTGCCCCCTAAAAACAATTTAATTCAATAATTATATTAAAATATATTAGATTGCTAATAAATTTTCTTTAGGGAAAATTTGTCAACATATGATAAGATTAAAATAACATTAACAACTAGTATTTTTCCAAACCTACTGAAGCTTATGAAATACTAATTTATTTTAAAGAATTAAGGAAAAGCATAACCAGAAAGCTCCATGGAGGCAAAATGAAAGAAACAGTTTTTCTAGGAAAATTAAAAATCACTTTTTGAAAATATGAGAAACACATGACAATGGTCACATATTGGATAAATTTTATCATCATCCTTACCCCATCCTTGTTTCTTCAAAACATATGGTACAAGGGGAAAGAAGAGTTAACTATATGTTGACTATCAAGAACTCTTAGACACAGACTCAAAAATTGAGTCCTAATACAGTGCAGAATTTCTATTCTTATCCACAAATCATTCTATCAACTCCATTTGTATCCAAAGTTTTTGCTGAGTCCAGATTGAAAAAAAAAGAATACATATATATATATATATATATATATAAGAAAATATATATAGACATTATATTTATATATAATATATATAAGAAAATTTCACTTACCAATTTAGAAGTGAATAGCTATAGAGGGTATTTTATTTTGAATGTATTTAATTTTATTAAGATTTAGTTCATTAAAAGGTGGGATGGCAGAGAGAGGGAGAAAGAGAGAGAGAGAGATGAGAGAGAGAAATCGTCCATCTACTGATTCATTCCTCCTATATGGCCACAAAGGCCAGAACTGTGCTGGGCCAAAATCAGGAGTCAGGAACTCCATCTTGGTCTCCCACATGGGTGACATGGACCCAAATCTTGGTCCATCATGCACTGCTTTACTAGGTACACTACAGGGAGCTGGGTCACAGAGGATCCAGGCCTTAAACCAGAACTCTGATATGGGATGCTATTATTGCAAGTATCACCTCAACCCACTGCACCATGATACTGGCCTGAGATTGTTTTCATTTTCAGTCAATTTCAGAAGTAGTAGTGGGCAAAGAAACATCATGCTACTATTATCTTACTAATAAATGATTGATCATGAAATAAGCATGTATGCATGACTTGTATATGAAGGAAAATAATGCAAAAATAGAACTGTTATAATCATTATCATGAATACCTCACTTTGTGACATTACTGCCCCAGTTTCCAAGAAAAAGTAGTAGGTATGTATATGTATATAATGTCTACATATGAAGCAAATGTGTCAAAATATTAAAAATTACAAAATTTTAAAGCTAAAATAGCTTACAAAATAAACAATCAACATTCAGTGCTTCTAGTTCAGCATTATCATAAAAGTAAAAATTAACAAAAGGAGATTCCTGTATGGATAAAAGGAGAGAGTAGATTTTTAAGTGTTTTAAGATTTGATACCTCAACATATTTTCACAAAGGACTAGATTAAACAAGATAGTCAAGAATTAAGTAGACTTCAAGGACATTGAGTTGATTTTATTTCAGGTAAATCTTCTGTGGACTAATGGATGCTTGGTTTTATTACTATTAATATTATTTCCTGTCTTATTGTTTTGAAAATTACTTATCTCCCTAATTTTCTCTCATCTCAGACACAATGTGGAGAATACCCATACTAACAGTCTTAGAGCAGTGCAAGCAGATCAATATCTACTAAAATTTAAATCTAAACATTTATATAGAATAAACAATGAAACAACGTTTCCAAACACAAATATTTTCAAATTTTTGTCATGCAATTTAGGAATAAAATTTTACATTTCCGTATTTTCTTAGTAGTTTGCCATCTACAACTCAGAATAGAATTAAACTGGCAGTCAGGAAACCTGGCATTCCTTTCTTGGCTACTAATATGCAATAAGCCTTGAGAATGAAGCACAACCTTGTAAAACAGCAAAAAAAAATTAATGTTAAAATGTGACCAGAATGACATATAAAAGACATAATAGACATATAAAAGTAACTGGTGTCTCAAATGAGTTCCATAACAAAAACTAAAAAATTCTGTTTTTCTCGGGATACCATATTTTTGGTTTTTATTTCCTTTCCACATATGCACATAGACAAGTTACTCAATGACACCCTGACATTGCTCTAATTTAAAAATAACCAGAGCAGATGATTTCATGCCTTACTTTTAGCCACTTAAGCTGCACAGCTGCTATTTCTTATAATTTTGTTTTTCTGAAAGAACTGATGTTTAATAGTAGACATGTCATCTCTATATTCTTTAGACACATAACTGCATCAGCACATCTTGGTTTCTTTATGCTTTGTAAGACAGAGTATCTAAAGTTCTGGATGGTGCAGCTCATCGCTTTTATGACCTGAAAAGTAATGTCTGCCTCAATTTTTATCAGATCTCCATGACTGTGATAGTCTTTATAGTGTATCCTTTTCACCATCCTAAGTTAAGTACTGACCGTTGTATCTTCCAGGTCAGCCCTTTTTTCATATCATCAGGCAATTGCTAAGACCTTGCTTGTATGTGTTTCTCCGTGCTTTTCTTTTACCTTTATCTGAGCTTATAACAGTGATCCCTGCTGCCTTTCCCCCCTAATCAGGCATGTCTTCAGAACTTCCTCACAAGAAGATTTGTTCTAGGCAGCACTGGTCTTATTAGACCTAATTTTAACATTTGGCTTGAATTTTCCTAGGTGGTGAGACAGTATGGCAGATGCTTTGTAAAGACTGTAATGATCAATCACTACTGAAAACTAAACATTCAAAGAGGATAAGTATCTATTATTACAGGTTCTCCACAGTCTCACAAGAACACTTACTGTAAATTTTGGCAATTTTTCTTGGTGGGAAGATTCCCCATCCGATTTACCGAAATGTGCTTCTATTTACTTTCATTCATTAGTCCCAAATGTTACTTTTTAAAAACACAGATTTTTATTTGACAGGTAGAATTACATAGAGAGAGGGAGAGACAGAGAAAGGGAGAGAGACAGAGAGAAAGAAATCTTTCATCTACCAGTTCACTGCCAAAATGACCTCAGTTGCTGGGGTTGGGCCAGGCCAATGCCAAGAGCCTAGAACTCCATCCAGTCTCTCACATGGGTGCAGGGGCCCAAACACTTGAGCCATTTTTCACTGCTTTTCCAGGTGCATCAGCAGGAAGCTAAATCAGAAGTGCAGTGTCTGGGCAACACAGGCATTGGCCTACCCCACTGAACCATGGTGCCAGCCTCATATTTTACTCTCTTTATCCAATCAGAAATAAGTCTGATTTTAACTCCACATAATAACTCAGGAGAGTCAACATGTACTGATGTCCTTTTTGGACTCAGTAGAGTATATCCTGGAAGATTTGTTAAATAAAACTGCAAATATGCTACTTTGTTACTTTAACACATTATTTGAAGACAGGTTGAAGTGTCTGAATCATTGTCTACATTATAGTTTATTACTGTGGGGCTAAATGAAATGAAAGTGTAGGATAAATATATTCATATACTAGAGCTGTTATAAAGCTCTATAGAATAGGTGTATTTAACAATAGAACTTGATTGTCTCACAGTTGCAGATACTGGAATTCTGAGATCAAGGTAGCAGTAGGATTGTTTTGTTCTGAAAACTGTGAGATACATTTTTCTCGATTCTTATTGGCTTCTGGCCAACTTTTGCATTCATTTGCTTGTAGATGCATCAGCTCCATTTATGTCCACATGGCATTCTCCTTGTGTATATGTTTGTCCTATGTCCAAAACTACCCTTAACTTCATTGTTAGCAAAGACTCTATCTCCAAAACTGTCACATTTTTGGAGATTCCAGAGATTAGAATTTCAACATAGCCATTCTGGGGGCACAATTCAATGATTAGTAATAATTAGTTTTACAAGCTTAGGGATAGTGACTTTTGAAACATTAATAATTTACTTTACTTTTCTGTAAAAGGACAATGAAAATAGCACTGAACTCCACAGTTTTGATCAAGTCAAATAAGTTAATGCAGACAAAATGCTATATGTGTTTAACAGATAGGAAACACTTGATAAATATTTAAATATTTTCTATAATTGTTTTTATTACTGCTCAGAATTGGATAAGTTAATATTATAAAGTCACTTTGGAAAACAAAAACCTGTGATTATCTGCACTAGTGTGCACTGCCACCCCCTGAGAAACCCCAGACATGTTTCCAGTTCTCATGCCTATAGTAAGCTTTTGGTACTCAAAAAGAGGACTGTAAGATGAGGGCCTTTTTTCTGAGAAGTGGTGGACAGCCCAGACTATGCAGGAAGATCTGTCATAGTGCTAGAATTCCTCTATCCATTCTGCTAGTAATGAATTTGTTTGTAATTAGGAGTCACTTATACATACTTCTCTTAAACTGGTTGCTCAGTCATAAGGAAGGTCATCAGTAAAGACATGCTAGAAACTTCACAAGAGCTGATACAGCAGCTCCAAAGTGGCATTTTTCATCTTTGGGAAAATCTCAATTCTGCCAATATCTTTCAACCCAGATAATCAAAAAATTGTCTCCTTTACACAAGGGCAATTATTATGTTAATCTTTCAAAGATATCTTCACAGCGAAGCCTAGTATTTGATAAAGTAACTGGATACCATAGTCAAAAACATGATCAATACAGAAACTAAAATTATGAATTGCTGCCTGAAGTGCATGTTCAGAGGGATTCCAACGAGGTTATTTCTTGCTTCAGCAGTAGATTTGACAATGTCTTCTAAATGCAAAGGATGATGGAAAGACCAAAACATAGTGTTTGCTTTTCTGAATTTAATGACAGGAAAAGACTATCTTGGATTAGTATCATAACAAATTTTTAAACAAAGCATAATACTATTGAGAAAAAACAGCAGTGTAAGAGTATTCAAAATGTTCCTGGAAATTATTATTATGAAAAAGCTGTATGGATTTCACTTCCTTTGCACCAAAATAAACTTATCTTTTGATTATACTTTCCATGTATTTTTGAAGTATCCTCAGACACAATTCCTCTGCAATGATAGAGTGCTTTTCCAGTAGCCAGCTTTTCAACATAGAATACATAATTCAGTAAATTCACTGTACATGAAAAATAATATATTTATAAAAGATATGGAATGATCCAAGATAGATTATATTTCCTCCTTAGAAGTTAAGTAATTCAAGTGTTTGTAATATGCAACAAAGGCATCAAATACATAAAAACATACTCTGCACCAAGAGTAAGTCACTAGAAATGTCCTAAGTCAAAAGAAAAATTTCACAGCCTTCTAACTTCATTTGAATATGTAGGGAAACAATTAAAGATATAAAAAATGTTTTAGTTCTTTGTTTTTGGAAAGAGTTTCCCTAGATACCACTCTTAGACATAACATTTGAACTCAACTTACCTTCTATGGAAAATTTTCCAATATGGTAAGTCCTATACCTTCAATAACTTTGAAGCCCATATTTTTATATTCAATTAAGTGATGTTTCCCATGCTTGTTTTTTCAAAAAGTTAAATATTAAGACCTGACATAATAGTTGTAATTTATTTTCATGAATTTCTATTCATGCATAGAGATAGCGAAGCTAATTAAAATAACCACAAAGACATGATTGCATAATTTTTTAATAAAAAGGCAAAGAAAAATGTTTTCTTTAAAGATAAGAAAAATAGCAAATGATCTAGTTATGGTAATAGCTGAGAAATTTTCTGAGTTAGCAGTGTGCTACAAAATGGATATAATAACAGAGAAATTACCTCCTGTTTACCTTACGTTTACCTTGAAACAAGAATTTACCCTCAGAGCAATTGTATAAGAAACACTTTCCAGACAGGGCTCTCATTGAGTCCTATGTCATTGACAACATGTACAGTAAGATCCCTAAAACCAGGGGAGATTTTGCAGGTTTGCCCAGTCCTTTTTTCCAATCCATGTGCACACAATCTGGTGTAGTCTCTTTGACTCCAAACCCCTCCTTTTATTCCCTCCTTTTAGATTTATTGTGGAGACTACTTTGTACTTTGTAATTCCCACTGAAGACTTACAGTGCTCAGGGCTTCTGCCACACTCTTTACTCTCAGAGTCCCTGGGAGCCCCATCTGGATCACCTTTGGAGCACTTTCCTTTTTGATGACAATGTCTCAGACAGAGATCAAGTACGAGCTCTATCAACAAAACATTCTTCCTAGACCCCAGTTTTTGGACCCTGTCCTGCTTGTTTCAGAGTTTGGTACTGATTTATATCCTCTTTAACTTTCTTCCACCTTCCTCTTATTATTCTTTACCCCATATCCCAGAAACTCTGAAGCCTTGTTCCTCTTTAGTGGTCAGTTTACTTGACTAGCTACATGTATTAAATGTCTTATGTGCATGAAGGCCGGCGCCACGGCTCAATAGGCTAATCCTCTGCCTGCGGCGCCAGCACCCTGGATTCTAGTCCCGGTCAGGGCGCTGGATTCTGTCCCAGTTGCCCCTCTTCCAGTCCAGCTCTCTGATGTGGCTCGGGAGTGCAGTGGAGGATGGCCCAAGTGCTTGGGCCCTGCACCCCATGGGAGACCAGGAGAAGCACCTGGCTCCTGCCTTCGGATCAGCACGGTGTGCCGGCCACAGCTTGCTGGCCACAGAGGCCATTGGAGGGTGAACCAACGGTAAAGGAAGACCTTTCTCTCTCTCTCTCACTGTCCACTCTGCCTGTCAAAAAAAATTATAAAATAAAATTAAAAAAAAAATAAAATGCATGACGTGGGAGAAATGAAAGAAAAAAAAAGTTTCATTTTCTTATATTCCCCAAGCCATTAGCATCTTTCTAATATCATATTTCTTTGACCTCCTACGTTCTCTGAACTTAGTGTTTTGTGTTTACCTTAAATATATTTAATTAGGATAGCAAAATGCCAATCTTATACATGCTTTTAGTTTGAGACAAGCTTGGAAATGATAAACCTGTGGTTGTCAATCCTGGGGTTTAACTCCCCAGCAAATATTTGATAATGTCTGGAGGCATATTTTATTGTAAAAAAGGGAAGGGTGGATGCTACTGACCTTTGATGGGTAGAGGCCAGGGATGCTGTTAAACATCTGACAAAGTAAGAAGATGAAGCCTGCTTCACCCACATCCAAAAAATACCCAGCCCCAAATATTGATAGCACCGATGTGCTCAAACTCAAGATAAATCAAAGAAGACTGAAGACTAATTTTTGCTGGGAATAAAAGAAAAGGCATAGGTGAACTGTCAAGTTCCATTTTTATAAAAGAAAAGAAGTTTAACTTTCAGGGATTGATTGTTCAGTCAAAAAAAAAAAGAACTTTCTGATGCTAAATTGTTTTAGCAAATGTCGAGTACATAGGCAATTTTCTTGAATGTTTTCAGTATATTCCTACTTAAAGCAGTACAAATAATGTGAAAACACTTTAAGAGTTTTGTAGCACTGTTTGCATTCTAGGGATAATAGATATCAGATTACCAAGTAGACAAACAAAATCCAAAAAGCATGTTACTGCTCTGGTTTCCTTTTTCTATTTTCTATTATGAAATTATGTTCTTCATGTATCAATATTATATCTGTCTCATCATTGTGGGTTATAAAACTGTGTATTATCAGCAAAGTTGCCTAATGACTGGTAATAGACAGCTCATCTCTTCAAGATCCATATTTGTGTTACCTCTATGTAAATAACTGTAGTTGCTCTACTATTTGGAGTTATTTTTGTTCTTCAACGTTTGAGTAATAAATTGTCGTTTCAACTGATAGCTGTTTATAACAAAAGATACACAAGAATGTGGCTTCACAACAGTTCCCATAGCTGCAGATGCCCTTCCATTTTTAAAACACACAGTTCATGCTGTGGCTATGTTGTTGCTCCATTTATCTTGTTTTTACTGAAAATGACATTTTAAAAGTCATTTTAGGAAGAAAGGTCAGAGATGAGTATTTGCTCTAGTGCATAAGATGTTTGCATCCTACATCAGAGTGCCTGGGTTCTAGTCTCAGCACTGGCTTCTGATCCCAGCACCCTGATAATGCAGAGCTTGGGAGGCAGCAGTGATTGGTGAATAAATTAGGTTTGTGGAACCCATATGGGAGACTTGAATTGAGTTTTTGGATCTTTAGCCCCTGAAGGCATTTAGGGACTGAACTAGTAGATTGACACATTCTCTCTCTCTCTCTCTCTCTCTCTCTCTCTCTCTCTCTCTCCCACCCTTTCTCTGTCTCTCTCATCTCTTTCTTTTTCTCTCTCCACACCACACCCTTCCTCTCAAATAAATAAATACAAAATTTTAAAAATAAAAATCTAAGTAACTTATACTCAATGGAAAAGATTGACTTTTTGTTCAAAATTACAATTTATAATACTTAAACTTATGGAACTTTCCTATTATTTGGAGCTGGATTTCTAAATATCCATTTCTTTGTATTACAAATGGAGGGGAAGAGAAGAGAGATAAAGATAGAGATGATAGAGATAGAGATGAGAGAGAGAGAGGGAGAGAGAGAGAGGGAGAGAGAGAGAGGGAGAGAGAGAGAGGGAGAGAGAGAGATCTTCCATCTGGTTCATTTTTAAATAGCAAGTGTTGGACAAGTTGAAACCAAGAACCTGGGATTGAACTTATTCCTATTTGGATGGCAGGACCCAACTATTTGAACCATCACTTGCTGCCTGCTCCCAAGGGTGCAGATTACTGGGAAGCTGGATTGGAAGCAGAGCTATGAGGTTAATCCAGGCTGTCCAATAAGAGAGGGGGTATCTGAAGCAGCATCTTTTTTTTTTTTTTTTCAGAGTGGGGAAAGAGTTTATTGGGGAAACCTGACAGACTGGAGGGAAGGGGCAAAGAAGGAAAAGAGGCAGAAGGACAGCGTAAGAGAGACAGAGGTCAGGAGACGGAGAGAAAGAGAGACACATGTTCAGGAGCAGGTCCTTTTAAAACTTCACTGGGGGGCTGGCAGGGAAGTAGGAGCAGAGAATCTCATTGGGATGGGGTGAGGCTGACACCAGTGGTTCAGCCATGTGGCTACTTGGCTTCCAGCAATGGCAGTGGGGGTTAGAGCCTAGGGTGGTGTCAGGGTGTAGATCGTGTCATAATAAGACTGTTCCATGTTACTAACATTCCCCCTTTTTGTTTTTTATAAAGCAGGAGTTCTATGGGATTACGTTAGTCCCAAAAGTTCAGGAGGCATAGAGGGATGATGATCTGTCTTTAGAGCTACTTCCTGCTGACATGGGGTGACAAGGTACTCTTTGAAGGCATGGGGCGATGTCTCAAACCGCTGTCTCATGGGTGGTGAGCCGAGTATATCCCTGTAGCAGCATTTGGTTCACTGCCTGGTTGATGAAAGTCTTGGTTTGTTCCATTATCACCTCTTATAAACACTTAAACAGACAACATAGTATAAAAGCATGAGAATAGCAACCAATTTGCCTCTCAATCAGAAAACTTAATTGTAGCTTAGACAGCACCTTTCTTAGCTCCTCTAATAATGACTCTGTCCTTTGTTCTAGACCCTGTCTAGTGCACTTGGGCCTCATTCCTTTGTAATCATAACCTCTACTCTACCACCAATGGCTCTACTCCCAACCTGTGTGTACTGATGGTCCTCTTCCCCACTTAATGCTGTATAATTGTTCAAACCTGGTAAATGCCACTCTTAGGATCATTGGTTACTATCCTCACTCTGTCTTTTATGACCTTGTCTAAATATGATCAGAGTCGGCAAACTTGGAAGGCTTCCATAGCCTTGGCAACTCATGACGACAGCCTAGGGTGGTTACTGGCACCATAAACTAGAGTGTCAATTTGTTGGGTCAACAACAGGAGCCACTGTGCACTTGCTCCTCATGTGGGATCTCTGTCCTTAATGTGCTGTACATTGTGATTTAATGCTATAACTAGTACTCAAACATTATGTTTCACTTTGTGTTTCTATGTGGGTGCAAACTGTTGAAATCTTTATACTAAATTGATCTTCTGTATATAAAAAAAAAAATTCAAATTCTCAGCACATGCCATATCTTCTGAATCACAAACTTTAGAGACTGGGCTCAGTGATCTGTTTGCAAAAGGCCTCCAAGTGAATTTCATTGCATACCAAAGTTTAAGAACTACTAGTACGGCCAGTGCCACAGCTCACTAGGCTAATCCTCCACCTGCGGTGCCAGCACCCCGGGGTTCTAGTCCTGGTCGGGGCGCCGGATTCTGTCCTGGTCGCTCCTCTTCCTGTCCAGCTCTCTGCTGTAGCCCCGGAGTGCAGTGGAGGATGGTCCAAGTCCTTAGGCCCTGCACCTGCATGGGAAACCAGGAAAAGCACCTGGCTTCGGATGAGCACAGTGAGCCGGCTGCAGTGTGCTGACTGCAGCGACCATTGGAGGGTCTTTCTCTCACTGTCCACTCTGCCTGTAAAAGAAAAAAAAAAAAAAAAAAAAAAAAACTGGTACAGCATAATCAATGACCTATCTCTTCCATTAGTTGATGGCATCATTTTTTTTAACCTGTCTGTGCCAGTTCATTGCACAATTACCAAGGAATTACCAGATTGGATTTTTTTTTTTATAGTGCAGGCAGTTTCTTGGACACCATCAAACATATCTGAAGCCTTTTATATTCTATTAATCATTAGCATTTAGAAGACCAATAGCAATAATCTTACTCCGATCATTTGAGTCAAAAAACCAAGGGAGGGGCCAGCATTGTGGCATAGTGGGTTAAGATGCTGCATGCAATGCCAATGTCCCATATGGGTGCCAGTTTGTGTCCCAGCCACTCCACATCTGTTCCAACTCCCTGCTAATGTGCCTGGGAAAACAGCAGGAGACAGCCCAAGTTTTGGGGCTGCTGCCATCCACGTGGGAGACTTGGAAGAATCTCAAGACTTTGGCTTGTCTCAGCCCTGGTTGTAGTGGCCATCTGGGGAGTGAACCAGCAGATGAAAGATCTGTCTTTTTCTCTCTGTAACACTGCCTTTCAAATAAATCTTTTCAAAAAATAATGGAAGTTTAAATGTAGAGCATCGGACATTGCTAGTACCATTGTGATGGCACTCACTCTCCACAAGGACCTCATCAGAATTGAGTAGCTGTCATCACCCATTGCTCTTGACTCTACAGAACTGTAAACAAAAAATATACCTCTTTTCCTTACAAAAAGAGAAACAGATGTAAAATATGGCCATAAAAAAGAGAATTCTTTGTTACTTATAAGTTTGCTTCTTGTAACTCATCTTGTAACTCAGCCTTATTAACAACAATAGAGGCAAGTGTACATTTTTAGTAGATGTATGCTGACCTTCTCCAGTCACTGTGGTAGAATGATAAGGACTGGCCTCTCTTTAAAGGGACAGATTTCTAACTACAAGTGATGAGATCATAATCCGCTGTAAACTTCACCAGGCAAAAATAATCAAAGAAAGAGGAAGGCAGCTGCAAGTAAGGGCGCAGTTACTTTTAAGAAGGCATAAAGAGGTAAATTCTTTCATGTCTTCTGTGGAAGCATAAGTGAAAAAGCAGAGAGAAAGAATGTGATTCTAATAGAAATTTCTATGGCCACAACAGAAATCAGGCACAATGTTTTTCCTATAAAATGGATAAAGAACAAATGGATATTGCAACTCTTGGGTAGCACTCATCAGGTCAAATTTTCGGATACCTACATCCTCAGGAATAGTTAGGATGCAGTGGAGGACAAGAATGAGAATTTTAAATGGTGGTTGCCATGAATAAATTTGAGAAACCACAGTTATTTTTAGCTAAGTTTTGTACTTTGAAAGCAACTGAAGTTCACATTTTGATCTATGTTCAAAAGTTGCATTTAGTGTGTGAGAAATTAATGTGATGATTGTGTGAGGGAGTTTGAAAAAGTTCATGGACTGTACATGTTCTTTTAATTCCATTGCTCCATGAACCTTTTAAAGTTAATTCCTATCAACAATATTATGTATATCACACACAAAGATAATGAAAGTATTTCATTGATAGTCAATTCATGTTATGTCTATATAGTCTAGAAATCTGCTTTTCAGGACTTTTCTATTTTGTCTCTCAGATGAATCTCTCCAGATAATTCCCAAAAGGAAATCCAAGACAACATCCTTTTGAAAGACAATATGCAAATAAAAGAAACTGTTGTTGGAAGGGTGAGTGAAGTAAATAAAATTGCAGCCATGTTTGTAACTGCAAACAATAAATTTCAATATCTTTTCCAAACCTGAAAATATTCATACAGATGAAAATAAATGTGAGTTCAAAAAAAACTTTGCAAGTTGACAATAAATCACTTGCTATTTATAGTAAAGGCAAGAGTTTTTAAAGCTAGAGAAAATTGCTCTTCTAGCACTAAAAGATGCTTATCAGAATGTGACAGGACGGGGGTTACACATTCAAATGTAACAAGATTAGGTTTTGGATTCCCAAAGTAGAAAGAACGTGTTCAGCAAAAACGGTTTTAACGTTGCCTGTTGGGCTGCTTTAGAATCAATTCTATTTATCTTTGGCATCAGCCAGGGTTCTGAGACTTGAGATTTTTCATTGGGGAAAAAAAAATCAGAAATACTGGATTCTAGAATTTTCTCTTTGATGAGATGCTATACAATGTGGCTTTTGTTTTCTATAGACTTGATCCAACTTTAACTTTAATTTAGTCATAATTGTCATACCTTTAAAAATATGCATTCTGCTGTTCTGTGATCTTTTCTTTTAGTATTTCTATATTTATTTTGAAAGTCAGAATGATAGAGTGATCTTCCATCTGCCGGTTCATTCCCTAGATGGCTACAACAGGCAGCTCTGGACCAGGCTGAAACCAGGAGCCTGGGGCTTCTCCTAGGTCTCCCCTGTAGGTTGCAGGGCCCACTACTTTCTCAGGCCATAAGCAAGGAGTTGGATCAAAAGTGGAGGATCCAGGACCTGAACCAACACCCATATGGGATGCCAGCATTGCAGGCAGCACTTTAATCTGCTATGCCACAACAACAGCCACAAAAGGTAATTTTAAAAATATTTTATTTATATATTTATTTTATTTTGAAAGGCAGAGAAACATAGAGATACAGGCAAGCAGCTCTCATCTGCTGGTTCACTTCCCAAATATTCTCAATTGTAGAATGGGCCAGACCAAACTTGGGAGCTGGAAACACAATTCAAATCTGCCACTTAGTGGTAAGGATTGAATTATTTAAGCCATAATTTTGCTGCTTCCCAAAATGCACATTAGCAAGGAGCTGGAATCTTGTTTTTAACTTTTATTTAGTAAATATAAATTTCCAAAGTACAACTTTTGGATTACAGTGGCTTTTCCCCCTATAACTTCCCTTCTACCCGCAGCCATCCCATCTCCTGCTCCCTCTCCCATTCCATTCACATCAAGATTGATTTTCAATTATCTTTATATACAAAAGATCGATTTAATATATATTAAGTAAAGATTTCATCAGTTTGCACCCACACAGAACATAAAGTGTAAAATACTGTTTCAGTACTAGTTATAGCAATAATTCACATTGGACAACACATAAAGGACAGAGATCCCACATGAGGAATAAGTACACAGTGACTTCTATTGTTGACTTAACAATTTGACACTCTTGTTTATGGCATCAGTAATCTCCCTAGGCTCTAGTCATGAGTTGCCAAGGCTATCGAAACCTTTTGAGTTCTCCGACTTCGATCTTATTTAGACAAGGTCATAGTCAAGGTGGAAGTTCTCTCCTCCCTTCAGAGAAAGGTACCTCCTTCTCTGATGGCCCGTTCTTTCCACTGGGATCTCACTCGCAGAGATCTTTCATTTAGGTTTGTTTTGTTTTGTTTTGTTTTGTTTTTTCCAGAGTGTCTTGGCTTTCCATGCCTAAAATACTCTCATGTGCTCTTCAGTCAGATCCGAATGCCTTAAGGGCTGATTCTGAGGCTAGAGTGCTGTTTAGGACGTCTGCCATTCTGAGTCTGCTGTGTATTCCGCTTTCCATGTTGGATCATTCTCTCTCTTTTTTATTCTACCAGTTAGTATTAGCAGACACTAGTTTTAAAATATTTATTTTATTTATTTGAAAGACAGAGTTATAGAGAGAGGTAGAGACAGAGAGAGAGGTCTTCCATCCGATGGTTCACTCCCTAGATGGCTGCAATGGCTGGAGCTGCGACAATCTGAATCCAGGAGCCAGGAGCTTCATCCGGGTCTCCCACACAGGTGCATGGGCCCAAGGACTTGGGTCATCTTCTACTGCTTTCCCAGGCCATAGCAGAGAGCTGGATAGGAAGAGGAGCAGCCGGGGCTAGAACCAGTGCCCATATGGGATGCCAGCACTTAAGGCCAGGGCTTTGACCCACTGCACCACAGCACAAGCCCCAAGGAGCTGGAATCTTGAGCAGAGCTAGTTACTCAAACTCTAATGCTCCAGTATTGTATTGTGGGTGTGCCAAGTGCTGTCTTAGCTGCTGCATCAAATATTCATCCAAAAGATGTGCTCTGTAAACTTGATTTTTAGTGTTTGTATTGAATGTCAGACTTCATAAAGGTGCTTAATAAAAACTATTTATTATAGAAATAAATACTTAACAATACTTAATAATTTTTATTTAAAGCAAAAATATTTTAAAATATCAGTGGTGTTGTACTTCTTTATATCCAGGCAAGATTTGATATGTGAAAAAATGAAATTTAAATGACATTTTAATAATGCATTTGTCAAACAAAACATGAACATACAAAATGAACATGAACATTCACAGTAAAGTTATATCTATGTCTTAGATAATTTGGCCAGTTTTCCAAACTTTCTAGTTCCATTCAAAGTAATCTTTTTCATATTCTAGCATTAAATGTATTTCCCTCATTTACCTTAAAGTTGGATATCATCTCTACAGAAGCTCTATGTCATTACAGTTTCATATATTAGAGTACTTCATGTACTTGTGTATTTTTGTGTGTATGTCTCTGTGTCTATTGAGGTGTGTGTGTGTGTGTGTGTGTTAACTGTAAACTTATCATGCAAAATCTAGCAGTCTCTGTAATGGAGACTATCTTTTGCAATGGTCATACAATGGAAATACTATAAAGATGATCTCATTACACACTCCTAATAAATTCAAAACACAGATTCTTAATAATGACAAATCTAAGAGAAAATATAGCTGAAGTTTGCCTCACCAACAATATAAATCATTCTGAAGAATGAAGAGAAATGGTGCAAGCTCATAAAACGCTGGCCTTTTGTGTTAGTCTTCTTTTAAAAAAAGAAATGTTTTCAAGATTCATCAGAGCATTACTACTTTTTGTGGCTGAATAATATTCCATTGTATGTATAAGCCATATTTCAATTATCAGTTCAATTGTTGATGAACACTTGAGTTGTTGTGGCCTCTTGGCTATTTTGAAAAATTCTCTAAACAACAGTGTTAGACATGTATATTTTAATCCCTGATTCTTTTTAGGGTAGGATATCAAGGAGTGGAATTTCTGGGTTAAGTGATATTCCCATGTTTCACTTCTTTAAGGACTGTAAAACTGTTTTCCAGATTTGTTATACAATTTTACAAGCTCACTAGCAAAGTGCAAGGATTCCAGTTTCTCTTCATCCTCACCAGCACTTGCTACTTTCCAGTCTTGTGAATGATAAGTATCCTAGTAGGTATGAAGGGAAATTTCATTGTGGGTTTGATTTAAGTTTTCCCAATAACTAAAGCTGTTGAGTGTATTTTTGCCATTTTTACATTTCTTGGAGATATGTCTGTTCAAATCCTTTGTCCATTCTTTAACTGAGTTATCTTTTTACTGAGTTGAAGGAGTTAGACATATATTTTGGAAATTAAATCATTTTAATATATATGATGTTCAAATATGTTCTCTCATTCTGTCGGTTATGATTTCATATTTTGAAAGGGACCTTTAATACACCAAAGTTTTCAATTTTGATAAAGTCTATTTTACTTTTGTTGCTCATGCTTTTGCTATCATATATCTCTTATGGACAAAGAAATAGACACATAAAGGAGAAAAGAGTTTATCTGAAGTTGCAGAAAATAGAGTGGGGAGTTACTGCTCAATGATCAGAGTTTTGATTTTGGAGGATGAAACAACTTTTTGATATCTATATTAACAATGATTGTACAATATTGAGAATGTAGACTGTGTCACTCAATCAAACATTTAAAAATAGGTAAAATGGTAAATTTCACATTATATATATTTTGCTACTCTCAAAAAAGTTTTTTTTAAAGAAGTGAAAAAATGAGAATAAGAACAGTCAATTAAAAAAGAAACTGATGGTCCGGTGGAGCCAAGATGGCAGAATAGTGAGGGAGTGCACTGATAGTCCGGGAAAAGATAGTTTAATAAAAGTGGAGTTACTGTAGTCTGGAAAAGGCTCGGGAAAAAATTGCAGAGGAAACTCTCCCGGATCTAGTGGATGTGACACGGAGGACCTATGGGGAGAGCAAGGATGCCCACAGCGCAGAGGACAGCTGCGGAGTCTGCGCACCAGCACTGGAAGGGGAGGTGAGACAAAAACTTCGGTAACCCGAGACATTGGCGGGGAAAGGCAGAAAGAGCCTAGAGGGAACAAGGCTGCAAGCCCCGCTGGGGAAAGTTCACCAGGCTGACTGAAGGAGAGAAAAAAAAAAAAACGAATAAATAAGGGGAACTGGCATGGACACTAGCTTCTCTCTCCACTCACCTTACAAAGCCGAGCAAGACAAAGAGCAGGCGCCATTTTGGACATACGTAAAGTGGCACATGCCATCAGCCAAGCAGAAAAACCTGACTCTGGTGGGGAAAAATAACATGAGGTTAGGACCTAGTGAAAGTGTGGAGCTAAGGAACTGAGACTGTGAAAATATGAGGGTGGGTGAGAGAACTCACCAAGTACACAAACTCGGTAACCTTGGCAACCTGGTGAGAGACTGCGGAGAAATTTGAGACCACACTGAGGGCTGCATAAACCCTTTGTGTGGTCCCTGGGATAGAGCAGACAAATACCCACAGGGGCCAGATTTCATACATCAACTACCGTCAATTCCACTCAGCTGTGCAGAATTACTTCTCTTCTGAGTCAAAAGAGAGAGAGAGAGCCAGCAAGAGAGAGAACAACCTGGGTGAGTCAGCTTTGACACACCCTTAACCTTGAAGAACCAGAGCTCTCTGGCCACATCCATCACAGCTTCTAAGGATCCATCAAAAGCAGACAGTCCACATAATCTAGAGTCATAGTATAATGAGAAAAAACACCACACCAAGAAACCAAAGAATATCTCCAATATGCCAAACAACAAACGTAGAAACCAAGGTAAAAAGAACAAGGAAGACACTATGATGCCTCCAAATGAAAAAGACACCCCAATTCAAGATTATGAAGATGATGAGATAGAAGAAATGCAAGAAGTAGATCTCAAAAAGTTGAGAAGAACATTAAGAAGTTCTCAAAAACAAATTCTTGAACTACAGAAATCCTTAATGGACAGGATAGAATACTGCAAGGAAGACATTATGATGCCCCAAATGAACAAGAAACCCCAATGCAAGATTATGAAGATGAAGACATAGAGGAAATGCAAGAAGTGGATCTCAAAAAATTGATAAGAACATTAAGAAGTTCTCAAAAACAAAAATTTTGAACTACAGAAATCCTTAATGGACAAGATAGAAAATCTCTCTCGTGAAAATGAAATCTTAAGGAGGAATCAAAATGAAATGAAACAACTAGTAGAACATGAAACTGTGATAGTGACAAAAAACCACAATGAAGTGAAGAACTCAATAGATCAAATGACAAACACATTAGAGAGCCTTAAAAACAGAATGGGTGAAGCAGAAGAGAGAATATCAGACTTAGAAAACAGAGAACATGAAAGGAAACAGTCAAATCAAAGAAGAGGAAATTAGAAATCTAAAAAATATTGTCGGGAATCTACAGGATACTATTTAAAAAAAACCAACATTTGGGTTCTAGGAGTTCCTGAAGGCATGGAGAGGGAGAAAGGATTAGAAGGCTTTTTTAGTGAGATACTAGCAGAAAATTTTCCAGGTTTGGAGAACAGAGACATCCTAGTACAGGAAGCTCATAGAACCAGTAATAAACATGACCAAAAGAGATCCTCACCACGACACGTTGTAATTAAACTCACCACAGTGAAACATAAAGAAAAGATTCTAAAATGTGCAAGAGAGAAACATCAGATTACTCTCAGAGGATCTCCAATTAGACTCACAGCTTTTTTCTCATCAGAAACCCTACAGGCTAGGAGGGAATGGCGAGATATAGCCCAGGTACCAAGAGAGAAAAATTGCCAGCCCAGAATATTATATCCTGCAAAGCTCTCATTTGTGAATGAAGGTGAAATAAAGACCTTTCATAGCAAACAGAAATTGAAAGAATTTGTCGCCACTCGTCCAGCCCTGCAAAAGATGCTTAAAGATGTGTTACACACAGAAACACAGAAACACAGTCATCAATATGAAAGAAGGTAAAGGAAGAAAACCTATCAATAAAAGATCATAGGGAGCTCAAAGCATATACTAGAAAATATCTTTGGGAAAATGGCAGGGCAAAATCACTACTTATCAATAGTCACATTAAATGCTAATGGACTCAACTCTCCAGTTAAAAGGTACAGACTGGCTGAATGGATTGAGGAACAAAACCCATCTATTTGCTGCTTACAAGAAACACATCTTTCCAACAAAGACGCATGCAGACTGAAAGTGAAAGGTTGGAAAAAGATATTCCATGCCAACAGAAATGAAAAAAAGCAGGTGTAGCCATATTAATATCAGACAAAATAAACTTTAGCACAAAAACTGTTAAGAGAGACAAAGAGGGACACTATATAATGATTAAGGGTTCAATTCAACAGGAAGATGTAACTATTATAAATGTATATGCACCTAATCACAGGGCACTGGTTTATTTAAAAGGTATGTTAAGGGACTTAAAGGGAGACTTAGATTCCAATACGATAGTACTGGGGGACTTCAATACTCCACTCTCAGAGATAGGCAGATCAACCAGATAGAAGATCAACAAGGAAACAGCAGATTTAATCGACACTATTGCCCAAATGGATCTAACAGATATCTACAGAACTTTCAATTCTACATCTAAAGATTTTACATTCTTCTCATCAGTACATGGAACCTTCTCTAGGATTGACCACATACTAGGCCATAAAGCAAGTCTCAGCAAATTTAAAAGAATGAGAATCATACCATGCAGCTTCTTAGACCACAGCAGAATGAAGGTAGAAATTAGCAACTCAGGAATCCCTAGAGCATATGCAAACATATGGAGACTGAACAATATGCTCCTGAATGAACACTGGGTCATAGAAGAAATCAAAAGAGCAATCAAAAAGTTTCTGGAAGTAAATGAGGATAACAACACAACATATCAAAACTTATGGGATATGACAAAAGCAGTGTTGAGAGGAAAGTTTGTAGCAATAGGTGCCTACATCAAGGAACTGGAAAGGCACCAAATAAATGAGCTTTCAGTTCATCTCAAGGATCTAGAAAAGCTGCAGCAAATCAGGCCCAAATCTAGTAGGAGAAGAGAAATAATTAAAATTAGAGAAGAAATCAACAGGATTGAATAAAAAAAAAATTCCAAAAAATCAGGCAAGTCAAGGAAGTGCTCAAGTCCCATCTCTAATCTTTGGTGGCCTAAACTACAAGTCTATTTTCCTCATGGGCATTGTCTACCTTAGAAAAACTACTACAGAACATGCCTGTGACTATAGACTTGTAGTTCAGGCCACCGAAGATTAGAGATGGGACTTGGGCACTCCCTTTACTTGCATCCTCTGGTCTGCTTTAACACAAACCAGGAGGAAAAGAAAGCTAGGCATCAGAAGCAATGGGTGGCAGGCCTATTAATGGATGATCTCTACAGTGATCTGCCCTCAAGGAGAACCAACAGGCCAGTGCACTGTGGTGGCTTTCAATGTGGTAAGCCTGGGCTTCAGCAGAAGTCAGCTTGTGAAGAGCCCTGGCAGCTCTGCCAAGAGTTGGATCACTGGAAGTGGACCTGCCCTAGAGTCAAAGGATGCCCAGGTCAGAGCCACAGATCTTATTGGCTCTAAGCTGAAAAGCACTTCACTCAGCCCAGCTTCCAAAGTGACCACTGCAGCTGAGGGGATGGCCAAGTAGGGTCAGCAATATTGCAGGCAGAACTGTAAATTTCTTGTTAGAGATGCCACCTGCCTTTACCTGGCCAGCTCTCCTCCCAGGCCAGCTAAGTAATGAGAGTCAACAGGGTGCCTTCCCCCAGGAGGTTCACACCTCCCTTAGGATGTACCCCATGTGAAGAGATAGGTCTGGGCCTCTTAACTTACAAGGCCTAAAGCCCACCAGATTATTACCAGGCCCCTTCTGTCAGGTTCTATTTGCCTCTCAATCAGAAAACTTAATTGTAGCTTAGACAGCACCTTTCTTAGCTCCTCTAATAATGACTCTGTCCTTCGTTCTGGACCCTGTCTAGTGCACTTGGGCCTCATTCCTTTGTAAGCATGACCTCTACTCTACCACCAATGGCTCTACTCTCAACCTGTGTGTACTGATGATCCTCTTCCCTAATTAATGCTGTATAATTGTTCAGAATTTCTCTACAGATAAACCCCTCTACCCACAAAAGATGAGTGACTTTTTTCCCAGTCTTGGCTGGAATCAGCTTTTAGCCACATCCATCAAACTCTCCCCACAAGGGTCCAGAGATTCCCCCCATTTCCTCTACTCTATGAAATTCTCTCATTAGCTGGTTAATGCCACTCTTAGGATCATTGGTTACTATTTTCACTCCGTATAACTACAGTGTCTAAGTGTTTACAGCAAGTAATAATGGAACAAACAAAGGCCTTCAACAACCAGGCAGTCAACCAAATGCTGCTACAAGATATACTCAGCTCTCCACCCAGAAGACAGCGGCCTGAGAAATCGCTCCATGCCAGTGAAGAGTACCTCATCGCCCCATGTCAGCAGGAAGTAGCTCTAAAGACAGATCATCGTCCCTCTACCCCTTCTGGACTTTTGGATGAATGTAATCCCATACAACTCCTGCTTTATAAAAAACAAAAGGGGGGAATGTTAGGAAACTGGGACAGTTTTAGCCAGGTGGCCGCATGGCCCAGCTACCTGAGCCAGGCTCTGCCCCCCATCCTAATGTGATTCCCTGCTCCTGCTTCCCTGCCCACCCTCAGGCAAAGTTTTAAAAGGGCCTGTTCCTGAACATGTGCTCTCTCAGCTCTTCCCTCCTGCTCTCTTGGTTCTTCTCTTTTGGCCCTTCTATTCTGTGCTCTCTTGGCCTCTATTGGCTCCTCTCGTCGCTCTTCTCTCTCCTCTCTGATCTCTCCTCTCTCGCTCCTCTCCTCTCTGTTTCTCTCTTAAATTCTCTTTCTCTCTCTTTCCCTTTGCTGCCCCTTCACTCCGGTCTGTTGGGTGTTCCCCAATAAACCCTTTTCCTTAAAAAAAAAAAAAGAGGGAGGTGCCTTTCTCTGAAGGGAGGAGAGAAATTCCACTTTGACTATGACCTTGTCTAAACATGATCAGAGTCGGCGAACTCAGAAGGCTTCCATAGCCTTGGCAACTCATGACGACAGCCTAGGGTGGTTACTGGCACCATAAACTAGAGTGTCAATTTGTTGGGTCAACAACAGGAGTCACTGTGCACTTGCTCCTCATGTGGGATCTCTGTCCTTAATGTGCTATACATTGAGATTTAATGCTATAACTAGTACTCAAACAGTATGTTTCACTTTGTGTTTCTATGTGGGTGCAAACTGTTGAAATCTCCACTTAATATATACTAAATTGATCTTCTGTACATAAAGAGAATAGAAAATGAATCTAGATGTGAATGGAAGAGGAGAGGGAGTGGGAGAGGGGAGGGTTGTGGGTGGGAGGGAAGTGGGGGGGGAGCCATTGTAATCCATAAGCTGTACATTGGAAATTTAAATTAATTAAATAAAAGTTAAAAAAAAATAAAAAATAAAAAAATCAGCCAAACGAGGAGCTGTTTTTTTGAAAAAATGAATACAATTGACACATCATTGGCTCAACTAACTAAAAAAAGAAAAGACCCAAATCAATAAAATCAGAGATGAAAAAGGAAATGTAACAACAGACATCACAGAAATAAAAAGAATCATCAGAAATTACTACAAAGAGTTGTATGCCAGTAAACAGGGAAATCTATCAGGAATGGATAGATTCCCAGACACATACAACCTAGCTAAATTGAACCATGAAGACACAGAAAACCTAAACAGACCCATAACTGAGTCAGAAATTGAAACAGTAATAAAGGCCCTCCCAACAAAGAAAAGTCCAGGACCAGATGGATTCACTGCTGAATTCTACCAGACATTTAGAGAAGAACTAACTCCAAATCTTCTCAAACTATTCAAAACAATCGAAAAAGATGGAATCCTCCCAAATTCTTTCCATGAAGCCACCATCACCTTAATCCCTAAGCCAGAGAAAGATGCAACATTGAAAGAAAATTACAGACCAATATCCCTTATGAACATAGATGCAAAAATCCTCAATAAAATTCTGGCCAATAGAATACAACAACACATCAGAAAAATCATCCACCCAGACCAAGTGGGATTTATCCCTGGTATGCAGGGATGGTTCGTGTTCACAAAACAATCAATGAGATACACCACATTAACAAACTGCAGAAGAAAAACCATATGATTATCTAAATAGATGCAGAGAAAGCACTTGATAAAATTCAATACCCTTTCATGATGAAAACTCTGACCAAACTGGGTATAGAAGGAACATTCCTTAATATAATCAAAGCAATTTATAAAAAAGAACCACGGCCAGCATCCTATTGAATGGGGAAAAGTTGGAAGCATTTCCACTGGGATCTGGTACCAGACAGGGATGTCCACTCCCAGCATTGCTATTCAATATAGTTCTGGAAGTGTTAGCCAGAGCCATCAGGCAAGAAAAAGAAATTAAAGGGATACAAATTGGGAAGGAAAAAGTCAAACTATCCCTCTTTGCAGATGATATGATTCTTTATTTAGGGGATCCGAAGAACTCTACTAAGATACTATTGGAACTCATAGAAAAGTTTGGAAAAGTAGCAGGATATAAAATCAATGCACAAAAATCAACAGCCTTTGTATACACAGGCAATGCCACGGCTGAGAAAGAACTGCTAAGATCAATCCCATTCACAATAGCTACAAAAACAATCAAATACCTTGGAATAAACTTAACCAAGGATGTTAAAGATCTCTACAATGAAAATTACAAAATCTTAAAGAAAGAAATAGAAGAGGATACCAAAAAATGGAGAAATCTTCCATGCTCATGGATTGGAAGAATCAACATCATCAAAATGTCCATTCTCCCAAAAGCAATTTATAGGTTCAATGCGATACCAATCAAGATACCAAAGACATTCTTCTCAGATCTAGAAAAAAATGATGCTGAAATTCATATGGAGACACAGGAGACCTCGAATAGTTAAAGCAATTTTGTACAACAACAAAAAAAAAAAAGCCGGATGCATCACAATACCAGATTTCAGGACATACTACAGGACAGTTGTAATAAAAACACCATGGTACTGGTACAGAAACAGATGGATAGACCAATGGAATAGAATAGAAACACCAGAAATCAACCCAAACATCTATAGCGAACTTATATTTGATCAAGGAGCTAAAACTAATTCCTGGAGCAAGGACCGTCTATTCAATAAATGGTGCTGGGAAAACTGGATTTCCACGTGCTGAAGCATGAAGCAAGACCCCTACCTTACACCTTACACAAAAATCCACTCAACATGGATTAAAGACCTAAATTTATGACCTGACACCATCAAATTATTAGAGAACCTTGGAGAGACCCTGCAAGATATTGGCACCGGTCAAGACTTCCTGGAAAAGACCCTGGAGGTGCAAGCAGTCAAAGCCAAAATTAACTATTGGGATTACATCAAATTGAGAAGTTTCTGTACTTCAAAAGAAACAGTCAGGAGAGTGAAGAGGCAACCAAAAGAATGGGAAAAATATTTGCAAACTATGCAACAGATAAAGGATTAATAACCAGAATCTACAAAGTGATCAAAAAACTCCACAAAAACAAAACCAACAACCCACTTGAGAGATGGGCCAAGGACCTCAAGAGGCATTTTACAAAAGAGGACATCCAAATGGCCAACAGGCACATGAAAAAATGTTCAAGATCACTAGCCATCAGGGAAATGCAAATGAGGTTTCACCTCACCCTGGAGAGAATGGCTCACATTCAGAAATCTACCAACAACAGATGTTGGCAAGGATGTGGAAAAAAAGGGACACCAACCCACTGTTGGTGGGAATGCCAATTGGTAAAGCCACTATAGATGTCAGTCTGGAGATTCCTCAGAAACCTGAATATAATCCTACCATTCAACCCAGCCATCCCACTCCTTGGAATTTACCCACAGGAAATTAAATTGGCAAACAAAAAAGCGGTCTGCACCTTAATGCTTATTGCAGCTCAATTCACAATAGCTAAGACCTGGAATCAACCTAAATGCCCATCAACAGTAGATTGGATAAAGAAATTATGGGATATATACTCTATAGAATACTATACAACAGCAAAAAACAATGAAATCCGGTCATTTGCAACAAAATGGAGCAATCTGGAAAACATTATGCTGAGTGAAATAAGCCAGACCCAAAGGGACAAATATCATATGTTCTTCCAGATTGGTGACAACTAATTGAACACCAAAAAGGAAACCTGTTGAAGTAAAATGGACACTATGAGAAACGGTGACTTGATCAGCCCTTGCCCTGACTGTTGATGAACAACTTAATACTTTATCCCTCTTAGTATTCTTTTGTTTGTTTGTTCTACTTAATACTATTGGTTGAGTTCTGTAGTTAATACACAGTTATTCTTAAGTGTTGAAACTTAACTGAAAAGTGATCCCTGTTAAATATAAGTGTGGGAATAAGAGAGGGAAGAGATGTACAATTTGGGACATGTTTAAGCTGACTTGACCCAAATGGTAGAGTTAGAAACATCCCAGGGAATTCTAATTCAATCCCATCAAGGTGGCATGTATCAATGCCATCTCACTAGTCCAAGTGATCAATTTCAGTTCACAATTGATCATAATGATAGGACTAAGAGTCAAAGGGATCACATAAACAAGACTAGTGTCTGATAATACCAACTGATAGAATAAAAAAGGGAGAGAATGATCCAACATGGGAAGCGGGATGCACAGCAGACTCATAGAATGGCAGATGTCCTAAACAGCACTCTGGCCTCAGAATCAGCCCTTAAGGCATTCAGATCCGGCTGAAAAGCCCATGAGAGTATTTCAGGCATGGAAAGCCAGGACACACTGTCAAAAAAAAAAAAAAAAACACCTAAATGAAGGATCTCCACGCCTGAGATCCCAGTGGAAGGAACGGGTCATCAAAGAAGGAGGTACCTTTCTCTGAAGGGAGGAGAGAACTTCTACTTTGACTATGACCTTGTCTAAATATGATCGAAGTTGGCAAACTCAAAAGGCTTCCATAGCCTTGGCATCTCATGACAAGAGCCTAGGGTGATTACTGATGCCATAAACAAGAGTGTCAATTTGTTAAGTCAACAACAGGAGTCACCGTGCACTTATTCCTCATGTGGGATCTCTGTCCTTAATGTGCTGTGCATTGTAATTTAACATTGTAATTAGTACTCAAACAGTATTTTTCACATTGTGTTTCTATGTGGGTGCAAACTGTTGAAATCTTTACTCAATATATACTAAACTGATCTTCTGTATATAAAGAGAATTGAAAATGAATCTTGATGTGAATGGAAGGGGAGAGGGAGCGGGAAAGTGGAGGGTTGCAGGTGGGAGGGAAGTTATGGGAGGGGGAAGCCATTGTAATCCATATGCTGTACTTTGGAAATATATGTTCATTAAATAAATGTTAAAAAATTTTAAAGAATAAGAGAGAAACTAATGGTGTGGGAAAAGATGGAATTCTCAAAATAGTAGATGGCTGTGTAACCAAATATTCTCAATTCAAATACATAATTGAAGTCTTCACAGTCTATTTGTCATACTAAAGAAAGGAAAGCAAATAAAGTGAAGACAGAGTGCTTAGATGTGATTTATATATATATATATATATATATATATATATATATATATATAAGTGCTCACTAGAAAATTAAAATATTGTGAAAGACTAAAGTCACTTCTAAACCTCCTTCCTGGGCATTCAATATAGTTTGAGCTAAAATAAACATTTAATTATGATAATCTCAAAAAATTTAATGGTCAGAAATATTTATTCTAAATATGAAATGTTTGGGATTTTTTCTTTCCCTGTGGGAAGATGCTATAAATTTATCCCAAGCATGTTTTGAAGTGCTAAGGTAAGTCTTAACTGGGTATTCCCCAGGAAGACTGGTACTCTTTCTGCGAAAGTGTTATCTTCACTGGTGCTCTAAGGAAAATAAAAGGTTCAGTGTTCTGCTGACAGTAGTTACCAGGATGACCCTGGTGTGTGGCTCTGACTTCTCAGCTCCCAGCATTGCAGGCTACTTTGGCGACTAGGGTGCCATTTTCCCTCCTTCTACTTTGGGCTGCAACGACACAACTCTGTTTGGGTGGATAAAATACACTTTCTCCTTTTTTTAAAGATTTATTTTATTCTCTTGAGTGGCAGATTAAGAGAGAGAGAGAGAGATCTTCCATCTACTGTTCACTGCCTAGATTGCTGTGACAGCCAGAGCTGTGCCAGAAGCCAGGAGCTTCTTCCTGATCTCCTGCGTGGGTGCAGGGGCCCATGCACTTGTGCTATCTTCCTCTGCTTCCCCAGGCACATGAGCAGGGAGCTGGATCAAAAGTGGGACAGCCTGGACTCACACCATCACTCAAATGAGATTACAGCGTCACAGGCGGCAGCTCTACCTGCTATGGCACAACAACTGCTCCACACTTTCTCTTTTCCGTATCCCATTTATTTGTCACCTATACCTGACTACTTTCTTCTGTACAGCCCAAGATGACTGTAGTTTCCCTAGTTTCATTAAATGTCCCTTTTAGGCACTCTCATTATTTTATTTGTGTGTGTGTGTGTTCAGGTGTGCACTTTTATTGAACTGGTCTCCTCTGTGTACAGGGAAGCCCTGGCTGCCTCCACACCTCAACCCACTCCCAGGGAGATGAAAAGCCTTCATACATCTCAAGTTGCGGGACAAAAGAAGGGGGGCCACGAAGGCTGACCATTCAAAATAAAAAGAAAATTTAAAAAAATTAAGGCGAAGATTTTAAAAAATTGCATTTTAAAAAATTGCATAATTTACACAAAAGCGATGCTGCTGCCTCCCCTGGGTGGCCCCAGGCAAGGACTGTGCTGTTTGTCCTTGGCAGGAGTGGGGCTGGGGCTTCCTGTCACATGGCATCTCACGATATTTGGAATTACTATCAAAAAAAAAGAAAAAAGAAAAAAAGAAAAAGAACAATGTACAATCAAAGTCCTCGGCCACATTGCAGAACTTTGGGGACTTTGTGGATGCTTGCTCCAACGACTACTATCACCTTCACCATTCCAGTTTTTAAATCCTGAGTCAAAAGCGCCAAAACAAACAAAAACAAAAACAAAAAAAAAAAAAGGAGAAAAAACGAATAAAGCCATGCCAATCTCGTCTCGTTTTCTGTGCGTTAGGTTTTGTCGAGAGCGGGTGTCCCGCCACTACGGTTAACAGTCCGCCTAGAAGCACTTGCGGTGCACGATGGAGGGGCCCGACTCGTCCTACTCCTGCTTGCTGACCCACATCTGCTGGAACGTGGACAGTGAGGCCAGGATGGAGCCGCCGATCCACCCGAGTACTTGCGCTGGGGGGGAGCGATGATCTTGATCTTCACGGTGCTGGGCGCCAGGGCGGTGATCTCCTTCTGCATGCGGTCGGCGATGTCCGGTGGTGATCACCAGCTCTTCTCCAGGGACGAGGACGATGCGGTGTGGCCATCTCCTGCTCGAAGTCCAGTGCCACGTAGCACAGCTTCTCCTTGATGTCGCGCACGAAGCTGTAGCCGCGCTCTGTGAGGATCTTCATGAGGTGGTCGGTCAGGTCCCGGCCAGCCGGCGTGCGGGAGGGCGTAGCCCTCGTCGATGGGCACCGTGTGGGTGACCCCGTCGCCGGAGTCCATCACGATGCCCATGGTGCGGCCAGAGGCCTGCAGGGACAGCTCAGCCTGGATGGCCACGTACATGGCCGGCGTGTTGAACGTCTCCAACAAGATCTGGGTCATCTTCTCACATTGGCCTTGGGGCTCAGGGGGGCCTCGGTCAGCAGCACCGGGTGCTCCTCGGGGGCCACGCGCAGCTCGTTGTAGCAGGTGTGGTGCCAGATCTTCTCCAAGTCGTCCCAGTTGGTGATGCCATGCTCACTGGGGTGCTTGAGCGTCAGGATGCCACGCTTGCTCTGCGCCTCGTCGCCCAGGGACAAGTCTTTCTGGCCCATGCCCACCATCACGCTCTGGTGCTGCGGACGCCCCAAGATGGAGGGGAAGACGGCCCGGGAGGCATCATCGCCCGCGAAGCCGGCCTTGCACTTGCCGGGGCCGTTGTCGACCACGAGCGCGGTGATATAGTCATCCATGGCGAGCTGAGCGGGAACGTGGAGCGGCGGCGGAGCAGCTGGGCGAGGTGCGGTGGTCGCGAGCTGGACGCGGTCTCTCATTACTTTTAAACTAGTTAACTCGTTGTATTATAATTTTATCTTGTAAACCTGTTAGTTTCCCCAGTACCTCAAATAAAAAAAAAATACACAACAGTCCACAGGGCATTTCTCAGCCATATCCACTATCATTGTTGCGTTAGTTAAGCAAATAATATTTTGTTTTGCCTAAATTGCAAAGCTGTAATTTCAATGTGGTTCCATTCATCCAAAGGTCCTTATTTTTTCCATTATGTTATGCCATCTCATGATTAAATGGATGAACTAATAATACATGAAAACAAACTATACTGAAAATTTTAAGATGTCATAGAATACGATTCAAATGATTTATATTCATCATATTTGCCTCCCAATAATCCTTTAAGTTATTCTACGTGGTACATTGTTCTTCCACTGGATCCTGTTAACAGGATCCATTTTTTTTTTCTAGATGGAGATGGGACAGAACAATCTTCTTCTTTGTAGCAGAAAATCAAGTGGTTTTAGGTTTTATTAAAATTAAACTTACAAGGAAGATGAACCAAATAAGTTGGGGGGGACCATAAAATTATTCCTTATTGTCTACAATGAAGAAAACTTTTAAGAATATATTGTTTCTAATCTGCCTCTGTCACTGTTTTCTAAGTTAAGGGCTTATAATTTACAGTTATGAGCCTATAATTATGGAATCCAAGGGATAGAGGAATCTTTTACTGCATGGAATATCTTGCAGTGTGAAAGAGTTTGTAAAAGAAGGTATGTTGCAAGAGTGTATTTTTGTTACTGCTTTGGTGTATCAGTTACACTAGGTGTAGCTTGGTGTCCAGCATTTTTAAAATGTACAGCTCCACAATCAACTTTAGATTCTAGACAATAAAACTTCCCAATCCCATCACTAATAAAAACCCTGTATATAAATCACAGCACCTGTTGTCCCACATCATCAGAGTCATGACACATCCCCATGGAGAGCATCCTGTGGAGATGATACCAGGAAGCTGGGCTGGTGACAGAGAAAGTATTATAAGTAGGACACTGCTGACTTGATTCCCAATCTTTGTTGCATCAAATGATCTCCCTGGGTAAATCAACTGAGTAACTGTCTATTCATGCTGAATGTTTGAAGAAAAAGAGGGCAGGAAACTTCATTTTCTAAAGTAGAACTTGACAAAGTGGAAGGATTATTATCTATCTTCTCTCAGAAATAGCACTAGAGGATTGATGCTTGATTGTGCTAATCATCCTCAATTTTTCTTGTTTTGAATTGAATTTAGAAATAACATTAAGGATGATTTGCATATTCATCTTCTCATAAAAATCACCCCAAGTCCTTTGTCTGGCAGTCAAGGCCTTCTACACTTTTGTGAAAATCAATGTTTTATTTTGATATGTTGCTACTCCTGGCATAGTTTTTCCATTATCAGTGGTGATTGATTTGCTGCCCTTCAAAGAAGCCTTCACATTTACCACCATGGATTGGTATCCTATCTCTGTCCATGCATACCTGTCTACCCTTCAGAACATGAATTGTGATTGGATTGGTAACTGTTACACAGACAGTGTCTGAGCTACAGCAAGATAAATATTATTGAATTAGCTTTCTCTTGGAATTTACTTTTATTAAGGACTCCTTATATCTAGAATACTACAGAATGCTGTAAGAGGTATCACAATCCTAGATGATCCATTCACTTGAAGGAATTAAGGCATATTACTATATTGAAGAAAGTTCACCAATCCCCCTTACAGAGTAGAATTTGTTGTGAAATTCCTTTAATATAGTATTATGCCATAACTGCAACTTGTTGATATCCACTTAATAATCGTTTCTGAGGTAGGAATTCAGAAAGATATCCTAATTTGTTTCAAAAAAATGATAAGAGCAGTACAGAGATGGGAAATTTTCTAATTGGCTTTGAAACTTTACCTTCAGCTATGTACTTAGAGTCTGTATCAGAACTCTCTGCAACAGCAATGGCTTGGGAGCTAAACAGACCTGATAGCGCCACCTCCAGGAGGGTGACACTGGTGAATGCCTCACTGGCTCCAAGCCTCAAATTCTGTGAGACAGAGATGATATTATGAACCTCACTGAGTTCCTTGAGTATTCAGAAAATAATGTTACTAAAATTATTTAGCATGTTATCTAGTAAATACACTTCAATAAATGTGGCTCCCACCTTCTAAGGGCAGAAAGCAAAATTTTTTGTTTAAACATTTAGCATGGTGATATAATGAGATAACATATTTAATGCATGGAATGTAAACTTTTAGAGAATATAGAAATTTTATAATTCTACAACTTCATTTTATACAGAAATCTCAGAGATGAGAAAAACAGATTAATCAATGAAAGTCTATTATGATATGCCATATTTTATTTTTATTTTATGTTTTATTAGTTGAAAAGTATACCTAAACAATCATTTTAAACTTATTTATTTATTTAAAAAGCAGGAGATATAGACAGGCAGACAAAAATTTCTCATCTACTCGCTCACTCCTCTACTTCCCACAACAACCTGGGCTAGGATAAGCTGAAGTCATGAGCTAGGAACTGAATCCAGTTCTCCCACATTGGTGGAAGGGACACAACTGTTTGAGTCATCACTCACTGTCTCACTTCCTGAAGAAGTGGGACTCTACCCAGTCACTCCAATATGCAATATGGGAGGTTTACATCCCAAGCAATGTTTTAACAACTAAAATAAATTTCTAGTGCTGTCCAGGGTCTTCGACTCAGAGTAAACCTCAAAAAATTTCACAATAGAAAATTATATATGAAAATATATTTGACTTAAACCCTAGCAGGTTGTTTTAAATTGGAAGAGTAATAAACATGGAATGTAGATACAACTTAAAACAGAAATAGACAAGAACAGAATTCCCTATGTGTCAAAAATTGTTGGAAAGAGTGTTCATAGGAAAAAAAAATAATGGAAAGGCAATGGATATTGGCCTATCTTGATTGACTCTGGTGCCTAGGGTTTTGAAACCTTTTCAGGGTAACCAAAGTGTTAAGTGGAATGGAATTTAAAGGTTTGTCTAGTTAAAACTTCTGCTAATATAACTTCCCACAGCACCTTAAAGGCCAAAGCTCCTGGTTTTGTGGCTAACCCAGAGAGGATGAATTGATTCATTTTGCAGAATTTTAAAAGATTTCCCTGAACACATGATACCTACCTATTCATTAAAAGGGGAAGCCACATATGCTAAAATGCCCAGTCTCTGCAATTACATTTCACAGGTTTTTATCTTTATTAGGCTACTTTTTACATGACTATCCTTAATTAATTTCCACATTTGTAAAATATGAATAATAGTGATAAAGGGAAAGACTCCCAATGAGGTAGGCAGGAACCAGGACTCCCTCCCCTACCACCTGGAGATCAGTCTCAAAGGACCTGAGAAAAGTCAAACAACTGACTTCTGTGAAGGCCATTCATGTCATGTGCTAGTCACTGTAATCAAAGTTTTTCTGTGCTGTTGTAACTGATTTAGGTAATGAGAATTATGCAACCTGGAGGAAAGTTTCATGTGTTTTCTGTTGAGTTTCAACTGGAATTTTTGCCCAATTTCCCAATGAAAACCATCCTTCTCCTGGACCAATCATGAGAATGTCCCCTTTTGCAGTCTATAAAAACCCCTAGACCATCAGCAATCAACGGATTCCTTTTTCAGGGAACCCTTTCAATATTGCCACGTGTTTTGTGCTTTCTCTTTTGCTTTCTCTCCTTTTGTCCCCAATAAATTGCTTCTGCTTTACAGGCTTACTTGTCATTGCTTCTCAGTTTTTGTGGACACGAGACATGAACCTGAGGAAAAAAAAATAATTGTAATAAGCATAGACTACTGCAACATTCCTTGGGGGATCCTCTTATGAGAGTTCAGGATTGTTGGAAGTGGAGTAAAAACAAACTGCCCCTATTTCTTTTTTTGGATATCTTTGTGCCCCACTGTAGTCCACTATCAATCAAAAACACCCAGGGTTTGTCAGCCAGTTAAAAGCAATTAGCGTGCATGCTGGTCTTAAAGACTCAGATCTGCTGGGGCAAATTTGACCAATACCCCTCCTCCTTTTGGTGCTAGGAATGTTGCTCTTAATTTGACTCAGTTTTCTTTCATAGAAATTTGTCCAGTGCAAGAGACTGGAGTAAGGTGTGGAAGTAATTGAAGATTTCTGTTTGAGGTGGCTCCCAGTGTTCCCTGAAGGCTTCCTAATGATGTCTACACTCAAATCGTGTTCCCCATGACTTTATATCAGATACCTTATCCTGCATGTTAAGTTGGATGCATGATGATGATGATGGAAAGTAGAAATGTATTCTTTCTCTCTGACCCTCGAAGTCCAACCAGGATCCAGTTGTCATGGAGATAGGTAGTTGGCTGCCTTTCTACTGCACTTCTGTCCTTGCTCACAACCCTCCCCAACCTAACAACCTACCACTAAATATTAAAACTCCCAAGTGGTATATCTCCATGAAAATGATGCACCCATGCAAATTCTCTTCTAGGTGAGGTGCCTGTATCAGGGAAAGGGAACTGCCTGGTAGACATGAAATAGGCATGCACATGTCAGTTGGGCTACATGGTGTAGATGGTTGGGGGAAAAGAATAAAATGGGCTTTTGTCCTGTAGAAGCTATGTGAGGCCAGATTCTTTAAAGGGGCACTGATGACAAAGGCACAGGCAAGCTAATAATTCCAAAAGGGAGGTCCAGCCAATCAGGATGATGGGGAATTTGGGCCCAAGAGCCTCGTACAGAATTTTACGCTCAAGTATTTGTGATAAGAGATTTAAGCCTAGTTTACAAAATTGGATCCTGAGGAGTATATAGCTCACTTTCAGTTGTAGGCATGTGCTGACTGGACACAGGTAGGATGTCTTCAGCAAAGTCTAGGGAAAGGACAAGGAGACAGAAGGGAGGGTCACAGATAGGCACAGGTAAGTGAGACTACTCCTGCCAGCTTAATCCTCCTTTATCATGAGTGCCAGGTCACTCACCCATTCCTGATCTATAGGATCAAGTGTCCCAGGGATTAAACAACATGGATGAAGACACAGGTAAGAGCATCTACACCTGTTCTCTGACCTCTCCCTTCTGTGAGCTCCAGGAAGCCATGCTCCCACAGCCCAGAAACATGACAGAAGCTTCAAGTGTATAGAGGGCACAGAGATAGAGACACTTTTGTTTCTTGTTCTCTTATTTCAGATGGGTAAAGCCATCTTTGTCATGCTCCCCATTGGAGTGCACCATTGGGCACTCAGATTCTTTTACCCTCATACCTTGAAAAAAAAAAAAAACTGAAACAGTTTTAGTGCTTAAAAATTTATGCTTACTACTTTATGTTCTAGAACCTTTCCTGGCACTCAGACTCAAGACTTCCTGGACCCAAGAAGAATGCTGTCTTTATTCCATTTGCTTTTTCTCAATATTTCATAAACACTTTTTAATAATACCCTTATATATTTATACTTATTTATTTAATCCTTATATATTTATTCAGTTTTCACTTGTTTTTTCTGGATAAGCTATAAGCTCCATGAGAGTGAGGTTTGTGTTTTATTTGCTCATTATGATTCCTAGCTGAAAGTGATTTCTAGAACAATGTGAGTGGGAAATGTTGAATAGACACAAACCATTTCAATAACTAAGAGGGACCAAAGCTAGTATGTGACTCTTATCTTTAGGTCCAACTCTGTAGGTAAAGACTTTCTAAATGAATACAGAAAGTTTCAACTAGGCATAATAATGTTTGGATAAATCACTTAGATATTATTATTGTCAGTTCCCTTCTGTGCAATTTAAGCATAATACAAAATTTTAAGATTTTAATGTGAATTACATGATATTTTTCTACAGAAAGAGCATTGCGAAAATTATTGACATATAGCAAACAATCAATGAGTGAATCCTTCTTATTACTTTAAACAATGGAAGTATTATTTACCTTAATTTCCATTTAAGAATGCTGTATTACCTTATCCCAGCCAGACTGAAATAATATAACAATTCTTCCTTTTTTCAGCCTTCATCTAAGTAATAGACCCTGGAATAAAATATGTTTCCTGCCTTCCAGCTACTTGCTGCATGAACAGACATTTTGTGCTACTACAAACACACTTTTTAGGTACTCAATTTTACAAGAGTCAAAAATACTGTTTTATGTTCTCTCTGAACTCTATTTAGGCACCCAATCCTTCCTTCTTGCTAAAATCTTGAATGTCCTTGTACAACCCTGAGTTTTGTTTTCCTTTGCAAACAAATCATTGTCCTCATGTCCTCTCAGTATTTTTTCCCAGGATTAAAATGGCCAAGTTTAAATCTGCCCCCACTGTGCATAGATAGAGAATAAGAACTGAGTTAACAGGATGTGTCTTCCAAGAAGGTCGTGGCATATTTCCAGGCAAAGGTCAAGCACATACTTAAAGAGATGACCTAGGATACCTTACAGTACAGAACTTTAAAAAAGAATCTGCTTGCTGCATCATAGGGAAGAGGAGACAGACCAGAGGAACAAAAAAATTGGTACTTGAGCCATTCTTCTCAATCACACATTCAAACACACAGAGAACAAACAAAGGTCATGTAATCTCCTGGTGTGTGTTAAGGATTAGTTTCCTTAGAGGTGAAGGAACAACATTTCATGGGGATTTCACTAAAAAGACTTTGCATATCAGAAAGTTAAAAATTTACAAAACTATTTTTGAAATGTTGATCTTTTTAGTGTATTCTTTTCTTGCAAACCTTACATCAATCTTTAGATTTAAAAACCATTATAAATATCCTAATAATATGTCAGTGTCTATACAAAAAAAGTGTAAAATAAATAAGTGCATTTATAACTAGAAGTTATACGTACATGGGAAGAAGTGACTATTTAAAATATCCAAATTTCCTTTTATATGAAAGATTAAAATTAAAATGTTAGAATTTATATGACAGTAGATTTACATGGCATATGTTATTGTATTTGCCAATACTCACATTTACTCTGTCTTCAGAGAAACTTAAAATAAAAATGATAATAATAGAATACAAGCTGGGTTTAGAATTTTCACATAATACCTTTCCCTATGACTAAAGTATGGTTAGTCCTGCTTTGCCATCCTATGCTGCTTGTCTGTTTTTCTAGTGCATTTCTCTGTTAAGAAACCAATTGGATTGATGAATACTTCTCCATAGGGAAACTGCAACTGAAATCATTACAGAGAAACTTTTGTACATTAACCTAAAATTATTTCATCTTTTAAGGAAATTGAGCCCTAAAATTATTTATGTTTGCTGTATGTCAACTGCAGTGAATGCCTTTTATTTAATTCTGTCTTAAGTGTAAGTTTGTTCCTTGAACTCTAATATCAGTCTTGAAGGAGAAAAAAAGAGAAGCAATTCCAGCACTCTCAGTTCACAGAAAGCCTCTATATTTTACTAGGAAATCAAGCCAAGATAATTACTTCAAATTTTTTTGTCGCTTAAAAAGTGAAAGTTGAATGCCACCACACAGGCCTGTAAATGTAATATTTCTAGTAAGTCTGGTGGGAGTTATTTACGAAAAGATTTACCTTGACTTCAGGAAGACTATTTCTTCGCTTGATTATTATTGACTTCACACCTGTTACACTACGAGGTCCTCAGACGGTAACAGCTGAATGACAAGTTTCCTTTGAAAACTGCCATGTGAATGAAATATATGGAGGGAGAAAAAAACACCGTCACTTTGCCAAGGCAGCAAAGTTCTAAAATGCTGGAGGAAGACCTAGAAAGCTCCAAGCCTCCCAGTGCTCTGCCCAGCCATCCCAGGACAAAGAGAAGCAATCAGTTATTCTTTGGACCGGCTTACATGCTCCACTTTCTTTCCTTATAGGTTCCATTTTGTTGTCTCAACACAGCTACACAGAGTCACTTCTCGGAATGTGTGTGTCTTATTTTGAGAAGCAGACATAATTTTCAAAAAATAAAAAAGTAAGTATTTTGATAAAAAGCCCTCTTTTTACTTATATACAAGGACAAATTTCATAGATAATTTTAGGAGCATAAGGATACTTCCCACCCTCCCCTCCCTGCCTCACTCATTCCTAACCCCTCCTTCCTTTCTTATTTTTTTTTAATTTTTAAAAAATGACCTAATTTCATTTACTTTATAATCACAAACTTAACTCTCTGCTAAATAAATAATTCAACAAGTAGTAAGTATAAGAATCACTGATCTCAAACACCTCTGGATCTCCTTGAATCTTAAAGGCCATTTATTTGTCTTATAGGTATTTTCATTTTATTCCAAATTCTTTCTCACAATAGGTAAAAGCATGATAGTATGCACATAAACTAGAAATATAGTACTATGTATAATAAATGTTTTCCTTTTGAAATAAACTACAAATTCCTGATTCAAGTAGCTAATTCTACTGTTTTCATGTTTATTACAAAAACTAAATAAAGTCTTTACTAATAAGCACATTTATTTGGAAATATTGATGTAAATTATGAAAGGAAAATGACTTATTTTACAGTTTCTATCTCACTCTGCCTTACGAATATGTGAGTCAACCAAAAGGAAGATCCATTCTCTGCTTTATCAATAGATGCCCCCAGAAGTCTCTATATTGATAACAACATTACCCAATTGACAGTTGAATGGAAAACTAACTTTCAATACTCATGAGAGTCACTTGTGTAGTTTCCCGCTCTTGAAATTCAAATGATGTACTCTATTGGTTGATCTCATGTAAAATATATAAAATACATATTTGTTAGTGGAAACAATTAAAATTTCTTTAAAGTTTAACTCTTAAACAAATAAAAGACATATATTCTGGCTTAAGCTAAAATAAAAATCCCTAAAATTATCACAGTTCTTCCTAGATTACAAAGATTACAATAGCATACATTATCATTTTTTTCACAATCTTCACAAGCATAGCAAACTTTAGGATTTACTATGTAGGGGCCAGCATTGCTTCCTATTATGTAAAGCCAGTGCCTGTGACTCTGACATTGTATAGAGGTACCAGTTTGACTTCCTGCTGCTGCACTTCAATCCAACTCCCTGCTAACGGTCTAGGAAAAGTAACGGAAGACGGCCCAAGTGCTTGGGCCCTTGCACACATGTGGAAGACCTGGAAGAAGCTCCAGGCTCCAAGCTCCTGGCTCTTGAATTTGGCCTGGCTCAGCCTCGCTACTGTGGCCATCTGGGGAGTGTGAGCCAGTGAATGGACAATCTCTCTGTCTCTCTCTCTGTCTCTGTCTCTGTCTCTGTCCCTCTCTCTCTCTCTCTCTCTCCATCTCTCCCACTGTCTCTTATCTCTGTTACTCTGATTTTCAAATAAATAAATCTTTAAAAAAAGGCATATTATGTAACAAGCATTGTATTAAGTAGTTTACAAGGGCTAGCATGTTTAGAACCTCAACAATAACATCAATTATGTTCTACTACTGTGCATCTTTTAACCATAGGGAATCTGAAACACAAAGAGTAACCTAATTTTCAATGAAGACCCAGCTACTAAGTGGCAGAGCCGAGCTTCTGATGTAAGCATTCTGCCAAAATTTTTAAAGAACTATTTTCAGTTAAGATACTAAGATTGGTGGAGACAAAAAGACCTTCTAACTGAGGGAATACCAGTAGAAATTAAGCTAACCAGTACAGATGATTGGGATTTTATTTGCAAAAACAATGTTTAACCACATGGAAGAAACCCAGACCTCAAAACTAAAGTTTGTGAGGACATGCATAAAAGTATACATCTTTGCAAGGAAAATTAAGTGATGTGAAATAACTATGTATATTTTTTCACATATAAAAAACATAGGAAAATAGAAACTAGTGTTATTTATTTATTGAGGTATTTTTTAATGCATTGTAAATTATTGTAATTGTAAAATACTGTGAAATGCATTTTTTGTTTGAACAGGCTTCAAAAATGTCCTGGAAAATTGATTTTAAAAATGTATTTACTTTTAGGCAAAAAACATCTTTTAAACCCATGAATAGAATTTTCACAATACGCATTTCCCCTGAACCTTTTGAAGATTCCTTGTATATAATCTGTGCAGAGCAGAGGAATACAAAAACATGATTCCTACCCTCAAGAGATCATATGATCTTCCAGGGCTAAGACTAAAAGTTATGAACATGTTATACCTTGTACTTTTCAGAGATTTTTCATAAATTACTACATGTTAAGCCTATCAAACAGTTTTGTAAAGACCCCTCTCATTTGGAGGCTGGTGCCATGGTACAGTGTGTTAAGCTTCCACCTGTGCACCAGCTTCCCTTATGGGTTCTGGTTCCAGTCCCAGCTGCCCCAATTCTGATCCAGCTCCCTGCTTATGGTCTAGAAAAGCAGTGGGAGATGGCTCAAATGCTTGGGCTCTTCAATTTGCATGGAAGACCCAGAAGAAGCTCCTGATTCCTGGCTTAGGATAGGCCCAGCCAGCTCCTGCTGTTGCAGTCATCTGGGGGGTGAACCAGCAGATAGAACATCTCTCTCTCTGCCTCTCCCTCTCTCTATCTGTAACTCTACCTCTCAAATAAATTAATAAATCTTTAAAAAAAAAACCCTCATTTAAGGACAACTAAACTGAAGCTCAGATAAGTGACTTGCCTAAATTTACAGTTGTTAATGAATGCATTAAGGACAATCAGTAATGGCAAGAGAGGTATAGCAAGGTGCTGTAGATCTCAAAATACATGGCGCTATTACAGAAGACATCATAGAAGAGTTGATGAACATTTCTACAAGCAGAGAAGGAACATAAGCATTTAAGTCTTGGAAAATTTCAGGAATGAGACAAAATAGACCAGAAAGTGCCCATATTTTTACATAATGGAAATCACTGAAATTCCATTAAAACTTTGATAAAGAGAAAATAATTAGAGATGATATAATTAGTACAATGAGACCAGATTGTGGCAGACTTAGGATGCCTTTGAACATAGGTCATAATTTCATAACAATAAAACTATATAGACATGACATGAAGAGCATTTTAAATTAAGAGAAATAATGTGGAGTCTCGGGTAGTTAAACTGGAAAGAAGAGACAAAGTTCATCTTCATCTACCCACAATTAGTTGCTTCTCAACAGGTAATGTACTAATGAATTATATGGGTATCTTGTTTAAAACGGAGATTGTGTATTAGCAGATTCGGTGCAAGGGCCAAGGTTCTTCATTTTTAACAGGCTCTTGGTTGATACAGATGCCCCTGCTGAGGGTCTGCAGGTGCTGAAGAACAAGCAGTTGGATCTTCCCTTGTCCATGTCTCTGAAGAAGGAAAAGCTACAGAGGTTCTCCTCCAGGAAGTGCATAGAGCCTTCCACTTCCAAGTCCTGAAGATAGTTGTTTTACTTGTACCTTGAGTATTTAAACTAATTTAAAAATAAAGAAAGCCTTGACAAAAACAGAAAAAGATACTAGAGATGTAACTGACAAGTCTAAATTTGGAGATAGGAAATTGGCACAGCAAATAAGTCATTGATTGTGGTGCCCACATGCCATATCGGAGTGCCTAAAGTCCTGGCTACTTCATACTTCCTCTCCAGCTTCCTGTCAATGCACATCCTGGGAGGTGGCTGAGATGGCTGACATACTAGGGTCCCTATCACCACCATGGGATACTCCAGTTGAGTTTTGGCTTCCTGACTTTGTCCTGACTCAGTCTCAACTGTTGTGGGCCTTTAGAGAGTGAACCAGAAAGTGGAAGATGTCTTTCTGCCTCTCTGTATTTCTCTCTCTCTCTCTCTCTCTCTCTCTCTCTCTCTGCTTTTCAAATACAATGGAACTAATACAAATATTTTAAATATATATATATATATATATATACATTCAGAAAGTACTCCATGGATCAAAAGAGGTTCACAAAGATTTATGATGTTGTGAGGTATAAATCAAGGCCTTATGATGAAAATGCACAGTCAACAGAGATCTGACACTACTGCCTCCAACTCCCTGTCCTCCTCAGTAGACAGAATCCAGTTAGTACCTCCTGCCCCTTTGATTCAATAGTGGAAATTTATGATAAGCTACAATATTAAAATCATTATTATCACCAAAGCATCATAGTGCCAGCTCCTATATGTGTGACATCATCTGTCATCCTTACCAAACTCTATATGTCTGTTAGAGAAGGTGATTTATTTCTTTTCAAAATGTGTACCTCTGACACCCTACCACAGCCACTAACACTGCTGAGTGTTATACCTTCCAGTTAAATGTTTACTATTCTCTTTTCTTATTCAAATATCTGTCCCTTTAATTTGCATGTCTCACTTTTTCACATCACAGAGTCTGTCCATACCAAACTTGATTAAAGGTAGAAACTGGAATGGAAAATTCCAAGACCCAAAAGAAAAATTCAGTAATATACCCTGGAATCTACAAGTATCGCTATGGCACATCACAGCCGTTCTTAAATTTAAAATTGATAATAGTAACCTGAGATATTAATAACAGAAATTAAAAGACTGCACACCAGAGTTTGATTCACTACATACAGGCAGCAGGCATTAGGAACTGATACTTTAAGCTTCCCCTCAGTTTGCATGGAGTCATGGATTTCCCACTAACAAGCATGGATATAACCTAAATAACCCAGATATGTGTGTGTTTTCATCTGGTCTCCATCACAAATTAGCCATGTGACACTGGACAAGTCATTCAGTCTGCTTGAGTTTTAATTTTACATCTGATTGGTTTTAAATGTCTGTTTTATTTCTGTGATTTTATGATTGTGTAAGTATCTAATCTTCTAACCCTACAAAAGCAGGAGTCTCCAGATAAATACAGAATAAAAATAATGTGGGACCAAGGGAAGAATTAGAAGAAATATAAAAGACAACAAAGGAGAGAAAAAAACTCACTTAAATGCAGAATCCAGTATAACTAACAAAACTGCTTTCTAAATCCTCAATTTGTAGAACTGATCTATCAAGTGTTTTCTGTATTCTTAGGGATATAATTTTCTCCAAGTTATTCCTAGATGTAAATCCACCACACCAAATGGGAAAAATGTCCTGATGCACAACTCATCTGATCATTTGAATTGGCTAATTCCAGGAGAGGAAAAGTTTGAGTTGTTGCTTCAGGGTAGCGTATTATTTTTAAAACAGACAAGGTTTTGCTGGACTAAATTCTCATCTTGTTGATTATTCCTAAACATGGACTGAAGAAGAATGTTTTTATCATTAATCCTTTCTTATAACTAACTTTCATCATAAGTAGAACCTCCTCTGAATTATGATAATGAGTTATGACCTCCTACCCCGAATTGCATGCACATGTCTCCCACTGTCTTCAATGCAGCTGCTCACATGCATTGGAGATGAGTAAATTTTATGAAATAATTATATTCAGAATAACTTTGAAAATTTGTGAAATTAAATGCTATTTATTCATTAACATTTGAAAAACCAGAAATATCTTTCCATCTGCATTTGATGAAATCAGCCCTTTATTCAGTTCAATATTACCACAAATTAGTCTGCTTGCTTTCATAGCCTTTTCTCGCTCTCCATTTCCTTTAACTCCTAAAAGTCATGCTCACTATGGCTGAAAGACAATGCACTATGCTGATGAAACAACCACAAATTACAGATAGACAATGCAGAAATCTTTAATAAGCTGAATAGAAGTATTTACAATTTGCATCTATGCATGGCAATCTGAACACTTTTGCTTAGATCTCATATTTTACTTTTCGTGGCTGGTTTGATGGAAGTCTTAGGAGAATAATACCATTTTGTAGCTTTTCATGATTACTATTGTACTCTATAATAAACTGTATATTCTTCATTTAAATATGCTAAATAGTATTTTTCTTTTTTAATAATGGGGAAAAATCTCTTTTTATACAAGGTTCACAATGAAAATTAATATTAATATTGTTCTCCTCTGGGTTAGTAAAATGAATTTCAATAACTTGAACCAACTAGGAAGAGAAAAGATGATAAAATAAATGCATAAATCGTGGATAAGTCCTAAAAGTACTTAACTGGTAATGATATACAATGGAAATTGTTTTTATTCACTTATAAACATAAAATATTTTCAACATAAGAAAATAAAATGTGTATGACAAAGGAAATTACTTCTCCCATCTTTGCTAGATTTAACTGGGTATTGCTCAAGTAGAACTAGAGCTTATTTTCACAAGTTGAAAATTATTTGGACTAGAATGGACTTCCAGACAGGCACTTCTCCATTTCTGGTATGAGAAAGGGTTGATTTCATTTCCCATGGTTTATTTCCTTTTTTGACAAATTAATGTCAAAACTGCTACAGCTAGTGAAATGCCTTTCATAGTTTGCTTTCTTCTCTTTCTCTGTATGCAACTCTAAGTTTTTAATATTTCAGCAACATTTTCAGCTCAATGCAATCCCTTTAAGAAATCATAATAGATGGTAGTTTTCTATGTTAACAAAAGGTCAAGTCTGAGAAAAGCATTGGATATGCTGGAATTAGGTATTTACCCTGCACAAGACTTTAAACATATATTGTTATAAATGCCACTCTCCCACGCATGTGTACCATGATCCTTTATTTTCCCCTATTTTCGTGAGCATTGTCCTGGAAGAAGGTATCTCACAGTTTCAGAAAGGGCCAAATGGATTCTGTCCAGTTATTTGTAACTGCAAGTGATGATCACAGGGTAAAAAGTTGTCTCCCATCTGCGCAATTGGGAGACAGTTATTTTCAGCCAACTAGTGCTTTAAGAGCTTCCAATCACAGTAGAATTGTTAGGCTTGTTACAATAGGAACTGAAGTGGTATTTCTGATGAATTATCATCTCTAATGAACTCATTTAAATATGCAAAATTGCTCCATTCATTCTTTTAAATCAAACAACAAAGATTTGTCCCCCATTAATTGGAAAATCCCTGCGGGAGAAGAAGAGAGAGGATCCAAGGACAGAGCAAAAGGAAAAGTTTAGGGGATTGAACTTTGTCTCTACATGGACAATGTAGAAAGAAAATAATGATGCCAAAATTTACTGAGCACTTATTTAGTGATAGGGACCATGAATAAACTTTATATTATTTAATTTAACTCTCCTGTCACAGCATGCAGGATGATTTTATAATTACTGCTACCTTTGAGAAAAAGAAAACCATGGCACAACTTGTTTAACCCAGGTGTTTGCAGCAAGTAAGTGCTAAAGTCAGGAAACCACATCTCAGTTATCTATAAAACTAGATAATATCCATAGGGTGAACATTGCCTAATGAAGAAAAACATGTATGTTTATGTTAAAATTAAAAAAGATAAGGATCAGCAAAATTCTTTGTGTTTATTATGATACTAATGATCTCAAGATTCCAGTAGTTTGTGAATTCATTTCACTCTGGTTCTTTGCATTCATAAAAGTAATTTCTCCATTTAATTATCCTTCATAGAAACTTTCAGACATACTATTTCCCCTACCTAACCTACTTTAACACAGTGTTGCTACTCACTCATCTTTCTAAGACCCAAGCTGGTTAGGTTGGTAAAAATCATTTCTTTCTTGCTGATAGCATCATCTGCAGCTAGCTTCCATACTGCCAGGGCCTCTATATGTATTCAGTGTCAGCTAACTGAATAGATAGCTAGAGAAATGTTCTTGGCTCATTAAAACAAAATCACTGGTTTCACATTTCTTTCTAAAAATTAATTGAAATAAAAAGAGAAAGAGAGAGGGGAGAGAGAGAGAGAGAGAGCTCCCATTTGCTGGATCATTCCCCAAATGCCCATTACAGCCATTGAAGAGTTTTCCATTTTTGGTGTGTCATTTTCTACTTCTTATGTTATAATTTTCATAATAGAGATCTTTCACATCCTAGATTAAATTTATTCCAAGGTATTTAAACTTTTTTGTAGCTATTGTGAATGAGACTGATCTTACAAATTCTTTCTCAACCACGGAATTGTTTGTGTACACAAATGCTATTGATTGTGTTGAGTTTATGTCCTGCAACTTTGCCAAACTGTCTTATGAATTTTAATAATCTCTTAACGGAGTTTTTTGGTTTCCCTATATAAACAATCATGTCATCTGCAAACTGGAATAATTTGACTTCTTCCTTTCCTATTCCCATCCTTTGATTTCTCTTTATTGTCTCATGTCTATGGCTAAAACTTCCAGAAATACACTGAATAATAATGGTGAGAGTGGGCATTCTTGTCTTGTTCCATATTTGCACTGCAAAGGAAATACTCAACAAAGTGAAGAAGCAACTGACTGAATGGGAAAAAATATTTGCAAACAATACATCTTATAAGGGATTAATATCCAGAATATATAAGGAACTCAAGAAATTCAACAACAAGCAATCCAGTTAAGAAATTGGCTAAGTATATAAACAGATATTTTTCAAAGGATGAAATAAAAATGGCCAGCAGACACATGAATAGATACTCAGTATCATTAGCAGTCAGTCATATGCAAATAAAAGCCACAATGAAGTCTCACCTCACTCCAGATAGAATGGCTATCACCCAAAAGTAAAAATGTCACTGAGGATGTGGGGGAAAAGGTATCCTAATATGCTGTTGGTGAGAATGTAAACTAATACAACCATTATGGAACACAGAATAGAGATTCCTCAGAAATCTTTAAATAGATCTAACATAGGACCCAGCCATTCCAACCCTGAGAATTTACACAAAGAAAATGAAATCAGCCGATGAAAGTGTTATATATATACACCGTGACTATTGCAGCTCCATTCACACTAGCTAAGGCAGAATCAACCCAGATGTCTATCAACTGATGACTGGATAAAGGAATTGTGGTTTATAGACACAATGGAATACTATTCAGCTTTAAACAAAGATGAAATCCTGTCTTTCACAACACAATGGATGCAACTGAAGAGAATGATGCTTAGTGAAACAAGCCAGTCCCAAAAAGACAAATGTTTTCTCTGATTTGTGGTAACTAATATACAGAGTACAAAAAAATTTATGTTAGTGAAATTGACATTTTCAGACTTGATTATTGTGTATAGCCCTTGTCTACACTACTGAGGAACAGCAGTTTTTCTACTTGCATCTTACTGAGTTATTTACTTAGTGCAGGGTTAAGCTTCCGATTATATAGAAAATAGAAGGTATATCATTGTAAAACTTAAAAGAAAAATAAGAAAGAAAGACGGAGGGAGTGTAGAACAAAGGAATGGAGGGAGAGTAGGTGGTATCATTATGTTCTTAAAACTGTACATACATGGAATTTTTTCGTTTTATGTAAATAAAAGATGGCACCAAGAAAATAAAATAAAAGGTAAAAAATAAGATTTAGAAGCCAAAAAACACTAGGAAACTTCAATGTTCTTTATTATTTCTAAGGTATGGTTGATGACACATCATTCCATTGAGACTCTCTGGTTGAGAACAATTTATAATAATTATAGTTAATATGGACTGCTTGCCTTCCAAATATTGGATGTTAAGTACTATACAATACTTAAATTTTAAAATTTTCAACAACTCGTGAAGTAAATATCATTATTATTCTCATTTATAGATGATAAAACTGAAGTGCAATACCTAAGTTTACTCATGGGCACATATCTATTCATTTTTTTTTTAATTTAAAAATGTTTTAAAATACTGAAGTTGTTTGTCAAAATACTCCTTGAAGGCATACATCTACCACTCACATATACTAAATTTTAGGGTCTTTAGTACAAGTTATTTGTTTTGTAAATCTTGTGGTATTATAATAATTAAGAAGAAACGTTTATATATTTCCCTAGTAGATATGATTATGTAAGTAAATGTGCAACTGGCTTACTTGAGTCTAACAGAGTAGTTTAGATTTGGACATATATTTTTGACTATTATTTCAAGCAGTGCCTTATAGAAAAGTTCAAAGGGAATATCCCATTTTTTATTACTTTATGTCAGGTTGGATTTCCAGTTCCCCTATTAGTCACCCTAATCTCTGCTTTTTTCATAGTAAGGTGCTGCCTTCAACTTTCTGTGTCCAAACTTTGCTCAGATGTGATACACATTACATGGTTAAATACTTGCTTACATCATAGATTCTGTAAGAAAATCTGGTGATTTCTCCCTGAATGGACAGTTATCGTGCCTCTAAAGTGTTTAATTATTTCATTTCTTTAGCCTCCTTGTAAACGAAAATGGAGCTGTACATTTACACACACATACACATACGTGTGCACACCACACACATCCACAATTTACCAGTAGGTATATGATCCTGTCCATAATGAAAATATTCTGTTTATTCAACCTTTCTCTACAACGCTTGGAATATTAACATATTTTAGGTAAGTTTGTTTCTGAATCAGATGCTTTACTTCAGACACTTAGCAGTTGTCCCCTGCAAATCAGTGAAGGAAGCTCAAAGACACTACTGGACTACAAACACCTCTGAAGAAAAAAACATGCACACTCTCCTTTCTCTCTCATCATAACCAAACACTATTTGTTAAATAGTACAAATAACCAACGTATTATGGAAAGATAAATACAAATAACAATGTTTCCTATTATAACATGGAATTTAGTGGTGGCCATTTGGCATAGCAGCTTAAGCCACTACTTGGGCTGCTGATATCCCACATTGAAATACCTGGCTCTTCTTCCAATTCCAGCTTCCTGTTAATGCACACCTTGGGAGGCAGGAGGTGATGGCGCAGTATTTGGATCCCTGTCACCTACCCGGGAGATCTGAACTGAGTACTAAACTTCTGACTTCAGCCTGACCCCTGGCCTGACTGCAGTAGGCATTTGGCAGGCGAACCAGCACATGGGAGACTGATTCTCCACCTCTCCCTCTCTCTCCCTCTCTCGCCACAGACTGGTGATATGAAAACTAGAAAAATGGAAAACAATGTTACAATTTTGATTAAAAATATAATGAAAAAATTACTGAGGGATTCTTATTTATTATTTGACAAGTGAAAACAAAGATAAGACAAGATAAGATTGTGACCTTAAGTACAGGTTACCATGGTGTCCATATGACTATATGTGAACAACTTGGAGTATCTTTGAAAAATTGGCCAGCATTGAAAGATAAAGAAAACTGAGACAAGACACAAATGTTTTCCACCCAAGAGAGGCAGGTGAGATTCTTATTATAATACCACGATCATTTGGGAGTAGATTAAAGACTTGAGCATTGCTAAGATGAAAATATTTAAATGTCTAAATATTTGGAAAACAAGAATCTTTAAGACAATATTTCTCAGCCTGAGCACTAACGGTAAGTAGTTTTTGCTGCATTTGTTTTATAATGTGACAGTCACATCTAAAGTGTCCTCCTGCCCATACTCATATTGTACTTTCCTGTCCATGAATAATCAATTACCTATAGATATTCTCTTTCTATGTTTCTAATTTTTATTTCCCTTGTACTCATTTATCTTAGTTCATTAGAATGAAATCCATGGCACAACTATCACTGTGTCCTCTTGCTGTATGGCTCTTTGGGTTGCAAGCCCCAGATGCGTTCCAGGAACTTGAAGACAGGAACGGTTCACTCCAGAGACCCCAGCACTGCATCTTGAGGAAAGCTGTCTGATACATGGCCAGGGCCCAGCTGCTGCCTCCGCTTTGCAAGCCTCACAGTTTCTCTCATGTCCAGTTCCTGCTGCTCTCGGCCTGCACTTCCTTTTGCTTTGCTTCACTGACATTCTCTCCACGCACATCGGCTCCACCCATTCCATAATCAGCTGCCAAGTGAGCCTCATGGCTTCTTTAGCCCTGGGTGACATTTCAGCAGGAGGCTCCATGATAAATCCACAATGTATTGTGCTGCTCAGCCCAGACTTATTGAAAGGATCGAATTGGATTCAGCTCATTCAATATAGATGCACAAGGTATCTAAGTCCATGGATAACATTATTGGTGCATACTCCAACCCCAGCCTCTGGGGTGGGGTGATTTCTACCACCTTGTTTTGGAAGTTTCCTCAAGTGATTCTAACAGAGAGAGAGAGGCAGGACTAAGCTCCACTGAGGCGCCCTAACTAAGGAGTGAATATCTTCCAGGCAGATTTGTATCTCTGGCTCCAGAAGAGGCAATCATAGATACTAAGAGGTCCATCGTGGAACCAAGGGCAGAATGATGTATTAGTTTCTCACTTCTGCTGTATCAGATCATAAACATTGTGGCTTAGAAAATCACAAATTATTATCTCATCATTCTGAAGGAAACAACTCTGAAATGGGCTTTACTGGGCAGAGTGCTGTTCCTTTGGAGGCTCTCAAAACTTCATTTCCTTGTCCTCTCCGGTTTTCAGAGGCTGCCCACATCCCATGGCTCATGGTCCCTTCCTCCATCTTCCAAGTCACAATGGCTAATAGAGTAGTGTACCCCTTTGGTTATGCAGGGCTCGAGAGACTCCTTCTCGTAAGGGCACTGATTAACAATCTCAGTTCCCCCTTGCACCTATCATGACACATCCACAAGTTCCAAGTCAAGGATGGGGACATCTCCAGAGGCATAATTATTCTGCCTATCAGAGGGCCATGTGGAGCAAAACAGATTGAGTGGGCAGATTCACCTACAAGATTGTGGCAAGGCAGGCACAACACACACAACTGATACAACACTATGTTGAATATGACTATCAAAACTCAGCAGTTTATGATGGCTTTCAACACTTAAACTTCATGCTAGTGGCTATTCAGGCCATAAAAATAAGACTAAAATATTCTCGAACTGCTTAGCTAGAGGATGGTCGCGGCGAGAGTGCTATTGGTTACGCGAATGGAATTCCTTTTGGCAGAGCTCCCCGCTCAAGGGCCAGGGTTCAATGTTCCTCTTCAGTAAAGACATGGCTCAAAATCATGGAATTTTTGACTCACGGGTCACAGAAATTTCTCTCAAGTAGCATAACCACTTTTAGCTCCTATGTTAGTAATGACAACCATCAAAATTAACACTGTCCGTGGTCCCACCGCCAGTTCTATGGCTGCTCTGGGAACTCCAAGGTCTCCCCACGCGGCATCTGCCTGGTGCCATGGCCAACGCCACACGCATGCCTCTATGTTTCTATTTTAGACTTTGGCTAAACATATTTATGTCTATGACATCATGTAGTGTTGAATTCCTAGTATTTTATTTAGTTTTTACATAAGTAGACTATCTTTTTAACTTTTATTTTTCATTCAGTTATATATTTGCATGATTTATTCATATTGGCACATATAAACACTTGCACAGTAGGTACAAAGAAATGCTGTAAAGCAATTAAAATGGATGAGCTAGCTTAATTGCTTCTAAATGGCACAGCTACAGGCAAAATAAGAAAACTGTATGGGACTTTTTAAGGCTACTTACTCACAAAATTTGGCAACCAAGCCAAACCATGAGGATTCCAGAGCTGTTGATGTTTGATCTGGCATGAACTTGACAAATACAGGAGAAGGACTGAAACATAGTCAGAAAAGTATTCAGTCTCTGTTTACTTTCTAGAGAAAAACAGCTTCCTAGTATCTCAGAAAGGAAACAGCATTCAAATGCCATAGTCCTTCGGTGAGCAGAAAAGCCTGACTCCTCTTGTGGGAGAAGAGACCCATTGAACTTTGTCAAAAGCCCCACTGCACTTGCAAAGAAGTGCACTAAAAATCCTTGGGAAAGAACTCAGGAACGGCGGGCAGATAACTCCATAGGGTGTGGCAGCTTTGCTCTGAGTGGACCTGTCTTCGCTGGGTGGAGTTCAGGGAAGGCAAAAATACAGGACATATGAGCGCTAGAGACCTTTGCGGTTAGAAAGAGCTATGTTGGAGCTTCTGCCATGGGATGAGAGAGATTTAGCAGCATGGCCAGTGGCCCAGTGAAAGTGGCCTCTACAAGAAGTAAAAATAACACTCAACGGAAAGAACAATGCCAGTGATTATAGATCCTACTAGTTCAGGCCAGGGGAAAGAAAACAGACTTGGACAACTGAAGAAGAGTTTGGAGCCACTAGGACCCTTGCCCAGAGTGAACAGCAAACTAGAGGAAGCTGAGAGTCCAATGTGTCCACTGATGGGCACTGGTATGAGAGGCTGTTGTCTTACTGCCATTACTTTGGTCCTTGCGTTAATGTCCTCAGACAAACGGAATTAAAAAAAAATTATTCGACATTCTGAAAAACAAGAAGTCTTTTAAGTTTAATAGGTGACTCTTTAGACCTGGTAACCTGTCTGATATTAAATTTATGTGAAAATTAAGCGTTTGATGCAATGCTCAGTATTACTTGCATGGCCACATGTATTTTGAGAAGCAATCTCAATTCAGGATGAGTCAAAAACCTGGATGTAATACCTGAAACTATGAAATTGCTAGATGAAAACATGGGGGAAACTTTTCAAGACATTAGTGTAGGGGCCGGCACCGTGGCATAGAGGGTAAAGCTGCTGCCTGTGGTGCCAGCATCCCATATGGGCGACAGTTTGAGACCTAGCTGCTCCACTTCCAATCCAGCTCTCTACAATGGCCTGGGAAAGCAGTAGAAAATGGCCAAAGTGCTTGAGGCCCTGTACTAGCTTGGAAGGCCCAGTGGGAACTCCTGGCTCTTAGCTTCAGATTGGTGCAGCTCTGGCCATTTTGGCCATTGGAGGAGTGAACCAGCAGACAGGAGAGCTCTCTCTCTCTGTGCCTCTGTCTCTCTGTAACTCTGCCTTCCAAAGAAAATAAATAAATTTTTTAAAAAAGACACTGGTGTAGGCAAAGATTTTCTTTTTATGAGATCCCCAAAGCAGAGGTAACAGAAGCAAAGCTAAGCAAATAGTATTAACCCAAAGGAGCTTCTGCACAGCAAAGGAAAGAATAAACATTTTTAAGAGACAGCCAACAGAATGGAGGAAAATAGGTGCAAGCTACATAGCTGAGAAAGGATTTATATCCAGAATATATAAGAAACTCAAAAAAAAAGGAGCCACAACAATAACAGCAACAACAAAAACCAATCCTTTAAGAAATAGGACAAAGAACTGAATGAACCTTTCTCAAAAGAAGAAATGGGACTGGCTCGCAAATATATGAAAAAATGCTCAATATCACTAGCCATTGGGGAACCGAAACTTAATACCACAGGAGCTATTGCTTTGTGCCTGTTAGACTTGCTATTATCAAAAAGACAAAAAGTAGGAAATGTTGGTTAGAACTCTAATGCACTGTTGGTGGGAATGCAAGTTAGTGCAGACACTATAGAAAAGAGTGTTGAGAGTTGTTATAAAGCTGGAAAAGGAACTGCCACACAATCCAGCAATGACACTAATGGGTATAAAATCATTATGTTGAAGAGATGCCTGACCCACCATGTTTACTGCAGCACTATTCACAATAGTGAAGATAAGAAATTAATAAAAGTGTCCATCAACCATTGAATGAATAAAAAATGTGATGCCCACAAACATATATACAGGGAGTATTTTTCAACCATTAAAAACACATGAAATTCTGTCAACTACAATAAAATGGATGGAATTGCAAGACATTATGTTAAGTGAAATAAGTGAGACACAGAAATCAAATACTGCACTTCACTCTCATATATAGAAACTAAAATATTATAATAACTAGAGGCTGGAGGCTGCATAACAGGTACCAAATCAAAATTATAAGAATATTTCCCTAATGTTACCCAGCACAGTGGGGATGACTATGGTTCACAACAACCTATTACATATCTAATGAGCAAATAACAGAGAGGAGTTTCAAGTCCCAATTGTAAAGCAATGACAGAACATAATGTTAATTATCCTGATTTTATCAGTACACAATATATGCATGTATTGAACAGTCACACTGTACCCCTTAAATGTACAATTATTACTAAGAAAAAATTTAATGTTTTTAAAGTAGGGTAAATAAAATACTTAAAATTTAAAAATTAATATTCTCACAGAAAACTAGATAGCCCATTGTTAATATTTTAGGTACAAGAATTAATATAACCTCATAACACCAAATTTAAGACTTGCATCTACTAAAATGAAATTAAGAAATTGTGTAACATTGGGTTCCCCACAACAGCAGAGTCAGGCAATGAATTTCATGCTGGTGATTTATTTAGGAAGTGGCTTCAACAAACAGGAATGAGGGAGTGAAAAAGAGAAGGAGAAATATCCCAAATGTGTGCCAATTAAGTTGGACAGAACTCATTCCTGCCATGATCTCCCTAGGCACATTATGGGAATGTCTTGAAAGAGATCAACCTGCAGTGCCCACTCCATGTGAAGGGCTGTCCTGCTCTCAGATTGTGCATGCATGAGTGCTAGAAGGTTCCTACTGCAAGACTCCTAACTTCCAGAGAAGACCCAAGCTGAAGATCCCTGGTGCTATTCAAAGGGAAGCTCTCTGGTTGTGCCAGCACCAAGGTTGCCTCAGTAAAAAGTGGACTGAGGAGATATGGTAAGCACGCAAGATGTATTCCAAGACTCATGTGAAATTCTCAAAATTGAATTTCCAGATCAACTACAAGTGATAAAAATGTGATTTTTGACCTTATTCAAAGACAAAATATTATAAGGTATCATCAAATTTTAAGTTTGAGAGAGAACTCTTCCTCAGGATGAAGCAGTTTTTATCCTGTTTAGCCAAAAATAATCTGGTATATAAGAGCTAGGCCATAGATGGATTTGGCTTGGAGACATATTCTTTTTTTTTCATTTATTAAACTTTTATTTAATGAATATAAATGTCCAAAGTACAGCTTATGGGTTACAATGGCGTCCCCCCTCCCATAACTTCCCTCCCACCCACAACCCTCCCCTTTCCCGCTCCCTCTCCCCTTCCATTCACATCAAGATTCATTTTCAATTCTCTTTATATACAGAAGATCAGTTTAGTATATATTAGGTAAAGATTTCAACAGTTTGCCCCCATATAGTAACACAAAGTGAAAAAAATACCTTTGGAGTACTAGTTATAGCATTAAATAACAGTGTACAGCACATTAAAGACAGATATCCTACATAATATTTTTTTTAAATTAATTAATTTTCTATGCCATTTCCAATTTAACACCAGGTGTTTTTTTTTTTCATTTCCAATTATCTTTATATACAGAAGATCGATTCAGTATATAATTAGTAAAGACCTCATCAGTTTGTACCCACACAGAAACACAAAGTGTAAAAATACTGTTTTAGTACTAGTTATAGCATCACTTCACATTAGACAACACATTAAGGACAGATCCCACATGGGATGTAAGCCATGAACAGGAGTGTCAAATTGTTAAATCAGCAGCAGGAGTCACTGTGTACTCACATCCCATGTGGGATCTGTCCTTAATGTGTTGTCTAATGTGAAGTGATGCTATAACTAGTACTAAAACAGTATTTTTACACTTTGTGTTTCTGTGTGGAGACATATTCTTAAAGCATAATGAACTTTGGTTTTGGAAAAAGCAGAGAGTACTGGTAGCATTAAGTTAATTAAGAAACTACTGCAGAAGAAAGTATTTTATAGAAATGTTTTAATAGGCTTATCAGTAATAATTTTTAGTTGGCAATCAGACTCCTGAAGAGCAGGATAGATCTTATCTTGAACTAAGGGCATTCAGACCTGAGTCTATCAGCATATCCTCAGGAGTGCTTTGTGTGAGATATAAACATCAAAGTAGGAAGACAAAATCTTCCCGTTATTTTCTGCAAATTCAATTTTCAACAGGTAGAGTGAAAGAATTACACTATTCAGTTTTTCCCATGTGCACCTGTGATCCAAGTGAAACAGTTTAAAAATGCAGATGGATGGATCCCAATGCCTTACCTGCTGTCCTGTCTAATTTGAAAGTGATCTAGTGTGATTTATCAAGAGATAAAAGAGAAAATAAGAAAAGATATAAAATGAGCTCCTTCAGCTACATTTAAATACTGCTGAATAATGATTCTCAATTTTGTTGCTAGCCCAGCAAGTATGCTGATCAATATTGTGCAGAACCAAATGTAGTAGACACAAAGTCAAATGCTATTTCAGAATAGTTCATCATTTTTGCCAGCTTTATATGGTACTCAAAATAAAAATGCTTCAAATGTTGTCAAATACAGGAAAGTCTCTTGAGCTTTGAGTATACTTGAGTCCCAAGAAAAGTGAAAAGTCATTCTAAATTTCATCACATCCTAATGCATCCTAAATTTAGCATCACAAAAGACAAAAATAGGAATATACTTTCTCATGTGCTACTGTTTCATTTACTTTCATTAAAGTAGAAATTAAACCATTGTTTTGATGATTTTTCTGTTTTTTTTATTTTTAAAATAATGGTCATAATTAAAACAGCATCAGTTAAAAATCTTGTTATAAACTTTGTATTAGGTTAATCACTGGTATTTTACACATAATATTTAAGCTATACTTGCTAATAAGCATTTGCTAGTCACAATGCATTCTTGAAATGAAATGCACAGATCTCCTTTGGTTTGTGTTTTTTATTGCATCAATATATGCCAGGACATGTTGTGTGGGATGCAATGCACCTTCTTTCACAAAGCAATATAATTCTAATTGTACTTTGTCTCCCCATCAACTCCTTCTTTCCCCATCATGACTTTTCATTTGATTTTCAACTGAAAGTTCCATTTTTAAGTTGATATTTAGTTTTTAATGAAGACTTTCAGAACATTAAATAAATGTCAGTAATTCTGAGAGACTGAAATTCTATCACAGAGGTATTTTTCAAGGGAATAGCTAGTGTCACGCAGAAATGAACTTAATCTGAAAATTTCTTATATATTTTTGATATGTCTCCCTCCTTGGGCATTCCTACTCATTTAGTAACTTCATTAATTTAGAGGGTTCAATATGTTTTCTCCTTCAAGGAAAATAAGGAATAATTTAATCTCCAAAGGATTGAAGTAAAATACTATTATAGAAAATTCTGTAGACAGTTTTTATGCTTTGTTTTTATTTAGATGCTTTATCAAAATGATATCACCATTAAATTGCTATTCTATTGGGAAATGACAATATTCTACTTTGTTTAAAAGATCAAGAGTGCTAGGATAACATATTTTGAAAAACTAAAAATATTTTAAATAGCATAAAAATGGAGAAAATGCCAGTTTGAGTAAGGGCTGTTTTCCACATGGTATTGCATACAGGATAAAGAAGCAATCAAAGATTTGGAGTTTGCCCTTCTAAATGTTAAACTAAAAACTAAAGGGTATACCTTAAAACCTTTACAGCACTGTAAGAAAATCATTGACTGATCGCAAAAAATATTTTCTAAACCCATTTACATTCCAATATTTATTTTTACTATTGCACATATTTTTATAGGTAAAAATTTCTCTTTTTTGTAAAGATTTATTTTATTTACTTGAAAGACAGAGTTACAGAGAGAGAGAGAGAGAAAAAGAGATCTTCTATCCACTGGTTCACTTCTCAGATGGCCACAACAGCCGTGGCTGGGTCATGCCAAAGCCAGGAGCCAGAAGCTTTATCCAGGTCTCCCAAGTGGGTGCAGGGACCCAAGCACCTGGGCCAGCCTCTGCTGCTTTCCCAGCACATTAGCAGGGAGCTGGCTAGGAAACACAGCAGCTGGGACTCAAACCAGCATCCACATGGGATGCAAGTATTGCAGGCAGCAGCTTAATTCACTAAGCCACAATGCCAGCCCCATCAACAACTCCTATGCATTTTCTTTCTTCACTGGCAACATGAAGTATTTTATTAACAGCACTTCTGGAACATCCTAATACATGTCAAATACAATGAAGAACAGCATCTCCGTTTCCTCCTGTGGCACATGCCTTGGTTTACTTGGGGGTGAGAGGGAGGAGGAGGAAAGAGCACGCTTTTTAACAGTTTACCTGAAGAGCCCTCTGTACAGCAATCAGGTCCTATTTGAGTGGTGTGATCTGAAGAGTTGCCTAAAACTTATTAATCACCCAAGGCTCTATTACAATATATGAAATCTCCACAAATCAGTGAATATTAATAGATATTAATATCTTATAGGGGTTCTCAAAATAAAAATTTAGTCTTCCTTGGCAACTCTCTGGGAAGGCAAAAAAGATAGACAGAAGGCAGTTTCTTAATATATTTTCTGGAAAGGTGTGCTATCCATGACAGACTACATCTAAAAGCTTGTGGAGTATTTGCAAAGATTCATGAAAACCAGCTAATCATTGATTTAAAAACAATGTAATTTTTATTTTTTATTTTTTAAAAGAGTTACACAAAAAGGGAAAGAGAGAGAAAGGGGAGAGAGACAGAGAGAGACAGAGAAATCTGTCCATCATTTCACTCTGCAAATGACCATGATAATCAGGGCTAAGCCAAGCCACAGCCAGGAGCAAGGGACTCCATCGATGTCCCCCAAGTAGGTGCCAGGGGCACCTGGCACTTTCCTCTGCTTTCCCAAGCACAGTAGCAGGAAGCTGGATCAGAAGTGGAGCAGCAGTTGGGACTTGAATAGTGCCCATATGGGATGCCAGCATCACTGGCACAATTTAACCCATTGCACCCCAGTGCTGACCCCTGATCTCTGATTTTTTAAATAGGAAACACCAGTACTAGAAGAGAAAGTCTGGAAAACATTTCTGCTGAAATATGTAAATTTTATTGTATATTTAATAAAATGAATGAATGTACAAAATGTCTTGAACGTCAGTTACTATATCATCCTCCTTATCAGCCTATCATCATCATCATTTACTGCATGTGAAGCAGTTTTCAACACTCTGTTTGCATGAACTTTTTGATTCCTTACAGAAACCCTATGAGGTAGATACTTTTATATTCTCAATATGTAGATGATGTTCTCAAAAACAATTACAACTTAAAATAGATAGTAGACAGTAGTTACCTATCAGAGATAGATATTATGTGCTTAGCTATCAAAGTAATATTGAAAGTAAATAACTATGTAAATGGTGTCAAATAATAGATCTTTTTATAGACATGACAACAAACAGCCTCTGGGGATAGGTAATGTTCCTCCAAAGGACTGTATTTCCATCATAATGTGAAGTGATGATGTGTACATTAGTGAACAGGGCTTGCAAAGCTAATAGCAGCGACTTTATGTAAAGTAATTCACCCCTCTCCTTCATTACCACCTCCCACCCACTGGACTCCTATGGAATTCCATGACCCAAAACCAATGGTGTATAAAATGATAAGGGAGCATTTGAGTTTCAAAATCGCTCCTCTAACAATTCTCAAAAAGCCTTGTCACCAACATTTGAAAAATATATATGGTAATATTGGATTTTAACACCAAGAGATTAGATACAACTTGAAAGCATCACTGCATTAAAATTCAAGGAAAGCCTTGTAATGAAAATATAAGTGAAAATAAATCAATTAAAAAGTAGCTGTAACTATTAAAAATGTTTTCAAAATATATACTGAGTAGTGTGCATTTAGCCTACTGGCTAAGATGCCTACATCCTTCATCAGCTTGCCGAGTTCAATTCTTGGCTCTGGCTCCTGAATCCAGCTTCCTGACAATGAAGACCCTGGGAGGCTTTGGAGAGTGAATCAGAGGATGGCAGCTCTTTGGCTCATGCACAGTCTCCCTCCCTCTCTCTGCTCTCTCTGTTTCTCTCTCTCTCTCTCTCTCTCTCTCTCTCTCTCTGTCTCTCTCCCCCTTCCCCAACTTTCAAATAAATTGTATTGTAAATTACACACACGCACACACACACACACACTCAAAGATCAAGTGTAGTATAAATATAAAATATCACAGACAGCATATCACAGAAAGACAACATGCTCTAACAAAGCACTGAGTTTATGAGAGAACTTAAAGAGTTTGTGGAAATATGTATTACTAACAAAACTGCACATGAATTGCAAAATCTCTCTGTATTAAAATAAACATACTTTTTAATTCCAGGTTCCAACAACTTGAATAATTTCTTCATGTTTACTATACTAAATTTTCCTATGATCAATAAAATGTGAGAGTGAACTGACAACATTTCTTGAGAAACAGTAACCATTGTTATGGTGAAGACTATATGAAGCATAAAAAGGAATCTAGAAGCATTCCTAGCTTGCAAAACTCAATTTAGGCATACGATTCTAATTCTAGAGTTTGTTACTTCTGCCAGCTCTTGCATCCAGTTGTAGGTCCCACTCAACTAATTTCTTTTTAATTTTTATTTATTTGAAAGGCAGAGTTATGGAGAGAGAGAGAGGCAGACACACACACACACACACACACAGATCCTCCATTCACTGGTTCACTCCCCAAGTGGCTGCAGCAGCCAGGGCTGGGCCAGGCTGAACCCAGAGCCAGGAACTTCATCCAGGTCTCTATTGTGGGTACAGGGGCCCAAGCACTTCAGTCATCTGCTGCTTTCTCAAGCCCATTAGCAGTGAGCTGGATCAGACAGCAAGCAGCCAGGACTCAAACCATATAGGGTTCAGTGCTACAGATGGTGGCCTAATAATCTGCTGTACCACAGCACTGGCCCCAGAACTGATTTTTATTTTGTGTTAAGGGTATATGTGGGAAAAAAGAGAGAGGAATCTTAATTGTTTTCTCCTTAAGGCTCAATTATATTTAAACTATATCACAAATGCAGGTGATTAACACTATAATTTTAAAAACTTTCTCAACTTTAAAATGTACTTTAAATAAGAGAATAAATTGATCTCTTTCATATCAAATAACTAAGAAATCATTAATCATTTCTTAAATACCTACTTTATGCTGAGAAATGAATATAGCAAAAAATATTTATTTGATTATTTTCCATTTTCTTTTTCTAACTGAGACTTAGTTCTTTAACTTTTCCTCATGCAAATAACTTAAAAATGTACAATGAAATACTGTAAATGCATATATATGTGTATATAGGCATATAAATATTTGTTTCTGTAAATGTATGTTTTCTACCAATCCTGAGTTTATATTTAACCATACTTAATTATTTTGCCCATAAATGCTTTTAGAAGGCACAATTTGTTCTCAATGCCTCAGCTTTCCTCCTTGGTCACACAGCTGGAGTGGAACATGAAGACTCCATGGAGCACGTCTCTCTGGGTGAACATTTAAAAAAATTCCCAACTAGTAGGCAAAAAGCGATTTCCTCTAGTCAGGCTGTGGTTATCTTGATCTAGCATGACAAATTGGTGTTCCCAGAGTGGCTGCAAAGTAATCAGACTGTGACAAATGGTTTACTTGTAGCAATTTGTTTCCATTTTACTGAAAATTTCCACAGTCTTAAAAAAATAAAAAAGATTTTTAATGGTATTTGAACATTGTTGAAATTGAACTGCTGAAAATGGCAAAGGCAGGGATCTAGAATCATTGTGTTCTCCCATGAGGGATGTGACCAGAAATGTGACTTCGTGGGCCGTGCACTGATGGAAGGAAGTCACGCCTCAGTCCACTGGCGACAATACTGAGTGCCCCTGCTGCATGGCTTCCCATCCCCACTCAAAATGCACCAACTGGAGTATTTAAGACTGTTCTCATTCTGGACTACAAGGTCGGTGGTCATCTCATTTGGTGTAATTTCTCTTCTTTAAAGGTCTGCCTAAAGCCTGCACAATCCACTCTTGTTGCAATAAAGGAATGTTCCTTTGAGATTTAATTCTCCACAATCTGACCCCTCCTCTGGCAATGCCATTCTCATATTTCTGCTTCCTTGTGCTGAGCTCGCAGACAGATTCTCCTTTTCTCCCTGGTTGGCACCCTCCAGGGTGACTCTCAAACCGATTTGTCCTGTACCCTAACTGGCCCGTTTTCTGTCAGTGCTGTCTTTTCTTTCACATGGCAATGATCTGTGAATGGCATTTAAGCAATGGCTTCCAAGTGTCTGCAGGAAGACCCTCCTTCTTCTACCCTGCTCTCATGACGGAAGGATAGCTCTGTGCTACTCAGAACATAACACGATTTCCCTATGCTATCCCATTTCCCCCTATAAGTCTAGTGCCATCCACCCCACTTATAAGCTAAGATGCCTCAGAAATAAAGTGTTTTATATTAAGTATCTGTGAAGTCGTCTTCCTAGATACTTTCTCAATGTCATGACTGATTTTTATCTCCCAATTCATAGTAAGCATGTGACACTTGTCCTTTTCCATTGCTCAGTGTTGTGAGTTAGTATAACTGACAAAAATAAGTGAGAGGGGTATGCATTTGATGTAGCAGTACATCCACAATCTATATTGGAATACCTGGGTTCAAGTCCTGGCTCCACTCCCAATTCCAACTTCCTGTTACTGTATACTCGGGGAGGCAGCAGGTAGTGGCTCCAGTAGTTGGTTTTCTGCCATTCCTGTGGAAGACCTGGATTGAGTTCCTGGCTCCTGACTTCAGTGTGACCCAGCCATGTCCAGGGCACACATCTGGGGACTAAACCAGTAGATGGGAGCCGTGTCTGTCTCCGACTGCCCCTCTTAGTCTGTCAAATAAACAAAAATTTAAAAAATAAACATGAGAAAGATATGTTAGTATAAAATAGTTAATAATAATGATCCACATACCTAATATAAAAAAGGAAGCAAATTCTTAAAACTGTTGTGCTATTAAGTTTCAATTCAATCACATCCCATTAAAGCCACTCATATCACCCTGTACTTATTTAATATTTTTCATTATGTAAACTCTTTTTGTTATTTCCATTCTTACATAAATATGTACTGAGAAAGAAAAGTCTCTAAGTAAGAAAAAGTTCTTCCTTGTAACTTTTAGAAAATTTATTTATTTTCATTTGCTTGAAAGGCATGTGACAGACAGAGGGTCGGGGAGCCTTTCTACCTGCTGATTCATTCCCAAATTGCCTGCAACAGCCAGGACTGGGTCAGGCTGAAACCAGAAGGCCACATTTCCATCCAGGTCTCCCACATGGGAGGACCAAACACTTGTTTCTTTATCTGCTACCCAAACACTTGACTCTTCATCTGCTGCCTCCCAGTATGGATTAGCAGGGAGCTGGATAAGACATGAAGGAGCTGGGAGCCAAGTCAGCACTCTGATATGAGATGCAGGTGTCCCAAGAGGCAGCTTAGCCCACTGTGCTCTAATGCCTACCCCTATAATAAATCTTTATAGATATTCTTATATACACACAGTAATTTCCAGATGCCAATTATATTTTGAAATGGACTTTTGGAATTCTTCTCAGTAACATAGAATTTCAATTAACTAAAAATGAAATTAGTCATGTTCTCCTTCTCATGCTCTTCTTTATTTTGGAGCTTTGTCCTCTGTTCAACCTGTTGTTTCCTCCTTCATACTTAGATAATTTCCTTGGCAAAGTGCATATGACTCCCCTTATGTTTTTTTGCTTGACATTTTATAAAGGGCTTTGAGATACAACACTTTGCTTTGTAACAGAAAAAAAAGTGGCTATTTGGTTTTATTTAAACAACAAATACTTTATATTTCTCTACTTTTTAAATAAAATGAAAGTCAAATATAAATGTTTCATATGGATATGGTTGTAAACAGCCCATGAGCTGTTTAGTTACAGCCTCCTTGCTCAAATACCATTGCTAATCATTTCCCTTTTATGAGTTAAAAATAGCCGTAGCACCCTAAAATATTAAATATGTTTTTGTAGACTTAAGAAATCAGAGCAAATAATTGAAGTTTCAAATTGATGAAAATGTTTAAACAGTGTATAAAAATTATCTTAATCAACTAAGACTTCAAAAAAAATTTAAATATACGATATCAATAAAAAACAGATATAGTCATCACTGATTTCTTCTTCCTTGATTTGATTTTATTTTTAAAGATTTATTTATTTATTTGAAAGTCAGAGCTACACAGAGAGAGGAGAGGCAGAGAGAGGGAGAGAGAGATCTTCCATCCGATGGTTCACTCCTCAATTGGCCACAACAGCCAGAGCTGCGCTGATCCGAAGCCAGGAGCCAGGAGCTTCCTCCAGGTCTCCCACGTGGGTGCAAAGGCCCAAGGACCCAGGCCATCCTCCACTGCTTTCCCAGGCCACAGCAGAGAGCAGGATCGGAAGAGGAGCAGCCAGGTCTAGAACCAGCGCCCATATGGGATGCTGGCACTTCAGGCCAGGGTTTTAACCCACTGTGCCACAGCACCGGTCCCCTCTTCCTTGATTTTAATGTAGTATCACATATGTTATTTATTTTTAGTAGTAGAGATCTAAGTTGTAATCTGCTTTTCCTTTTATAAGGTATAATAAAATGACCTTTGTGCTATACTGCATGGAAGAGCTCTAATTTTTCAAAAATTAGAAAAATGTGTTTTATTTATCTTGTTTAAATTCATTGTGGCCTTTGTTGATTTAATCTGTCCTATGGTTTTGAAAGTTTGTCCTCTCCAAAATTCGTGTTTAAATGTAATTGCTGCCGTAACAGTATTCAGAGTTGGGAACTTTAAGAGGTGAGTAGATCATGAGGACCCCACAGTGATGGGTGTGACTGGGATTGAGTTTGCAAAAGGACAAATTCATCCCTGTCTTGCCCTCTTTCCTTTCCACTGTGGTAACTTCCATCAAGTGACAGCACAGCAAGAAGATCTTCACTAGTGCAAGCACTGTGATCAGGATGTTGGATTTTTCAGCCTCTGGAACTGTGAGCCAGTAAATTTTATAAACCACTCAGTCTGAGGTATCCTGTTACAGTAGCAAAATAAATAGATGGATAAAGAAAACTTGACTGGGGGTTTGATGACAACATCATGCTGGAAAAAAATTACTGTGTAAGCTGTGTTGTCTTTCTATTTCTTTGTGGAAGTATAATTAGATTAGTCATGCTAGTTGAAGAGGTTAAGAGCTAAGGAATTTTAGTTTCAAGTCAAATATTAACAAGATATCAGGCTAACTTATAAAAATTGGTAAAATTATGTAGAACCTTTTTTCCCTAGAAATATACACACTGACATAACTAATGAAGAATGATAGCCACTTTGTGGAGGTTGAAGCAAATTTCTTAGCCTTCTCTGTTTCTAGTACAGACTGGACATTCAGTAGCTTGTCAGTCTTCTGCAATGACCATATAGAATTTCTAGGCACCTTGATTCACATTACTCACTAAGAAGTGGACATTGTGGTTATCTGATTACATACATTCCTTCACATTATTAATGTGATACTAGACTCCCAGGATGCCTCACACCCTCCAACAATGTGCTTCAGGTAAATCCAGTAAAATTATACTAATTGTTACTAATGAGCTCAAACTCAATTATAGTGTGAGCTTCTGAATATCTCATCCATGTTCTTCCCAAATATCTTAGGGACAGCCCTGTTAAAAAGCCTTTCCCTAAGCCTGATGATTCTACTTTAGAAATATTTCTGGATTACATTTTTGCTACAGTTCTTCCATTCTGGGTGCTAAGGGAGAATGCTCTTGAGGCAGAGCTATCCAGTGTCAATTCATTTGAATTCTAAGCAAAGACCACAGCCTGCTCTTCTTATTAGAGCAGTAACATGATGATAATAAATTCAGCTATGTGTCTCTTCCTTCTTCTCATTAGTCACAAACTCAAATTCAATCCTTTGGTCAATATCATCTCACTTTTATTATTATATTATATATATGTATATATGTAATATATATTCTATCACACATATATGTGTGATATATAATGTGTATATATATATATATATATATATATATATATATATGATCCCCAGTTCAGTTCCTCCTTGAACAATTGACTTTCTCGCTTCTTAGAATGGTTTGAGACCCCCCGCTCATTTTCTTACCATACGTTTATGTGTCCTTGACATTTGCAATGAAAAATTATGTTATCTTTTTTATTCTATCAGTTAGTATTAGCAGACACTAGTCTTGTTTGTGTGATCCCTTTGACTTTTAGACCTATCAGAGTGATCAATTGTGAACTGAAATTGATCACTTGGACTAGTGAGATGGCATTGGTACATGCCTCCTTGATGGGATTGTATTGGAATCCCCTGGCATGTTTCTAACTCCACCATTTGGGGCAAGTCCAATTGAGCATGTCCCAAATTGTACATCTCCTCCCTCTCTTTTTTCCACTCTTATATTTAACAGGGATCACTTTTCAGTTAAAATTTAAACACCTAAGAATAATTGTGTGTTAATTACAGAGTTCAACCACTAGTACTAGAACAACAACAACAACAACAACAAAAATACTAAAAAGGATAAAGTATTACATTGTACATCAACAGTCAGAACAAGAGCTGATCAGGTCACTATTTCTCATAGTGTCCATTTCACTTCCACAGGTTTCCCCTTTGGTGCTCAGTTAGTTGTCACCGATCAGGGAAAACAAATGATCTCCCCTAAAACACCACATCCCTTAAATTCCTGTTAAGTGAACGTTTTTTTTTGTTTGTTTGTTTGTTTGTTTGTTTTTTTGATTCTGCCTCAAAGAACACATTGGCACAGAGGTAGCATTGGTCATTTCCTAGCTCCTAATCATTTTGGTCTGAAGTATGCATTACTCTTTCTGTAGTATTCATGAAAACTGGGAATGCTTTTATTTCTGCTCCTTATTGGCATCATTTTCTGTAGTCTTGACTTCCTTTATTCATTTGCTGAAAATTTTGAAATGGAGCTCTCACACTTCACTCTCACTTTAAAAATAGCTATCACCCATAAGAGAAGGTCAACACATACAGGACTTTTTCAGCACTCAGTCTCAAAGTAGCTTGACTTTAATACTGACATCCCCACCCCACTCCAGTCCTCTAAAGCAATCGCCACAGAAATGGCAGTGAACCCATCATTCAGACTTCTTTTGTGGAATCTGAAAATTCAGAATGTATTGTACTATCAAGTGCCCTGCTCTTTTTGGTCCTTTCACTCTTGTTCATATGAATTCTGGATTCTTCTTCCCTCTAGTTATTTGCAACCCACCACCCCCCTCATAGCTTCCTATAATTTCCTCTCTTTGATAACTTTCCAACAACTTTTTTGCTCCTACACTCACACTCCTTTGCCTCATAATCATGAAAGCTTTCAGATCATCTGTGTTATATCTGTCCAACCATCCATATTATTTGCTGTACCCAGACTTTTGAATTCCGTTAGAGAAAATAGAGTAATTGTAGAAATTAGTGCCAACTATTTGGACTCCAGATGGGTTTCCAGCGGAGCTCAGCAATTTTCTTTCAAGTTTCTGGTTCTGTTCTCTCTCCAGTTTCTCATCTTTGCCATTTTTAAATGAAAACTAATAACTTTATACTTCCTATTCCACCACTATGCTCCTCATTCTGTAGCAGATAAATTTTGTCTTAATTTAAAAACATTTTTAGGCTATTACACATACTTCCTTATCTTCCCACATCCATACACATAAGCATTGATATTTTAAGACAATATATGTGTTCTTCTTCCTAAATTTCCTGATCCTGTTCCATCAGATATAACCAGCTGTTTTAATTTTCCTATGCCAAGAATGGTTTCTGTTAGGTAGCTATAAAATTTACCTTTCTATTTATTTGTATGATGAGTATAGAGATTATGGTAAAATCTCAGAAAGGTACAACAACTTTCTCTAGGAAAGGAAGAGGGAGAGTTCTCTTTTTGTAAAGATTTATTTATTTATTTATTTATTTGATAGAATTGCAGAGAGGCAGAGGCAGAGAGAGAGAGAGGTCATCTTCTGGTTCACTCCCTAAATGGCCACAACAGCTGGAGCTGGACCATTCCAAAGCCAGGAGCTTCATCTGGGTCTCCTACCCATGTAAAGGGGCCCAAGCACACGGGCCATCCTTTACTGCCTTTCCAGGTCATAGCAGAGAACTGGATTGGAAGTACAGCTGCCTAGCCTTGAACAGGTACCCATACACAAGTGATTGCTCACCCACTATGCCACGGCACTGGCCCCAAGAGAGAGAGAATTCTAAGCTAACAAAATATCTTCCAAAAATTAAGAGGAAATTAAGATGTTGCAGAAACAAATAAAAGTTAAGATAATTTGTCATCAAAAGACCTGTCCTGGGGTTGAATGTTTACCCTAGCAGTTAAGACATTCACATCCCACATTAGAATACTTGCATTACATTCCCAGTACTGGGTCCTGACTCCAGCTTCCTGCCTTGCAGATCTTAGGATGCAGAAGTGATGGCTAAAATAACTGTGCTCCTGCCACCAGTGTGGGAGACCTGGATTGCTGCTCTAGCCAGCCCAGAACCAGCAAATGGAAGATACCTCTCTCTCTCTCTCTCTCTCTCTCTCTCTCTCTCAAAAATTAGAAAAAAAATTTTTTTTCTTTCATAAATGGTATAGAGTACAAGAACACAATCTGAGATAGAACCAAAGAGATGCAAGAAGAAATAAAAGAGTATCATAGATGATAAATATGGTCATTGGATATAAATAATTAATGGCTGTAGAAAACAGTACTTAAAATTACCTTGCAGGATATCTAGCAAATAGAGTGGTAAAACTATGACAACTGCACAAAGAGCAGGAGTGTGTTGAGTTGATATTGGACTCCCCCTTTTAAGTCCCTGCTTTCTCAGGAAAGTTATTGACCATGTTAACTCCATACCAACTTGATTGATTCTGAGCCCTTCCATTCAGAACTTGTCTTACCAACATTTCTGCATGACAGCTCCCTCCTACCTACTCCACAAAGCTCTCACTCAATGCCCCACCTAACAGAGCAGGAAGATTTGAGATATTTCTCAATCTTTTTTTTTTTTTTGGCCAGTAATAAAATATTTGTCCACTCAGAAGATATAAGAACTTTGATATGTAGCAACAGACAGTGAATCTGCCTTGTTCCATAACAAAATGAGTTAAACTGCTATATATTTGTACATTAATCCAGAAATGAATGGTAATAGTAATTTTGGAGGTGGCACTATGGCATAGCAGGTAAAGCCACTGCCTACAGTGCCGGCATCCCAAATGGGCACTGGTTTGAGTTCCAGATGCTCCACTTCTGATCCAGCTTTCTGCTATGGCATGAGAAAGCAGTAGAAGATGGCCCAAATGCTTGGGCTCCTGAACCCGCAATGGGGACCCAGAGAAAGCTCCAGGCTCCTAGCTTCAGATCAGCCCAGCTCCAGCCTTTGTGGCCATGTGGAACAGTAAACCAGCGGATAGAAGACCTCTCTCTCTCTTTCTCTGACTCTGCCTCTGTAACTCTGCCTTTCAATTTAATAAATAGATCTTTAAAAATGGTAATTTCAAGGAGGTTATAAAGAATTATGAAATTACACTGTAATTTCTAAGAAAAATACAATATTTTCGATTAAAAAGCTAACAAGAAAAATATGGGAAATATTATGAAGGAATACTGTTGATCCAAAGAAAAATAAAGCAAAAGGAAGACAATAAAAATGTTTTAATAAACAGAAAATAATTAACAAAATTTTACAGTTAAACTAAAATCAATAATGACATTAAATGTACTGAAGACTCCAATTAAAATATTAAATAGGAAATGAGTAGTGTTAGGATATGCTACCTCAAAATGTGTCATTTTAACATTATTGTCATCTTTTTTAATTTTTGAAAGGAGAAAAACAGACCAACAGAGACAAAAACAGAGAGAGAAAGTTATCTTCTATGTGCAGATTCATTCCCCAAAAATTCACAACAGCTGGGGCTGGGCCAAGTTGGAGTCAGGACCCTATAACTCTATATATGTCTCCCACATGGGTGACAGTGACCCAAATACATGTTTCATCATCTAGTGCCTCCCAGAGTACACATTAGCAAGAGGCTGAAATAGGAAACAGAGCTGGAACTCAAACCCAGGGATTCAACTTTCCAAGGAAATTCAACTGTTGCACTAAACACCCACCCCCATAGGCTGTTTTTAAGCTGAAGGTAACTGAGAATAAACAGGTATAAGAAAAGCTCCCTGGTCTGTCCCTATTTGCCTAAAAAACAGCACATATATTTATAAAGTTCTCTCTCTCCCTCTCTACCAGGCAGTAAATAAAGTTGATCACTTAACAGCCTGGAGACATAACAGCCTGGAAGAGGCAGCTTGAAACCTACTTAATAAACATTAATAATTGGCCTGTATCCACCATGCCTTGCATACACATTTGTCTTCTTCCCACAGTTGCAGCCCTTGAAGACTAACATTCCTTTTCCATTGCCTTCTCACTTCTCTAAAAATGTATTGTTCTTTGTTGAAGATGTCATATAAGCTGAAGCTCAACCATGCCTTCTAGATTTACTCATTTCACTGGGTATCTCCCATGTATGTGTATGATATTCATGTTAACAACAATCTGTTTTTCTCTTGTCATTCTGTCTTTTTTGTTGGTGGTGTTAATCTGTCTTTTGTTTTGGGGTCCAGCTAAGAGCTTGGAAGGATACTGGGAAAATTAGTTGTTTCTGCCTATACCAACTACAACTTTTCACAAGAGAGGATATGGACCATATAAACACAAAGGCTAAAAGTAAAGGAACGAAAAAGATACACCAGGGAAAAGTATTTAACTTACAGGCAAATAATACTGAAGCCAAGAAGTCTATTAAAGATACAGGGTAATTTTTCGAAGTTATAAAAGGCAATTAATAGAAGCATAAATTCTAAAATTATATACACTGAACAAGATGGCTTTAAATATATTACAATCCAAATGAACATTTATAGTACAAAGAACACAAAAATTGTGGCATATTTATATGACATTAAACTATATACAATAAAAATGAATGGCTTCTTGTTACTTGCAAAACATGGATAAGACTCACTGACATCATGTGCCAAATAGTAGAGTTCATAAGGATGAATTTTTTCACACAAAGCTCAACTAACAAAATTAATCAATCATGATAGAAGTTAGATAGCTCCTTTCAGGGAGGAGCAATAATGCCTTCTTGAGATCACTACCTAGGCTTCTGTGATGCTATGAATGCTCTTCTACTGATTTGCTTATGTTTACCTTGTAAAAATTTGTCCAGTTCATTAAAACATCAGGTTGTTGTTGGATTTAACTACAAGACAGTTAGTGTTCATATGACATGTCAGTGGATTAAAGTGAAATCCAGACCATAATATCTGTGTGTCAATCTCTCTCTTCACCATTTCACTCTTTTAGGTTCAGGTACTTGTGGCTTTCCACTGTAGATAACTCTAGAATTATGAATGATTTTAAAAACAGACAAACAAATTTCACAGTGACATTTTCTGGCTTTTATTGCAACCTTAGAGGAATGGTTGCTATGTATGAAACTTTGTGGGGCTTGCTAGGAATGAAAACTATTCTGTTTGACTTCATTAACATAAAATATTGCATTTTCTCTCTCTTGTTAGGCATCATGTTTTAGTTCTCAATTTCACTGTCAATCAATTAAATACAAGTCACAAAATGATGCCAAAATTCCCATTAAGTTTATAACAACACCACATAGGAAATCAAGAGGTAAAACACCAGGTAAGAATTGGGCGGCAATAAAGATGATCATGGTTTGTCAAATTTACCTGAAATAATGTTCAGTGGTTCATTGTTGTGATTATTATTACAAATAGAGGATGCTATAAAATTTAATTTTAGAAAAAGCTTAAGGATGAATAAACAATAGGTAATTATTTAAAGGTTTATTGAGTGCTTAAACTGTATAGCAGTTTCCTACACAACCATTTAGTCTTGTCATTTTTGACCTCTAAGACAAGACACACTCAAAGCTTTGAGGTATACTACAGATAGCTCCAGGGCCAGCATTGTGGTATAGCAGTTGGGGGTCATGGTCTGCAGTGCAGGTATCCCATATGGGCACCAGTTCGAACACCAGTTGCTCCACTTCAGCTCCAGATCCAGCTCCTGGCTGATGGCCTTGGAAAAGCAGAGGAGGATGGCCCAAGTGCTTGGGCCCATGTTACCCACATGGGAGATCCAGAAGAAGCTCCTGGCTCCTGGCTTTGGTCTGACCCAGCACCATCTGTTGTGGCTATCTGGAGAGTGATCCAGCCGATGGATGATCTCTCTGTCTCTGTCTCTCTCTGTTGCTCTGACTTTCAAAAATTAAATAAATCTTTTAAAAAAAGAGATAGCTCCAACTCCACTGAACATTAGGAGAAAGTTAACAAAACTGCATAGGAGGACAAAGATGTAATTTACATAGCATAACACATAAAACAGAATTAATCAAATTTTCTGTAGGCATCATTTCTTTTAAAGTATTCCTCCCTCTGTGGGAGAGAGAGAGAAAGAAAGAGAGAGAGAGAGAGAGAGAGAGAGAGAGAGAGAGCTCTTCCATTTTTTAGTTTACTTCCCAAACGGCTGCAATGGCCAGAGCTGGGCTTATTCAGGGCCAGAAGCCTGGAGTTTATTCCGGGTCTCCCTCAGGGATGCAAGTTCCCAAGCATTTGGGCCATCCTCTGCTGCTTTCCCAGGCAAATTAGCAGGGAGCTGGATCAGAAGTGGATCAGCTGGGACTTGAACTGGAGCCCATATGGGATGCAGGCAATACAGGTGACGGCTTTACCCGCTACGCCATAGTGGTGTCCCCTTTCCTTTTATTTTAAAATTAAATCTTCCCAATTTTCCATTTTATTTTATTTTATTTCCCAAATAATACCATATTGAGTCACGCAGAGCTGTTCTAGAACATGTAATACCTTAAAACTCTGAGAAACCTGCTATTAATATAATGTGCCCTGAAATTCAACATTTCATTCTATTTACTCATATGGCATTTGGCTGAAAAAAGTTTGAATTATGTGAATCCTTCAAAAGTCTAATGAAGAACTATTGATGGTAAATGCCCAGAGAAACAAGTTATTAATCATTTATATAAAATTAATCCGTCTTTGTCTTTAATGGTATTCACTGTTATTTTAAGTCAAATATTTATTATATTAATATGAAAACTCCAAAAGATCAGAAAATTTTTTGCAAAAATAACTCTTGTAAGCTCATTTTTCCTTTTGTGTGTTCAAATGGACACTAAATTAACTCATTCCTAAGATTTAAAGATCTTGCAAACTTCTGTAAGTCTTCCTGTCTCTACTTGTATTAGCTTCCTATTGCTGCCATAGCAAATTGCAGCAAAGTACAATCATAGTGCTTTAAAATGACACATATTTGTTGTTGCCAGTGCTGGAAGTCAGAAATCAAAATCATGTCTCCCTGGACCAAAACCAGGGTGTCAGTATGACTATATTCTTTCTGGACTCTCAAGGGATAAAATTCATTCTTTCACTTACCCAGTTTCAAGTGGCTTCCTGAATTCCTCATCTCACAGCCTGCTTCTTTCCCCTTCAGTGGGATCAGTTTTGGCTCTTCAAACCTCTCTCACCTCATCTTCTGACTTCCTTTCATTTCAAGACTCTTGTGATTATCTCAGGGCACACAGATAGCCAGAATGATCTCTTTGTTTTGGCAACCTTAATTCCATCTACATCTGTAATTCCCCTTGCCACACACAGGTCTTCAGGATTAGGTTGTGAACATTGTGAATACCACTCTTCTACCTACCACATCACCTAAAATCATGCTTTGGGCACTGAAAGTCCTAATTTGATTTTCTGCAGCAATCATTTAACTAGTCTCCATGCTTCTATTCTATTCCTCTCGCCTGCATTCAGTACCCTGGACTCAGCCCAACCAGCCCATGTTACCCACTTTCTCTCCAGAACTTTAGAACGAAGTATTCAAATTCTTTAACATGAATTCCAAGGTTGTGCATGATCTGAGCTTACTCAAGTTTCCAGTTTCTTCCCTGATGACTAGTCCTGCCCTTATATCTTCTATTCCACACTTACATAATAGCTTTCAGTTCCCTCAATGAGCCATACTTTCTTGCCAGTACATACAGTTTTTGTGCCTAGCACGTGCTTCTGTCTTCTCTTGGCTAACTCGTCCTCATCCTTCAGATATCAGCATAAATGCAACTCCCTCCAAGCACCTTTTGCTGATCACTTCCCAAGCACAACAGCCCTGAAAATTAGATGCTACTTTCACTTGATCCTTTACAACTCTGCACGTTTTCCTTCAGAACACTTTACATGGACTAGTACGTGGTAACAGTATTATCTTCTTTACTTGTCTGCATACCTGACTACACAATAAACTCTGCAAAGTCAGGAATTTTATGTTTCTTATTCAGTGTTCTATCTCCACTACCCAAAGCAGTTCCTGTCAAGTAACAGGTACTAAGTAATGTTTTCTTGGTGGAATGGGAAGCTATAACAGAAAGAGAGTCAACCTCCACCACTTCATAACTTCCACTGTCACCAATCTATAACACCTTACATATTCCCCAACCAAGGAAAATGTATTTGACTATAGATTTTAATATTTCGCTTGTGTAGTTCCATGCTGACCAGTACTTACCTTTGAGATCCACAATGTTTATTCGACAATGCAAGTTGGGAGAATGCACATGGTCTGTAGACAATCTGCTCAGTAATTCCTTGACAAAAAAAAGCTGTCACTGCCAAGAGGTCCAAGAGGTTCAATCACGGTTGGCTTAAAATCTTAGTCCGTAATGGCAAATTTGTGGCTTTGCAATATCACAGCATAGAATCTGCACTCCGTGTGTGTGTGTGTGTGTCTGTGTCTGTGTGTGCAGGGGAGTTTTGGAGGTGATTGAATATTGGGAAGAAGTGGATAAACCTCAATATGTCTGCAGAGGCCATATCAAAAGAGGAAAAACAGACTCTTCAATATCTAATTTAATGATTACTCTATTGGATCTCAGGTTAATAGAATTAAATTAACACAAACTCTCAGTTCATCATACATCATTTTCACACTGCAACCATACTTCTAAAATAGAAACTAACATATTTCAGGGTATTCTGTTCACAATGTGCAAGTGATCATTTGCCTTCTGTGTGCCAGAAGAGGACAACAGATCAGAGTGATCATTAGATATGAACAGTGCTGTGAGTGTAGAAACCACAGTGATATCCATCCCCTTCTTTTGCAGCCCCTCCCACACACAAACACTCACTAAGCTAGGAATTCCTAAAGAGATTATTCAGTAAGGGAGTTACACTAATAATAATCAAACAGAGAAGGAGAGCGACAGAAAGAATTTCCTCTCTACTCTCCCAAGTGCCTGCGAACAACTGGGGCTGGAACAGGTCAAAGCCAAGAGCCAGGAACTACATCCAGATCTCCCATGCAGGTCTCCCACTGGGACCCATCATCTGCTAACTCCCAGGCACACTAGCGGGGCATAGGTTGGACACTATCCCAGGCACTCCGCTGTGGGATCCATGTGTAAGAGGTGGCTTAACCAACTGCACCACAATGTCCAACAGTGAAAAAGGATTATCCTGGTTCTTTCCATTGCAGGATCCATGAATGAATCCAGTTACTATTCATACATATGTACATATGCACAGGACTATGTAGGTGTGTGTGTCTGTGTGAAAAGAGAAAGAAGTGATTGAAAAATGATTGTCATCATGTCATTGTTGGGGGAGGAGGGGCTTGATAATTTTTTTTTTCTTTGACACCCTAGTCATTCTTGCTTCAGGATTAGAAAAACACACTATAGACATTGACAGCTGTCTGTGGTTGGGGAAAAACATGCTGTGAAAATTTCCCATGGCATCTTGAGCTATAGTTACTATGTGGGGTGATTTGTCAGTTTCAGACATCCTGTGTCACAGAATTATTGGTCAGGCTGCAGCTAATGAACAGTCTTGTACCAGCCCACCTCCTCACTGCACCTGAAGACTTTTTGTGGAGTACTTGGCCATGAGGTCAGCACCTGCACCTAGTGTCAGTCCTCCAGCTGAGAGACTCTCTGCCTGTGTGAAGGAGTCGATGAGAAGAAGCCGCTATCCAAATGTTAAAAAATGACCTGGAGACCTTGAGGCCAACCAGATTTCTCAATGTGCTTTTCATATTTCCAAAAGTAGCCACAGGACCAGCTCCTTCACCCCTTGAAGCTGACTGCATTTTCTTTCTTTGGGACTGCCTGGGTTTTGCCTTTGAAGTTTAAACCTGGGAGCAGTTATCTGCCAGCAGAGATAAGCACTCCCAGGGCTTTCAGAGGCAGCCCCTCCTAACAAAAGAGGGATAAGACCTCTGAGTGGGCTTTGCCATCTACCAACTCACAGTGGAAAAGAGTAATCAAGGTTCTTTCCACAGGGTGCTCCAAGAGTGAATCCAATCAAATTAAAAGAAAGTCAAAGAGAAAAGATAAAATAGCTTCAAAAGAATACCCACAGCTGTAGACTTGCCTGTCAATCAGCAGGAGCCACAAGCCAATCAGAGTTGAAGTAAAAAAATTGAAAGAAAATGCATTCGAATCAGTTGCATTCTACCAGAAGAGAGCAAAGAATAAAAAACTAGTCAAGGGTACAAGGTGCAGAAAAATCTGATAATCAAGCCTTACATCCAAGCATGCCAATAAAGATTATATGTAACCATATAAATTGGCAGAATTTTTTAGTGTCCAAGCATACTTTTGACATCTTCCATAGGCAATTGTCCATGATCTTATAGAGTTACTATAACCAAGAGAATTTTTAAAAACTATTAAACTATAGGACTGTTAACTTATTGATAGCACATTTGATTAGTAATTTGTGTGACATTATTCACCCTCACTGGTGTGGAAAGATCCTTGCCTCTCTGAAGGAGGTAATCATATCTTCATGTTCCTATATATGAGTAGTTCTTATTCTTATTTTGAAAAATAGCATCCAAAAGGGAATGTGCCATACAAGGCCACCCAGTCTTACACTCAGGAAGGATCAGACTCATTTAAGCAATGGAGGTAAGTAGCCTGGAAGCAGGAGATACGCAAAGTTTGGAGAAGCTGAGAGTGACCAGACCAGACAATGCTGGCTAGCTTGTTGAAACAGGAAGGTGACAATGTCTGGGGAGCTTACGTGTCCAAGGCCTTTGACTGACTACCATTTAGCACTTCTCAAGGGGAAATAATAGCAGAAAGGACACTCGCAGAACACATGTGAGGTGTTGACAATATTTCCAAAGTGTCTGTGCCAAGTCTTCATACAACTGCCTGGCAGAGTATCGTTGTGCCCTCATGGACTAGCAGAACCTGCCCTTAGAAACAACAGTAAGGATGATGATAGTCAAGGACCAAAACTAGGCCTGTGCCATTTCTTCTGGTATTGTGAAGGGCAGAATAATGACCTTCCACACATACCCATATCCTAATGCTCAAAATCTACAAGATGTCCTCTTATGTGGCAAAAGGGACTTTGCAGTTGTGATTCAGCTAGGGATCTTGAGTTGGGGAGATTATCCTAGACTATCTAGTTGGATTCAATATGATCACAGATGTTGTGATATGAGGAAGATAGAAGCATCACAATCAGACAAAGTGATGTGATGACAGAAGCCAAGGTCAGAGAACAGCAAAGAGAGATTTAATGTGAACTTTGAACACAGAAGATGCCACAAGCCAAGGAATGCAGTTTACCTCTGGAAGCCAGAAGAATCAAAGAAAAGGATTCTTCTAGAGACTCCAGAAAGAAGACTCTGCCAACCCATTTTGGATTTCTGAACTCCAGAACGTAAAAGAATAAAAAAATGTCATTTTAAGCCCCTAAATTAATGGCTATTTGTTACATGCATGTCAGAGAAGTATTAGTTACTGAAACTAATATTTCTGTTAAAATCAGTACTTTTGTATGTGTGTGTATATATATGTGTGTGTGTGTGTGTAATTCAGCTTTTGGAAGTAACAAACTGTACATACAGAGAGTTATGGGTAGACTTTATATAAAAACAGTGCTGAATGATTATCATAATAATAAAGGAACAAGTAAATAGCTCAATATAGGGGCCAGTGTTGTAGTGCTATGGGTTAAATCATCACTACTCTGGCCAGCATCCCATATGTGCACTGGTAGGAGCCACAGCTGCTCAACTTCTGATCCAGATCCCTACTAATATGCCTTGGGAGATAGTGGAAGATGATCCAAGTTCTTGGGCACTTCCCACGGCATGGGAGACCTGGATGGAGTTCCAGCTTCCTGCTTTCAGTCCAGACTTGGCTGTTTCAGCCATCTGGGGAATGAACTGATTGATGGAAGATCTCACTCTCTATCTCTATTTCTCATGTATCTCCCTCTCTGTAACTCTGCTCTTCAACTAAATGAAGAAATTTATATTATTTTTTTAAAAAGTTCAATATATATGACAAAATAGTACTACCCATCTTAACAAATGCATATCTAAAACAATGGAGTTACTCTGGTGAAGGGAACAGAAAATGAATTGGAAGAGAATGGCTTTGAAAGGGAATCACTTGTCCAGTTATTCAGGAATACATGCCTCTCTACTCCCTGTACCTCAGTTTCAAAATTATTAAAAAGGAAAAAAAAATAAAAACTAATGGTTTCTCCATTATATCATAATGTGAATTTTTAAGTGTTATTTATCTATCTGAGAAGCAGAGTTACAGATGGCTGCAATGGCTGGAGCTGAGTCAATCCGGAGGCAGGAGTCAGGAGCTTCTTCTGGGTCTCCCACGTGGGTACAGGGTCCAAGCACTTGGGTCATCTTCCCCTGCTTTCCCAGGTCATAGCAGAGAGCTAGATTGGAAGTGGAGCATGAAGGACACGAACTGTAGCCCATATGAGATGCTGGCACTGCAGGCGAGGCTTAGCCCACTACACCATGGCACCAGGTCCATAATGTGAATTTAAACTTTATCTTTATAACAATAGATATACATAGACCATCCTTGACCTATGATGGTCCACTTTGCAATTTTTTTTATTTTATGACAAGTGAAAGCTATATGTGTTAAATAGAAACTGTATTTTGAATTTCAAATTTTGATCATTTCCCTGGTTAGCCATATGTGGTATGATACTATCTCATGATACTGGGCAGTAGAAGTGAGCTGCAGCTTTCAGCCATCCAGGAGTCCCTAGGGGACACAATATACATTCTACAGTGTCCCATGCTGCTAAACTATCATGTCCTGTAGCTTAGGTGTAATAAATCCATTTCAATTCATGATATTTTCAACTTTTTATGGATTTATCACAGCATTGTAAATAGAAGAATATCTGTATGGTAAGGGACCTGATGTCCAAATCAAAACCTAGAAGAAATCTTGACTGATCCCACTAAGTGTACCATCCATGGAAATTTACCACATTTTATGGTGAGAAAAAGTCAATGAAAGTAGAATTTTTCATCATATGAAAGAACATGTTGTTTTTCTTTACTGGACATTTTTCTGGTCCTCACTGTTGAGATGATCATTTTATGATCTATTCTCTCACAGTCCCTGATTTTCCCTTTAGAAATGGAATGTATCACTGTCCAATTTGTGAAAGCAATGACTCAGTAAGAGAAACTGTTTCTTAATCTCACTGTGATTTAGATTTTCAAAAGGATATCAGGTTGACATTAGGCATCTAACAAATTCCTAGTCATGAATTAGCTTGATGACAATTACTTGGCTTCCCTGAATCCTCCTGCAGCTAAGACTTGTGATGTACTTCACAAGAGAGAAAGGAGACAAACAGGGCAGGGGTGGGTGTGTACGTGCAAATTCAGAGACCAAAACAATGATCTCGTATCAAAATTATTTTTAAACATTACAACAATAGTCAAAGCAATAAAGTAGCTTACTGATCTTTTCTGTAATGTAATTACTAAAGAAAAAAATTTTGACTTATTGAAAAGAAAATGCACCTTTTGGATTTTGAAAATTTATTTTAAAGTAATAGTTGTATTTTTAAAGGAAAGGTGATCCAGGTGAGACTGTAGACTTCTGATTTGGAGAAATATTAATCTGATGTTTATCTTTACATAATTCAAACAAAAACAGTCTTCACATTTGTGTGTGTGTCTGTTTTCTAGTTTTTTTTTTTTACGCTAACTACAAAAAGGTCTCTGTAAAGCAAGCTACATTATATTTCCGATTTAAAAAAAGTCAGTTTTATCCAAAGTTTATGCAAGATCTGTGGATAGGATCAAAGAAATAGAAATATTTTTCTTCTTAATTTTAGAAGAAAAGAGCAAAAGTGGTTTCCCTGAAAATAAGTATAGTTTGCAAAATTTTTGCTAGTAAATTTGCAAACATTAAATATAAAATGGATCCATGTGATGAATTAGTGGCCCAGGGAAGCAAAAAAGTGATGTTGGTAATTATCGTCCTTTTTTGCTTTCATCTTTTCTAGGTAAAATGTTGCTCTTCCATCCCAAAGAAAGTAAAAGTTAACATGAGTTCTACCTAAGAGAGAAGATAAGAGTATAGAGAAAACAAGATTCTTCTTGTATTAGAAAATGATTCCTGAGGCTGAATGAATAAAGATATCCAGCAGGACAAAAGAAATGCAACTTGTTTTTATTCCATGAATATTCTAAGCCTTTATTCACACTGAAAATAAGTAAATCCTGGGAGAACAATGGGTACATTATGCCCATATTAGGGCTTTTTATTGCTCAGTGGAGTCACAGTAATTCCTCCAACTTTTCACAGAATATGATTACTATTTAGAAAAGTAAATTAATTTCCCAACCTAAGATTTTTTATTTCTCCGATGAAGACGATTCTCCTAAAATCAAATGAATCAATGCTCATCAACTATAAAAATTTCACAAAAACATTCTGGCAAAAAGAAAAATAACTTGCAAATATTACCAGGCACTGACCTGCCCAGAAAAAATGACCTCAAGTATGCTTAAAGACTAAAAAAGAAAATCCTTCTGAAATGTTTTTATTATTTTTAAAATCACATAACAAGCTGCTTCCTTTCTTTGTTGTACCAGCATTCTAGCTGAGTGTGATTTTCTGATGTTCAAATTCTATTTCTGTACAGTCAAAATTCAACTTCCAGTGTACCTGGCTCTTTTCAATGAAGATCAACACCTATGGTAATATATGCACGTGGATTATTTTCCAGAATGTACCAAACAAATTTAGTAGCTCATCTGAATCTGTGGGAAATACTTCTTTTGTGTTTAGGGTTCTTACCTTGCTGGGTTAATAAACTATTATATATCAATTAGAATAGATCCATTATTAACAATGCCCCATGTATTTAAAGAAAAGTGTCAAAAATTCTAGTGTACCTTCTAGTCAAAATGATGGAGGAAAACATGAGTTTAAATGGTTTATTCCCAAGTAGTAAGACAACTTATTTTAATAGTGTGTAAGATTTGAATGATACAAATATTTTGCTAATTTAGAACTTACGTTGTCCATATCTGCTAACAGATCATAACTGGGAAAGGTTTAGAATTTACAATATGAACTATATTCTCTTGTTTTTACATCCTCTTCTATCAACTGAATTTAAAAGATAATAAGTACATAATATAAAGAATTATTTTCAAAAACATAAAAACTTATATAATCATTGCATTTAAAAAAGATTTCATGACAGCCAGAAAGCAAAATTATATTTCTCTGTCATTGTTTCTTTCTTTAAGTATGTTGTGTTGATTGGTACTTCCCCTGCACTTGGATGACCATATTGATAGCTCTTTTTGAATTTTCAACTTATACAGGATGTCTTTAAAAAGATGATGAAAAATGCATATTATTAAAAAATTAAATAAGGATTTCCAAATCTAGAAGCCAGGAACTATATCCTGTTGTCCCATGTGAGTGGCAGGACGTCAACTACTTGAGCCATCACTGTTGTCACCAAGGGTCTGCATTAGCAGAAAACTGGAATTAGGAGCCACAGCTAGGGTTCGAACTCAGCTTCTCCAATGTGGGATGCGGACATCTTAACCTGCATGTTAACCACTAATGGAAACACTCACTCCTAAATTCATCTTTTAATTCCATTTTTTCATAAATGTTTGAACTGTGCTGTTGTTTTAAATAAAGTTTGGAGTTCTACAACTTAGTATGAATTAGTAAGTAAGTTTCCAGTTTCAAAATGTAGTCAGTCAAAACTTCAATTGTGCTTTAAAGTTCAGATTTCCTTCCTTTCTTTGTCCTGTGCACTTTGCAGTCTGGTATTAGCCTCTCTGCCCTGTGTCTTTGGCCAATGACTCTCGGGGTAAATTTGTAACCAGAGTCTTAACCTTTCCACATTAAAAGACTATGAAAATTTCTTTTTTTTTCTTATTTTTCATATTAAAATTTTATTATGTATTTTATTTATTTCAAAGAAAGAGTTACAGAGAGAGATAGAGACAGAGAGAGAGAGGTCTTCCATTGCTGGTTCACTTCCCAAATGGCCACAATGGCCAGAGCTGGGCCAATCTGAAGCTAGGAACCAGGAGCTTCGTCTTGGCCTCCCACTTGGGTGCAGAGACCCAAGAACTTGGACCATCTTCTGCTGCTTTCCCAGACACATTAGCAGAGAACTGGATGGAAAGTGAAGCATCCAGGACTCCAACTGGTACCCATATGGGGTGCTGGCACTGCAGGTGGTGGTTTAATCTGCTACTGCATAGAACCGCCCCCGGCTGATCTTTGTCAAACCTGTACTGCAGAGCACAAGAAATTATTCCATTGAGGGTATATTCAGAGCACAGGTTAAGTACTCTAATATTCATTAACTTAATGCTATTTATCCAGATCCTCACTGGTTCCCATGAACATTTTGAAGAGTCTAATCTGCACTTAGTCTTTAAGACAAAATTGTCAGATATTTGTGTAACTGTTTAGTACTACTCTCCATTACAAAATAATACAAAAGCCAAGCACTGTCTTACCTGATCATATACTGCTTTTAAAATATCTGGAACTTTTTCATGAGAAAGTAAGATTAAATTTTCTTGATATGAGGAGAGTAAGAAATGAAATGGTGATGAGAAGACATGGGCATAGAAGGAAGATATTGAAATTTATTACAATCACCCCTGGATTACTACATTTCTACCCTACTTTCTTCTATTCTTTCTCAATGTCTTGTTCCCCTGCTCATTCCTGCCTTTCTCAGTCAGCTTTAGTGACTGAAGTCTACCACTCTGCAAATGTTTTTCTGTCCAGTTCTTGATGAGGATGGTATCAATTCAGAACCACCAGGGAGAAAGGTCTGGAACTAGTAAAACTGTTAACTGTTTGGAGCACTGAAATTCTACTGAATTTTGACATGAATGATTTTTTTTTCCCTATCTGGATGACCAGGTCTTAGATTCAGGTTAGAGATTTCTCTTCAAGTCTAATGGCTTGAGTTCTGAAAATTTCTTAGCTCTTGCCAATTTCCTTTCTATTGTTGTAACAAAATCCAACTACTATAACTTTCAGCGTTGACTAAAACCTAACTCCATACCAGTTGGACTATGCTAGACTGTTAAGAAATTCATTGCCTAACAGAAAATCATCTATTGTATCAGTGTAGTGGCTTCACATAGCACCCCATTGATTGAGCTCAGAATTCCAGAGTTGAGGACTTTAGGCAATTAGTTAGTTTTCAGGTTGTCGCACATCTGCATTTAACAGAAGCCAAGATTCCAGGGCAGGCAGAGGAACCTGCCTGGAGGAAACAGGAGGGGCAGAGAGACAGAGAGAGAAAGAGAGAGAGAGAGGAGAAGGAGGAGGAGGTGGTGGAGGAAAAAGATGAAGGGAGAGAGGAGGAAGAATTATCAAGGTCTTTGAGGTAGAGACTCATTAGTGACATCATTTCTGCCACATTCTTTTTAACAAAAGAAGTCGCATAGGCAGCTCATCTCAAGGATAGGAATATAGATGGGACATGTTCTTGGGAGGAAGTACAAAGCCACATTGACAATTATATGTGTCTAAATGAAGATTTTTAAAATTGAGGACTATTCCATAATCAAAATACTACATGCTACTCAGAAACATTACTAGATCCATACACATAAAAAAATTTCTTTGGATACCTGTTGTATCCATATCCTACTCACTACTTGTTGTATTATTGACTGTCAAGCAAAAATGAATCATGTTTATATTAATGTTTGGAGGGTATTTTTTTCACTTTGATTTACCACCTTATAGAAATGGGATGAAAAGTGCTTATCGAAACCCAAGTGAATCAAGACAGCTACTTACTAGAAGTTAATGCCCTATGACACATATAAAATACTCTGAAAATCTTTTCCACTTACACCAGTATCATTTCTGAGGTTTATTTGGAAGCTGACTTGTCTGAGTATTAAAGATAAAGGTGAGAACTAATAGCAGTTTTCTATCTTTAGAACAGAAGAAATTTGTATTTCCCTGCAGAGTAAGAATCACTTGAAGAAACAAACAAAAACTCTGTTTTTTTCTCTTGCATTAACTGGTATATTACTAACAATCTAATGAAGTGACCACAGACTTAATGAGTGACTAAACCTATGTGAACAAATATAATGAGTGAAAATGATAGAATCAATTCAAAATAAGTTAATCATTTCAATAATAGCTATCCTTTATGCAATTTTTATCATTTAATATGTACAACTCATGAATGGGGGTAAAATTTGTAATAATTCAACTTGCTCAAAAGTTATAGAATAAGTGGTTGAGCTTATTTCAACTAAATTTCTAAGATTTGGACTCCAGACTACATCACCTTTAAAGCAGAGCTCTTGAGATCCCAAGATGGTAGAATATGGGAAAGGTGGACTGTGCTAGGCTAGGGGAAATTAATAAAAACAAACAGTAAATTCTCAGGAAAGAGTTGGAGGGTTCTGCAGAAGTAGGAGAGATGCCATGGAACTCTGTGGAAGGTGCAGACACAGCAATAAGCACTGACACAACACATGACACCCCCCTCTTACACAAAAATGCACTCAAATAGATCAAGAAACTAAATCTATGACCCAATACCCTCAAACTATTAAAGAACATTGGAGAAACTCTGCAAGACATTGGCATGGGCCAAGACTTCTTGGAAAAGACCCCAGAAGCACAGGCAATCAAAGCCAAAATTGACAAATGGGTTTACATCAAACTGAGAAGCTTCTGCACTGCAAAGGAAACACTCAGCAAAATGAAGTCAAGTGACAGAATGGGAGAAAATATTTGCTAACTATGCAACTATAAAGAATTATTACCCAGAATCTATAAAGAGCTCAAGAAACTCAACAATAAAACAAACAATCCAGTTAAGAAATGGGCTAAGTTCTTGAACAGGTATTTTTCAGGAGAGAAATTTAAAATTCCCAAAAGACACTGAAAAAAGTGCTCAGGATCACTAGCCATCATAGAAATGCAAATCAAAAAACACAGTGAGGTTTCACCTCACCCCCTGTTAGAATGGCTTTCATACAAAAATCAACAAACAACAAATGCTGGCAAGAATGTGGGGAAGAAAATACCCTAATCCACTGTTGGTAACAGTGTGACCTGATGCAGTCACTGTGGAAGACAGTATGATAATACCTTAGAAATCTGAATATAGACCTAGTGATCCAGACATCCCACTCTTGGGAATCCACTCAAAGGAAATGAAATCAGCATCTGAAAGAGTAATATGTACCTTCATGAATACTGCAGTTCAATTCATAACAGCTAAGATAATGGAATCAACCCAAAAGTCCATCAACTGAAGACTGGATAGATATTATGGTATATATACACTATGGAATACTACTCAGCAGTAAAAATAATCAAAATCATATCTTTTGCAACAAAAAGGATTCCACTGGAAACCATTACACTTAGTGAAATAAGCCAGTCCCACCCCCCCAAAAAAATGCCATATGTTTTCCCTGATTTGTGGTAACTAATAGAGTATCTAAAAGGTAATGTATAGGAGTAAAATTTATATTTTGAGATTCAATGATTGTTTACAACCTTTTTCTCAACTGTTGAGGAACAGTGTTTTTTTCTTCATACTACTTGCTGAAATCTGTACTTAGTATATGGTTAGTCTTATGATTATAAAGTTATTTAAAAATAGATCTTTGTAAAATTAAAGTGGAAATAGGAGGAAGAAGAATGATTGCATCACGGGCAGTAGGAAGTGCAGGAAGGGAAGTATCACTATGTTCCTGAACCTGTACAGGAAATACATAAAGTTTGTATACCACAAATAAATATTTTTTAAAAAATCTGAGCTCTTAACCACTGTATTATAATGCTATATTCACTTGAGTTGTTTTTTAAAGTCTTAATTTAAAGCATTTTAATAAATAAAATAGCTAATTATTTACAATGGAAAAAATTCACACTTGTTTTGAAATGTGTATATTCATATATCCAATAAACTGGAATCCTATGTCTGAGAAGCTTTAATGACTTTGTAAGACATTCTAAGTCACAAAATTCATATAAGTGTGTTCTCCCTTCCCTAGGATTCAAACTTCTTATATTCATGTTTCTAGGACTTATTGCCAATAGGGATTCTATTCTGGTGTTTATCAGAGCTCACACTGAGCCTCCTAACAGATTCTAAAGTTTCTGGAAAATGAGCAATTTGCAGCATTACATGTCATAAAAAGTAACATGTTAACACTACCTATGCATCCATGTCTCTCTCTCTCTCTCTCTCTCTCTCTCTCTCTATATATATATATATATATATATACATATTTCTATATATATGAATTGAGAATGAAATTTCTATTTTAAAATTTTTACTTATTTATTTATTTAAAAGTTGAAGTCACACACACACACATACACACACACACAATGAGAGAGATCAACCTTCCATCTACTAGTTCACTTCCTAAATGGCCACAACAGTTGCAACTGGGTCAGGCTGAAGCCAGGAATCAGGAACTCCATCTAGATGTTTCAAATAGGTGAAATTCAAACCCCAAGTACATTAATAGTGAGCTAGGTAGGAAGTGAAGTAGCCTGAACTTGGACCTGCATTCTGATATGGGATGCTAATATCCAAGAGATAGTTTAACCTATTGCAATACAACTCCTACCATTTCGTTTTTAAACTGATTTTTTATTTTCATTTTTTATGTGAAAGAGAGAGAGAGGGAGATTGATTTTCCATTCTTGGTGTTTCACTCCTCCAAATACATTCACTAGCCAGTGCGGGACCAGGTTGAAACCAGGACTGAGGAACTCCAACTGAGTCTCCTACGTGGGTCGCAGGGACCCAGAACCATGCTGCCCCCCACGATGCACGCTAGCAGGAAGCTGGATAGGATGCAAGTGTGGGACTCATATCTCAGCCACCTCAATACCGGACGCTGCTCCAAATGCCTGACTTCAGCAAAATCTCCAATTTTTAAAAAAGATTTATTTATTTATTTATTTATTTGAAAACCAGAGTTACAGAGAAAGAGGGAGAGAGAGAGACACACACACAGAGTTATTTCTTCCATCCACTGGCTCACTCCCCAAATGGCCGCCAATGGCCAGCACTGGGCCAAGCTAAAGCCAAGAGCCAGGAACTTCCTACGTGTGTGGCAGGTTCCCAGATGCTTGGGCCATCTTCTGCCACTTTCCCAAGCCATATAAGGAGCTAGATTGGAAGTGGAGCAGTGGGGACATGAATGGGCATCCCAGTGTCACAGGCAGCAGATTTACCCACTATGCTATGATGAAATTTACAATCTTAATTTGAATTAGTTTCCATCATTCAGCATGAATGAGTGATATTTCTGATTTAAATAGCTTTTAATAAACACAATGAAAAACAAGTGTTTATAACAGGTTAAAACTTGGTCATTTAGACATTTGATAGAAATAGATTTCAGTTTTGTGTGAAAAACTCTGGTTGTCTAGAGATGTTTTGTTCTTACATAGTAAAATCCCACAAATTACAAAGAACAGTAATGAAAGTGTATTTAACCTAGAAATGAGCCATGGGCCAAACAAGTGCCTCATATGAAATTTTTTTAATTAACACACTAGAATACTGTATAAACTGGTAGTGGTAACATACAGGTGGTGACATTTCAGGAATAAAGTATATTGTAAGGGATTAATTAGCAATTATCCTAGTACATAATAATGAAGTCTTAAAGGAAAATGGGCCCATTGGGCTTGGTTGCTCACTTTTTAACATATAGAGGGCATTTTAATTGACTCCTCTGCTTTTAGTGAATTTCCCAGGTGTTAAAGAAAACACTCCAGTGCCTAAACATATGATTAACCAGCGTATTATCTTCACCTTTTTGGTCCTTTTAAACAATATCCTTAATTGTTCTCATTTTATTAAATATAAAATTAAATGATTATTAAAGTGTTTACAGAATATATTCATTGGAATCACCTGCCTGGAAACAACTATTGTTTTTAATTACTTAAAAATGATTTTAGAAATACTTTGTGCATCTGTAAAACAAAAAATATCTATAGAGGATTCCTTTTTCTTTTGACATTTTTAGGACACATTCGATTTTGTTTTATAATCTGTTATACACATTCCTTTTTCTAAGCAATGGTAGATAACATGGATATTGTTCCATATTGTCACAAAAAAATTCCTCATTCATGTGTTTGGTTGCATAGTATTCTATTGCAGTGATAGATACTCCACAGATTTTACTTGTTAGTTCTTTATCAATAGAATTTGAGGTTGTTTTGATCTTTTACACTACAAAAAATACTTCAACAAAGAAGTCTGAGTCTTTCCCACATAAGCAAATGCACTTTTGGAGCAAATATTGAGAGGTACAAATAAATATTGAGAGGTAGAAATATCTACATAAGGGGCTGTGTTAATCACTTGTGCTGCTAGCAATTTTTCAAAATACACTCCTAAAAATTTGTGCCTATTTTATACTACAGCCAGCAAGCAAGTGACGCCAGGTTTGGTACTTCCTTGCCTATAAAGTTATGAAAATTTTCAATCCTTGAGAATTAGGTTAGCTGAAAATGGTTCAACAGATTTCCTACAAAATATAATATAAACATTTGCAATGCTATGTATTTTATGATGAGTGAGACTTAGTATCCCTCCATGTCATTAATTCCATCCTCTTTTTGGTGTTAAAATTTGTTCTTTTCCCATTTTTTTGAATTATAATTCTTATAGTAATATTTATTTCCATTCATCAATATAAATATATGAAAATAGTTCTAATTGTAATTTTCCCCCAAGCATCACAGGCAAATTAGGTGTCTTCCTTATACATGTTTACTTTTTGGCTTTTTTTTTAAAAAAAGAGATTAGTTATTTTAGAGATAGAGTTACAAACACTGAAAGGGAGAGACAGTTGCAGACAGAGAGAGGGAGAGAGAAAGAGGTCTTCCATCCACTGGTTCACTCCCCAGATGGCTGCAATGGCCAGAGCTGCGCTGATCCAAAGCCAGAAGCCTGTAGCTTCTTCCAGGTCTCCCGTGCGGGTGCAGGGGCCCAAGCATTTGAGCCATCATCTACTGCTTTTCCAGGCCATAGCAGAGAGCTGGATGGGAAGAAGAGCAGCGAGGACTAGGACCGGGGCCATATGGGATGCCGGCACCGCAGGTGGAAGTGAACCACAGAGCCAGTCCTGACTTTTTGCTTTTTAGCTAAAGATAAAATAGACTTGCCTCTCATTCCTGGAGATAGGATTTTTGCTTGTTCAAATTTATAAAAATGTAATATTTCATAATAAAAACATTATTTAATATATAATATCTATATTTGTATGCTATATTAAATCTTTGAAGTTCTAAAATAGTCAAGCTGGAGTTGAAAATAAGACATCTTCTCTATTTTTATAATATAAAGTTTGATATATATTTATTAGGTATGCCTTCTAGCCAAAATATATCTATCAGTTACACCTTATTACTTGGATCCTTTATATTGTATTTATGTTTCACCCACTAAGCTTATCCTAGACTGATAGGGGTGAGGCTTTCTACTATAATAAATAGTTTATATTTATTTGTGTAATATTTACTATCAATATAGATTCAGTTTCTTAATTTATTTGAAGTATTATAATTCTTTATTGTTATAATTTTCCTTGTGCTTATATTTCTCTTTTTTAAAGATTTATTTATTTATTTATTTATTTATTTGAAAGTCAGAGTTTCACAGAGATAAGGAAAGGCAAAGAGAGATAGAGATATAGAGAGAGAGAGAGAGAGAGAGAGAGAGAGGTCTTCCATCTGATGGTTCACTCCCCAAATGGCCACAACGACCAGAGCTGAGCTGATCCAAAGCCAAGAGCCAGGAGCTTCTTCCAGGTCTCCCACGTGGTTGCAGGGGCCCAAGGACTTGGGCCATCTTCTACTGCTTTCCCAGTGCCGTAGTAGAGAGCTGCATCAGAAGTGGAGCAGCCGGGTCTCGAACCAGCGCCCATATGGGATGCCGGCACTGCAGATGGAAGCTTTACCTGCTAAGCCACAGCACTGGCTTCATCAAATAAAGTTTTAAAATCCTCTTTTAAAAAAAAGAAAATGGAATTAAATGATAACGTGCATTTTCTTTGAACTTTTTGAAGATTCCTTACATAGTGAGTTAACAAAGCACATTTATTCATTTCATTTTATATATTGCTTTGTAAAAATTTGGTTAATAGAAAATTTAAAATTACATAGTTAGCTCACTTTATATCCCTAATGAACAAGGCTGCATTAGAGAATAAAATCATAGCTTAATGGAGAAATCAGAAATTGATGTAGGGCATTTCAACCCACAGATTTTTTTTTTTTTTTGACAGGCAGAGTGGACTTGACTTCTCCTGAAAAATTAGACTTTAGAAAGCTGCATTCATTCTTGCATAGTAAGAATTTGCTGGAACTAAAAGTGACTGCTTCCTTTAGCTAGAACAGAGCTATTCACTTTTCATGGAGTGTGCTGTCAATAAAAAACAAAATCACTCTGTCAGACCTCTGAGGACATTTAAGTTTGAAATCCTTGAGGCACATGACAGGATGATGTAAAAGAAAAGGGGATTTTACCCACTAAATTTGTTCTAGCACATGTTCTCTGCATTGTGTGGTTTCTCTTTTTCTAGCTACAAAAATTGATCAACATTTTACAAGGTGAAAATCCCATCGAACATTTTAACAACTGACTATAAATCAGGTCACAAAACTGGAATGAAGCAACAGCTTGCATCATAGTGCAGAAAATCCTAGTAATATTTAATGCAGATTCTGCTCCTTTAAATCCTGGGGACCTCCCTAGTCCTCTCTGCACTATTGGCCTATATGACAGCCTTTAATTAGCACAGATTTTTCACGTTCGTGGATAGATTAGAAACTTGGAAGTACTTAATGAAAAAGGTCTGTTACCTTGACCAGACTGAAATTGCAGTTAGAGGACATTTGCTTGCTCCAAAGGCTGACTGCATACAAATATATGAATATTAACATGATGCATGCAGAAATGAAGCTTTTGCTTTCTTATTAAAGGAATATACATTTCAATCTACTACAAATACCCCTGAAAGATATGAGTGATATCTTTAATGCCTATGAATTAAATATGATTTGATTTTTTTACACTAATTGAAGCATCATGGCTTTCCTTTTGTCTGTTGAATCAAAAATTGAAGTGAAAAAAAATACTATTCATCTTTTACTGTAGTTCATTCCCAGTGCAGTCCAACAGGATACAAATTAATGATAGGTAGATAGATGATAGAAAATTTTAAAAACAGATAATAGTTTATAATCTAATAACATATGGAACTAAGACAATAGATGATAGAGATGATAGACACATGCATGCAAAATAAATTAGTGCTGTAATTATAAATTCTTGTGATTACAATGAAGAAAAATGAACTGAGATAGAGACTGAGACTAGGGGATGAAAAAGGGTTCAGGGAAGACCTCCTTGAAGAGCTGAATCATGTGAAGTGAAAAATGTTCCTAGCAGAGGGAAAAGCTTGTGCAAAACCCTTGAAGTACAAATGTTTAACTGGAAGAAGGCTGGTATTGCTGCGACAAATCTGATCTGGCCACACAGCCTGTGGGTCATGGTGCAAACCTGAATGCCATCATCTCCATCCTGTCCTGGCACCCTCTCAATAGAGAGAACTGCACCCAGTCCTCCCCAAGGGCATCTGTACCTGCCCAGCAAAAGTTCTGCAACACTCAGCCCAACCATTGAACCCATATCTAACCATCGGATCTTGTTTTTTGTTTGTTTTTTTTAATTACTTAAAAAGATCTGCTCTTCCAACATGTTCAACCTCCTCATTCAGAGTCAATACAGTATGCTAAAGCGCATTGTTTACTGGACAGGAAAGCATTTCCACATGGTGTTCATTCTTATTTTTATCTTTACTATTTTAATAAAAGGAAATAGAAAGCAGTATAGATAAATTAGTGAGGTAGAAATTATAGAGGTGGAAAAAGATTTTTTCCTTTGTAAGTTCTTAATCATGCTAGACCCTTTAATAATGGAGCATGAACAACAACAACAAAATAAATACTAGTTTATTAATATGTGCAAGTAAATGACTATTCCATACAAACATGGGAGATATCGAGGTGCACTGTATCTTATATAGCCCACTCCAAAGACAACAATATGGTTTTGATGGTGGTCACACAAAAGAAAAGGATTTTGAGTGTCTAGTTTTGGCCATTTGTGAGACAGCAAATAAAGGCTGTGAGTAAACTTGTTAATGGAGATGGCTCTGGTGCCATCTCTAGGCCAAAAAGAGTCCACAGTTGTGTTCAGTGGTTAACTCTGTTATTCCCCATAGAAAAAGGGAATTAAAGTATCTTTTGTCTGACCAATTTGTGTTCTGCTTATAAGCAAAAAGAGGAAGGTCCCAGAGTTTTCCTGCATCTGCTTCCTCTTAACTGCCCTCAGCTCAGCTATTTGTCTGCTAAAAAGAGGCATTTTGGAGTGGAAAGTTCTGGTTCACAGAGTAAGAGAACATAGCCAATGAGAGGTTGGATTTCATTTTAAGTGTAAAGTCAACTTACTGAAGTGTATTAAGTAGGAATGCAATGAATCTTAATTATATTCCAAGATGTTTATTTGCACTGCTATGCCCAAAAAAATGCTTAAAGATGGGTAACAGTGAGAGCAGAGATGGGGCAGGGATGTCTACATGTAGGAGCAGGTATTTCTTGAATAAAAGCCAGATGAACATGTCAAATAAATAGAAACATGCTGACAATAAATGCTGGCAGTTTCAACAATTGATGACATGGAAAAAAATCAATATTTATTGAGCAAAGTCTGTTTTATATGTTTCCTACATTGGATCCTTATCAAGCTTATGAATGTGTTGGATTGAGCTCATGTTACAATTATGAAAATTTAGAGTCAGTGTGCCTAAAGTCACACAGCCAGTAGCTGAGAGCAAAATCAGATAGTATGACTATTGAGCTAGTACTTTTACACTTGTCAATTTAATTAACATTGTTAAAAACCATTTTTGTATAAGGTTATACATGATTACGCAGCTAAACAAAACAAATGAAGATGGGAAAAAATCATAACAGGTTTGCATTTCTGAGAAAATAAAAGAATATAAAGAATGTTTGCATAGCAATCAATATGGCCGCATCTTACATTGTAGCACCAAAATTCAGTTCCCCACTCCAGATCCTGACTCTAGCTTCCTGCTAATAGAACCTGAGAGGCAGCAGATAATGGTTTAAACAGATAGGTTCTTGCCACCCAGGTGAGAGACCTGGATTGAGTTCCCAGTTCCCAGCCTGGTCTAGCATCAGTCTTTGCAGGAATTTGGGGAGTGAATCAGCAAATAGGAGCTCGCAGGATCTCTATCTAAAATAAATGTGTTAAAAATACAAAAAAGTATAAAATTGTAATTCAAATGCTTCAAATTTTAATCTTTTATTATTTGCAAAATTTTTAACAGATATAATTTCAGTTCTGTATAAAAATAATTAAGGAAAGTATTTGTCACCCTTAAAAATTCCTAACTAGGTGATCTAGGCCTCCTGAAATGGTAGAAATGGCCGGCGCTGTGGCTCAATAGCCTAATCCTCCACCTGCGGTGCCAGCACCTCAGGTCCTCGTCCTGCTTGGGGTGCCGGATTCTGCCCGGTTGCCCCTCTTGCAGTCCAGCTCTCTGCTGTGGCCCGGGAAGGCAGTGGAGGATGGCCCAAGTGCTTGGGCCCTGCACCTGCATGGGAGACCAGGAGGAAGCACCTGGCTCCTGGGCTTCAGATTGACATAGTTCTGGCCGTAGCGGCCATTTGGGGGTTGAACCAATGGAAGGAAGACCTTTCTCTCTGTCTCTCTCTCACTGTCTAACTCTGCCTGTCAAAAAAAAAAAAAAAAAAAAAAAAAAAAAGAAAGAAAGAAATGGTAGAAATGGGTAGGAGATAGTGGAGGAAATCAAGCCATGATCTAAATAAAGTACTTTTGATTTGTTAATAGTCGTGTGAAAGCTCTTTTTGTTGAATGACTAAGAGTTAGGAAGATGAATTGCTATCCTCACAGTTACACAAGGCAAATCACTTTTCTATCTTAATCAGGACCACTCACTTCTTGTGTATCTAGCTACTTTGTTGATTAACAGTCCTACCAACTGAGCGTGTGAAAGAATTCATTTTGTGTTCTCATCATACCTATTACAACATCCTTATTCTACATAACCTGGTTTTTTTGTTTGTTTTGTTTTGTTTGTTTGCTTGGTTTTTTTTATTTCAAGGCCAAATTTTTGACATTTTTACCATTTTAGTTCAAGCTAGTCATTCAACAAGGTAACTTATCTCAGCAGTAGCATAGAGAGACTAGTAATTTTGCCTTCTTAGACCACTGAGGCATTCATATTAGGGACCATTTGCACATCTGCCATGCTTTGAGCAATTGGCTACAAAAATATTACTGTTTCCAATGTTAGCTTGGACTATGCAAACTTCCTGCTCAAAAATGCAAAAGTTTTCATTTACACTGTGTTTCCTCTTCCTTTCTCTACTGCCTGTCCCTGTTTCACACCCCATTCTGGGAAGATTGCCCCAGTGGAAATGTTTTCTTTCTGTCTCAACCCCCCACTTCCATGAAATTAATTAAATGATGTCATGCTTCATTTTATCTGATTTGGAAGCAATTCATCACCCTTTTGCTGGTTGTATTAGTCCAAGCGATCAGCATATTAATTCATTTGTGAGAATAAGCTCAAGGGTAATTACAGTGAGGAGGTTTAATGCCTAAACGTGTTAATGTCTGTAATCAGAAGTATTTTCTCAGCACAGAACAATTGTTAGACAATTACTGGTGGATATGATTGCCCTGGTAGACAACATGCACAGTGTCAAGAGGGAAATAGCAAAAGCTTGTTTTGCAAGTACTGTTTTATCAGCAAGTTCTCTCTTCTCCCTTTACAATATTTTCTAAGATGTTCAGCTCATGTGTAGATAGCCTTAAACCTACTATTTACAGTGTTGATTAAGTAAAAAAGTTCTATTTGTTATATAAAACGATCACAAGAGATACCATGGCAGTTCCTAAAAATCTTACTCTTTTTCTTTTTTTCTCTTCTGGTACCTTAATTTTTATCTACATAAAATTATCAATTTATCATTTCCTTTTGTTTCTCTATATGCCCTAGAGTCCCCATTATCTATTTTTTTTTCCTAGAATGAGAAGAATCTTAGGTCTAGCTAAATAGCAAGACACAAAACTTCTTGACAGAGAGCAGTCACCCTGTATTAGCAAGTGCTAATGAATTAGATAAGCATAGTAGGAGAGCTTGATTATTGATTATCGCCCATCACTCTGCTGGAGTGACTTTTTTTTTCTTTTTCTTTTTGACAAACAGAGTTAGACAGTGAGAGAGAGACAGAAAGAAAGGTCTTCCTTCTATTGGTTCACCCCCAAAATGGCCGCTACGGCCAGCGTGCTAAGCAGATCCAAAGCCAAGAACCAAGTGCTTCCTCCTGGTCTCCCCTGAGGGTGCAGGGCCCAAGCACCTGGGCTATCCTCCACTGCTTTCCCAGGCCACAGCAGAGAGCTGGACTGGAAGAGGAGCAACTGGGACAGATTCCGGCTCCCGGACCAGGACTAGAACCCAGGGTGCCAGCGCCGCAGGCGGAGGATTGGCCAAGTGAGCTGTGGTGCCAGGCTGGAGTGACTTTAAATGTGATTTAGAATTTAGTATTTATTATTTTTACTTTTAGGTTTTTTGTGACAAACCAAAAATGAAAATGCAGTCATAGTGCTCTCATTACGTGGTATGGTTTTAAGTGTCTCTTTTAGGATTGCACAGGATTGTACCTAGTCACAAAGCATAGAAAAAATGACTCCTGTTAACCTAAGCAAAGCCTAGGAAGAAGATATATTGCTTTATATATCACATAAGGTTATTTGTATCAAGACTGTGGTTGCTTTTCCCTGCATTCTCTCATCTCTGCAATGATTTGCGAAAGTTTTGTTATCAAACTCACTTTGTTGGCAGAGGCCCAAGCACTTGAGGCATCATATGCTGCTTTCCTAGGTGTATTAGGAAGGAGATGGATCATAAGTGGAGCAGCTGGGACTCTGATATGAAATGTTAATGTCACAAGCTACTGCTTAATGCAGTGTACCACAGCAAGTTCTCTTACAGATCTACTCTCAACATTACACACTTTTTTTTTTTTCCAGCCTCGATTTACTTGTAGAATCTGGGAGGCAAGTAAGTAAAAGATTTGATGTAGTAACTCCATGAAGGGAAAACTATCAGAAGAGGTCCTTATAGGAGGGGAAAGGAAGCTAAACTATTCCCATGAAGATACTCCGAAGAGCCGAGGTGCATTTAATGTACCCAAATGTCCCTATTCTAATTCTAGCATCCCAGTTTTTCACAAAAATATGCTAAATTTGACATAAGAGACATGATGAGTCTATAAATTCTATTTATATTGAAATTTTGTTAGCACTGTAATTTAACCACTGAATCTGAATTTAAATTGGTTTGTAGATATTTAAGCTCTTGGAGGCGCATGGAGGATTGCTTCCTAGTAAATCTATAAAATATTATTTCTATAGCACAAAGAAATAATATTTCCAGGCGGTCATGCAGGGTTTTCTGAGTCTCTTAACTTTCCTTGGGATGACAATTCTGTATCTGAAATTTTTAATTGTTTTTCAACTTTCCCAGTTCAGTCACAAACAACTACTTTAGAGTCTGTATTATTTTTATTTTCACAGCAGTCTGTTGAAAAATTCACTTGGTTTCTGGAAGCCTTCCCTTTAGTAGTCACATGGCTCCATATGATTAGAGGTGCTTTTTAAAATAATTGCTTAGCCACTGCCAATCTTAGAGAGCTGTGTCTCATTTCCCACTGGCCATGAGGTCATTACTGTTTTCAAAGTTAATCAAACTAGAGACTGAATTCCAGATTCCCATCTTTGAAGTTCTGCTCCCTGGACATAAAATGGTTCAGTTACAGTTCAGTAAGGGAAATGGACAACATCCCATATAGTCTAAGCATGAGGGGTTTTAATATAGGGAAACAGAGGGTTTTAATTTAATGCAAAAGCTACAGGATCTGGGAGCTGCCACAGGTCCATAGCACTAATAGTAGTCATTCTCAAAGTCTCTCTGTGAGTCCCGTATTTGCCTCCACTTTTGGCTGCAACTCCCTCTAGAAAATCATGAAAATTATAATCTCTCTTTTTCTTATATCTTCAAAACTTGTGGAGGAGTCATTCATTGGTAGATTTTAGCCAACAGGTAAAGGCATTCTGGGAAATGTCATTCCTAGGTTCTCCTTTGCAATACTTTATATTGAAGTGGTGCTGAGAGCAAGTGGACACAGATGACCCAGCACATTCAAAATCTTCAATGATGCCATTAAAAAAAAAAAAGCTGTATTATGATATAATTCATATAATACAATCAACTCATTTATAATCCAGTGTCATGTACATATAATAACTGTACTTACATGCCAGTTAATACACACACACAAATATCCAACAATCCCACCAATATATTTTTAGAACATTTTCAGTGCATCCCCCCAGATACCATCTTTCTAGAAGCATTCACTCTCCATTCTTATTCCCTTCTACTTTCTAGGCCTAGACAACCTCTAATCTGCTTTCTGTTTCTATTTATTTATCTATTCAATTCTCATAAAAGGATTCAGTACAATTTATGGTCTTTTCTGATTGGCTTCTTTTTTATTTCTTAAAATATATTTATTTTCATTTTTTCTAAAATACAACAACCATCAGAGAAAGATTGTCCATCTACCAACTTACTTCTTAACTACTTGGAACAGGGCTGTGCCATGCCTAAACCAGGAACAAGGAATGCTACCTAGGTCTCACATGTGGGTGGCAGGGGCCCAAGTTCTTGAACCATCAGCAGCTGCCTTCCCACAGCAGTCATTAGCAGGAAGCTGGACTGGAAGCAGAATAACCAAAACTTGAACCAGGGGACTCTGAAGTGGGGTGCAGGTCTCACAAGCCCTGTTTTAACTCCTGCTCCAAACGGCATCCTGAACTGGCTTCTTTTACTAAGCATATGTTTTCCAGTTTCATCTATGTTCTGGTATGTATCTGGTACTTTGTTCTTTGCATTGCTGAGTACCAATCTAGTTTATAGATATATCACATTTTATGTTGTTCCTCTATATTCCTATTGACTACTACATATTTTCATTTCTTTTGGAAATGATATTTACACAAAGTAACACCAGGAAGTTTATGTAAAAAAATGAAATTAAAAGAGCATGCAAATTGTCCATTAACTTTTTGAAGCCCCCCGTCCTTTTAAATATTTATTGATTTATTAGAAAGGTAGAGATACAGAGAGAGGGAGAGCTCTTCCACTCACTAGTTCACTCCCCAAGTGGCTGCAATGGCCTGAGCTTGGCAGATCTGAAGCCAGGAGCTTTTTCTGAGTCTCCCGTGTAGGTGGTATGGGCCTCATTGTTTTGGTCATCTGCTGCTGCTTTCCCAGTTACATTACTAGGAAGCTGGATTGGAAGTGGAGCAGCTGGGGATGAAACTGGTACTCATATGGGACTCCAGCATCGCAGGCAGCCGCTTTACTCACTAATGCCACAATACAGGCACCCTCCCCTTCTTATTTTCAAAAGCCCTTTCTATTGTGAGGATGTCTCCCATGGGCATTTGCGCTTGCTAAGTATAAAAAGATACTAAGATTTTATCAAGATGATTGGTTTTGCTTTACCTGGGCCATTTCTCAAGGGTGTTTATGAAGTTGGATAGCAAACGCTTGCTACAAAAGCAGGGGGCTCCTTATACTCAAGATATTTTAGTTGCAATACAAACCCACTACATTTATAGCACCTTACCATGTCCCCATATGCTACACCATCAACTTGGGCAAGGAAAAGTAATTTAACAATACTAATGTTTATACTGTTTGCATCGCTGTGAGTAATTAACTACCTTGCTAAGTGTCTATCAGTCTCTTCTACTTTCAGTGCTTATAGTAAGTTATGGCAAGTTCCTCCTTTTCATCCTCTAGGATTTGATATAGATTCATATAAATGTTCCCATTGGATCCTCACAACAAACATATAAGATAAACAATTAAAGGATGGAGAAATTATGCCACTTCCCTTAGATAGCAAAACAAATTAATCCAGTGACTGCACCTCATGTATACCTATCATACACATATATACCTCATGTATACCTATCAAAACCTCTTGCTTCCTTCATGTTTCCCTTGCTTAGAATTAGTCAAAAACCTTAGGAAAGGTAGGTCTCAAGTAACTTGATCCTAACGACTACCTTTTACTTAAACAGGGTCTACAAAAGAAACCAGTGAACAAAATTCACTACATTAGGACCAGGCTATTTCAGATTATCTTTATTTAATATTTCATTATATCTATTAACATCTAGTTTCGCCATTGGTCTGTGTGTCTCCTACTTTTCAAGGGATTCTTAGACTCTAATAGGCTTACTTTTGTGTAAAAACATATGTATTAGTGAACTTTGCCTTGATCTTCTGAGTACTCTCTCTCTCTCTCTCTCTCTCTATATATATATATATATATATATATATGACTTTTATCTGTTTCTAACATTTTTCAACCCTTTCCTGGCTTAATGCTCCACAGGGGAATTCAATTCCATTATGACTTTGTTTTCCTGATTCACAAAACAATATAATGCAATAAACCAATGATGAAAAACATTCCAATATGCCTCTATTATTGTATTAAGACCTTTCAAGTATATACTTTCTGGTGAAAAAATTTTGAGTGTGAAATAATGAAAAGAAGAAATACTTAAAAAGATGTTCTATTTTCTATTAATTCTGGAGGTCTTAAGGATTTGTGTGCTACAGGCGGCATCATATTTAGCTGCATGACACTGCTCTGTACTGCTGTTGATATAATCATGCCGCTTTGCTTTAGAGTAGCTAATGTGAAAAGCATTTGCACAGAAGAATACAAAATGTACAAAACAAAACAGAGGACTTAACTGGGTCTTTAATCAAGTTGGAAAGTAAAGTGGTTCATGCTCAGAATCTTTGAAAATAATTGAATTCACATAGCCAAGTTCTAGAACTGTAAGTCCATGACTAAAGTCCAGTACATGTTACAACAAGCTTTTACCTAAGTATCAAAAGACTGCTGCTTTATCTCTTATCATCCTCTGTGGCCTTGGGTAAATCAATTAACTTCTCAATAAACTTAGTTTTCTTATCCTTGGAATGGAAGTCCATTCATCCATTCATTCATTCAACACATCTTTATTCAAATGTAATAGGGCCAGCCTCTGTGTTGAGGTGATAAAGTAACAGCATGCAAATTAAAGCTATCTTAACATTTTCCTATATATTAAGAGACAAACATTACACATAAATAATTTAGCACCATATAATAAAGGCAACCAATATATAGAAAAAGTTGTGAGAGGACAAGGAACTAATGTATGAAAGTGAAATGTCAGAAATCTAACTGAAATCATAGAAGATTGTTTTATTTTAAATTCAGAGTATAAGATTTCAAGAAGTTCCTTCAAAGGGATATTTTGAAGTTTTAATGAGCCAACATATATCTCTGTACTTTCAAAATTTTTACATTTAACCATATATTAACACAATCAAAACACAATTGTACCTGAAATTAGTGCTGATCCACTTTGAAAATATAATTTATTACCTTGCATGTCTTTATCTCAATATTTTCTTCTATACAGCCATTTTGCATTTAAGCTCATTATTATAATTATTTTTGAAATAATAAAGAATATTAGTATGTACTGAACTCATGTTGTGTCCCAGGAACAATTGGAGCTGGGTTTTAACAATGTTTTTAAAGTCCATATTCTCATATAATGTCTGTTGTAAACTGGAGTAACAGATGTAATAAATAGCATAAAATGTTAAGAACCAAGAATAGGCCGGCGCCGTGGCTCAAAAGGCTAATCCTCCGCCTAGCGGCACCAGCACACAAGATTCTAGTCCCTGTCGGGGCGCCGGATTCTGTCCCGGTTGCTCCTCTTCCAGGCCAGCTCTCTGCTGTGGCCCGGGAGTGCAGTGGAGGATGGCCCAAGTGCTTGGGCCCTGCACCCCATGGGAGACCAGGAGAAGCACCTGGCTCCTGCCTTCGGATCAGTGCGGTGCACCTGCTGCAGCGTGCCGGCCGTGGTGGCCATTGGAGGGTGAACCAATGGCAAAGGAAGACCTTTCTCTCTGTCTCTCTCTCTCACTGTCCACTCTGCCTGTCAAAAATAATTAAAAAAAAAAAAAACCAAGAATAATGAATCACGAAAGAAGATAAGGAATAAAAGGAGAAATAATATTTTGGACAGCATTATCAGAGAGAAACTGTGAAAAAATATTTGAGGAGAAATTTCATTAAGGTAAAGGCGTAAATAATCAAAATTATTTCGAAAGATACTGTTTTAGTGAATTAATGATAGTTCTATTTATCAGTATTTTCAATTCCATCTCTTTCCATCACACCAATGAAGCAAAACTGCAACTTTGAGTTAGGCCAGTATTCTGATTGCATTTCTGTACCTGAGACCTGGAGACTGCCGTGCAGCCAAGCAGATGGCCCTACAACTAAAATTCAGTTTCTTATTCACTTGGATCATGGATACTAGCCAACACTCATTCTAATTTATATAACCAAATATCTTCCCCATTATCCACAACTACCCTAAGCCTGCTCTCGTCTGCCATACTCTATGCTCCCTCTCTTCCTCCTCTTTTTTTCTTCATCATGGAAAAAAAATCTAGACTGTTCAATTGCTCTTGCAAATTCTTGCAGCAATGCTACAAAGTTCTAACATATACAACCTAACTTTCTTGCTCCCTTCTTGTTTCTAATAGAAAATGTGCTAGTCTTCCAACATCAGCTCACTCCCTACCCTTGAGCTTGTATCTGGAGTTTCACTCTTTTCTGTGTTCAAGCTTATTCTCTGTACTAGCATCTATCTATCAACATTGAAGCACACTTGATTATTTATATCATAAACAAACACTCCCGAGGGGTCCCAAGGTGGTGGAATAGTGACAGGGTGATCTCATTTACATGGGGTGAAATTAATATAAGAAAAGTAGAGAAAGTACATTCTCAGGGTAAGGCCAAGGGGAAACCGCAGTGGGACATCCAGCAAAAGCAGAGGAACAGCCAGAATCTGGGCAGGTGTGCTCAGCTGGGTACAGTGAGACGAAGGAGCGCCAACTTGGATCTGGGAAGGGGGATGCCCACTCGCCCTGGAAGATTCCAGGGCCCACACTTGACAGGAAAAGCTTGGTGAATTGTACCCCTTCGAGTCCATAGGGGATCCCTCGGTAAAGCAGGGCCACAGCTCACCCAGAGCGGGAGGAGGAAAGAAAAAAGGCAGCACATCTCTCTGCTCTAGTCCCTCCTGCAAAGTGACCTGCCACCAGCAGGTTGTGGGGTGCAGCGCCATTTTTGGACTTAGGCCCCTAGCAGCCACCCAGATTATGTGTTCCTTGAAGGCCTAGAGCAGCTCATAGGAGAGGGAACTGTGCTCACAGGAAGGGCTGGGCAGATCATCTGTGTGGATGAGTGTTGAAAACATTGGGAGCTAACACTTGGGCACTCCCCAGCCTGGAAGAGAAAGAGTGGTTGCACTAACAGAGGTGACCATTCTTTCCCACCCAGTTAACCAGAGGAAAGCTACTATGCCCAACCTGGATATTACCCCAGACACTTGCTCCATCCTGGAGCACTGACCAGAACTCCCTGGCCACACCCACCACACACCTCTTGGTATTCACTGAAAGTGTAGATATTCCACTAAGCCACAGAGGCATAGGCATAGTTCAAAGGTAAAAAGCCATCAGAGGGGAAAAAAAAAAAAAGAAAAAAACATTTTTACAGATGCCTAAAAATAAGTGCAAAAACTCAAGAAACAAGTGTAAGGAACACTATGACCTCTACAAAAGAATAAAACAAGGGCCTGCACCGTGGCTCACTAGGCTTATCCTCCACCTGCGGTGCTGGCACCTCCGGTTCTAGTCCTGGTCGGGGCGCTGGATTCTGTCCCGGTTGCTCCTCTTCCAGTCCAGCTCTTTGCTGTGCAGTGAGTGCAGTGGAGGATGGTCCAGGTTCTTGGGCCCTGCACCCACAGGGGAGACCAGGAGGAAGCACCTAGCTCCTGGCTTCAGATCGGTGCACCACGCTGGCCATAGTGGCCACTTGAGGGGTGAACCAATGGAAAAAGGAAGATCTTTCTCTCTGTCTCTCCCTCTCTCTCACTGTCTAACTCTGCCTGTCAAAAAAAAAAAAAAGAATAAAACAACATTTCATTTCAATATTAGAATGTAAAAATTAAGAGATTGAGGAAATGACAGAAATGGAATACAAAAAATTAATCACAGGATTACCCAAAAGTAATCAGAAGCAAATCCATGAGCTAAAGAAAACCATATATGATATGAATAAAAATTTTTCCCACGAAATTGAGATTTTAAAGAAAAATCAAAATTAAATACTATAAATGAATTCAAAAGATTAAATTAAATAGTGGAAAGCCGCAACAAAGTTAGTGAGGCAGAAGAAAGAATATCCAAGCTAGAAAACAAAGCTCTGGAAATTTTATAGTCATACTAAAAGCAAGAGGAATAAATTACAAAACTTAAAAGCAGTGTTGGAGACAAATTAGATACTATTAAATGACCCAACATATAGGTCTTAGGAGTGCCTGAAAAAGCGGAAAGAGAGAAGGGAATAGAAGGCCTACTTAGTGAAATAATTATAGAAAACTTCACTAACTTGGAGAAAGAAAAGAAGGACCAAGAAGAGGAAGCGCACAGAACTCCTAACAGATAGATATTACCAGAAAAGTTCTTCACCATGACACATTGTAGTCAAACTTTCTACAGTAAAGCATAAAGAACAGACTTTAATATGTGCAGGAGAGAAATGTCAGATTACCTTCAGAGGATCTCCAATTATACAACATAAACTGCTTCTAAAAATGAAAAATTGCATAAGTCCATGAAAATTAAGGCAAAAAATGAAATTTCTTTAATTGGATGTTTTAATATGAAAATAATTTTAAAGACATAATTGTTATTTTATATTAACATTCTTTACTTACTATCCAGATATTATCTGTGTATAACATCTAAGGTGGATTGTGTAGCTTTTGATGTAATCTGAATTTTTAAATATAACTATGTCTTTTCCAAAGTTGTATGTTATATTAAATACATTTCAATTTTTTTTTTTGACAGGAAGAGTGGATAGTGAGAGAGAGAGACAGAGAGAAAGGTCTTCCTTTTTGCCGTTGGTTCACCCTCCAATGGCCGCTGCGGCCGGCGCATCACCCTGATCCGAAGCCAGGAGCCAGGTGCTTCTCCTGGTCTCCCATGCGGGTGCAGGGCCCAAGCACCTGGGCCATCCTCCACTGCCTTCCCGGGCCATAGCAGAGAGCTGGCCTGGAAAGGGGCAACCGGGATAGAATCCTGTGCCCCAACCGGGACTAGAACCCGGTGTGCCGGCACCGGCCAAATACATTTCAAATTTTTTTTTTATTAAACTTTTATTTAATGAATATAAATTTCCAAAGTACAGCTTATGGGTTACAATGGCTTCCCCCTCCCAAAACTTTCCTCCCACCCACAACCCTCCCCCCTCCCGCTCCCTCTCCCCTTCCTATCACATCATGATTCATTTTCAATTCTCTTTGTATACAAAAGATCAGTTTAGTATATATTAGGTAACGATTTCAACAGTTTGCCCCCATATAGCAACACAAAGTGAAAAGAAAAGAAAAAAAAATACTGTTGGAGTACTAGTTATAGCATTAAATAAGGGTGTACAGCACATTAAAGACAGAGATCCTACATAATATATTTTTTTAATTAATTAATTTTCTATGCCATTTCCAATTTAACACCAGGTTTTTTTTTTTTTCATTTCCAATTATCTTTATATACAGAAGATCGATTCAGTATGTAATTAGTAAAGATCTCATCAGTTTGTACCCACGCAGAAACACCAAGTGTAAAACAGGAGTGTCAAATTGTTAAGTCAGCAACAGGAGTCACTGTGTGCTTACATCCCATGTGGGATCTGTCCTTAATGTGTTGTCTAATGTGCAGTGATGCTGTAACTAGTACTGAAACAGTATTTTTACACTTTGTGTTTCTGCGTGGGTACATTTCAAATTTTTGACATCTTCCATTAAATCCTTCATAGAGATAAACTGTGATGTTTTCAGAAAATAATCTCTTATTAAAGAATTCAAATGCTTAAGCAAATAATTTTACATGGATTGTTTTGTCTCCATTCATTGTACTTCAATAAATCTTTTTACAAGATAAAATTTGTGTCTTTTTTACAATTTTTTGAAAATTTTCTAAAAATACGGATATTATAAAATCTAAAGTCTTAATTTCATTTTAACCTAGTATAAAATATGTATTTATCCAATTAAATTTAGCTTTGGAGTCAATGTACTTTTTCAACGAATTAATATATTCCTAAATCTAATTACAGAATTCTAATATTAAATCTCTACTACTTGAGCTCATAATCTGATTTGTTAATTTTTCCTTATTGCTATTTTATTGATAAATTTCAATAAATTTTATCTTAGCAGCTTAGTGTATTTCAAGGAATACAGTAGATGCATTTGGTGCAAGAAATACACAGAAAAAAAATCAAATACTTCCACCATCACCCCCAAGACTGGAAAAGGTCAGATATATTCAGCTGCTTACATCCAAGGGTGCTTCCTTTTATCAATGGGTAACTTGTATGCTGAATTTGGAAAACATGTTATGTCTCTAGAAAAAGTTGATAAGAGAGGGATGACTCTTCCTGGTTATCTTTCAAATTTAATCACATATTGAAATGAAAACTTTTTAAAAAAATATTAATCTTATACATCACCAAATGAGACCATGAAGGAAACCAGAAACTTAATGTAGAAATCTATCACATCCTTCCTGGTTTATGTTAATGCAACTACTGATAAAAATACATTGCTAAAAAAGAAAATATTCATACAAATACCAACTGTACAAGATATTAGGACAGCTGGCATTGATAGGGTTGGTTTCAACCAAACCAAAGTGTTTTTAAAGAAAATGCCACAAAGTAAATTCCAAAATCTTTGTAGCCCCAGTGATCCTATTCCCAAATATACTTTTTTTGTTAGCCAATTTGGTTTTGTTATGAAAATGTTTTGCAACATACAGAATCACAAACCCTCATCCATCATCTAGCATTGGGAACATATCAAGAAAATATTACATCTAGCATTTCTAGAAATGAGATTGAAGTAAAAAAGTTTATTATGTTAGCTCAATCCACCATTCTAGTGCATTTTGCTTTTCAGCTTTTAACAGATGTCCTTAAAGGTGGTCCACATGATCTTCAAATGCACAGCATACCCAGTATACCTGCAGTTTGTTCATCTAGCTCCCCTGCCAGACATGTTACATTCTTCTGCTAGTGTAAACATTGCTTTAAGTCTCCTAAACAAACATATTTATAAAATACATTCCTAGAACTGCTGTATCAGAGGTATATGTATTTACCACTGATACATTACTATGTTTCTTAGAAGCCATTTTACCAATTTTTACCTCTACCAACTTTTGTGCTATAATGACCTTTCTGTACAACTTAATATTTTCAACTTTGAAATTAGTACTTCCAATTCTGAACATACATTAGATTTTAGGCAACTGGTTAGAGAATTAACACCCAATAATTAAAGACTTAGATAATACTGATTATAATAAACAAAAAGCCTAGTTTATATAGGCAGGCATTTGAAAGCCTAATAGGTAAAATTTCACCTGTTAGGCTAATGACACCTTTCAATAAGACATCATTAATAAAACTTTTTGGGTTTTGCTTGAGGTCGTCCCATTTTTTTTTTCCATCTCTCTTTTCAACTTGCTTGCATTATATCTCTCAGCCACTAAAACAAGCTCCTCTGGGATATTCTGATTTGCTCTTCCCTGGATATGAATCAGTTCAACGGCAATCCTCCAATCATTTCCCATGATGAGGGTGATTGACACCCCTGTTCTCCCTGCTCTTCCAGTGTGTCCTACTCTGTGTACATATTCTTCAATATTCCTCGTAAAGTCATAATTATAGATGAGTGATATTGTGGATATCCAATCCATGTGATGCTAAATCAGTAGCAATTAATATCCTCACTTTACCTGTTTTAAAGTTCTTTAATGCTTTCTCCTGATCACTTTGTTCTCTGTTGCCATGCAACATGTGTTGGAGGACCAGCAACAACTTTTCTACTAATGCTATGACTTTGTCCTTAGGTGACATATTTTCCAAGAATTTTTGTGTATGCATTCGTTTCTCTATTCAGTGGTAATGATTATATTTTGTTTTACTGGATTACAGCCACTAGATTCAAGATTCCACATACACAAGCATTGGTTCCTTCAAGTATGACTGTGCAAGCCTACGGACACCATAGGGCCAGGTTGCACTTGTCATAATAGCTTGTCTATCTGGTTGAACATCTAATAAAATCTTCATTATCTGGGGTTCAAATCCCATATGCAACATTCTATCAGCTTCGTCTAACACCAAGTAGGTTACACTCTTGAGTCTGATGAAGTTATTCATTTGTAGATCATTTAACCCTACAGGGGTTGTGATTACGATGTCAACCCCTTTTGAAACATCTTGTATTTGTGCATCTCTGTCTCCACCACCATGCATACAAACACTTCTAAGATTTTTGTATGAATACTTAGAACATTCAGCCTGCACCTGCAGAGCCAGCTCCCGAGTGGGTGTAAGGACTCACATGCTGGGGTCATTCCTTTTCTCCCTGCCAACTGGTTGACAATCTAGATGAATAAATCCAGGCATTAAATATGACAAAGTCTTCCCAGTTCCTGTTTGGGCTACTCCTATGACATCTATTCCTTGTAGAACTACCGGCCAAGTTTGCGACTGAATTGGTGTCGGCCTTTTAAACCCTGCCTTTTCAATATTTTTCATCGTTTCAGGAAACGATGAAAAGGCACCTTCAAAGGAACAGGTAGGATTCGGTACAGGACGTTTTTCACCTTTCAAGTCGTCACACATTACATTAAAATTTTCCTTCCTCCAGGTGTCTATCTCTTGTGTCGTCAATCTTGTTTTTTCTGATTCTACATAAACGTTTTTCTTAATCGGAAGTAAATCAATTTTGCGACTTAAATTGTAATTTTCTTGTTTTTTAACAAAGTCATCTATACTGCTTTTGCTCTTGTATGCATCGTCTTGCTGCCAAAAATTACTTCTGAGTTAGGCGTTCCTTTTATTAACTATATTTTAGTGTTTGTTGCACTTTGTATCTCTTTTATTTTTGACCCACCACGACCGATCACCGCACTGACCAACTCACTCTTTGAGCCGGAAGAGAAGAGAAAGGCGATTCCCTACCGACCACAACGTGGCATCCGGAGGGCTCGCTCCAGGAACCTCCTCTGCCGCCCCTATTACCTCTCTGACCTCTTCGCCCTGGTTCCTCCGATGCTCTCCTCCGCGGAGCTCGAGGCACAGTCGACCCTCGTGGAGCAGCAAGGACCCAGGCGGAGGCGTTAGGTCCTATGCTTGCGTACACATCCTTAAAAAGATCCGGTGCTTCCGACGTCGCTCACGTCCGATTGCGGTGTCAGAGAACCACTGTCATCCCCAGAAATATTTAGAACAGTTTGTCATATGCCGAGCATTGATCACTAAAGCTAAGAAAGCCAGTAAGGTATTGACGTAACAATACAAATAACAGCATGAAGCAGTGGAGAGAAGACAAACAGGTGTAGTTTTTTTCCTCTCCTGCCCCAAGAAAGCCCTCATACTGGGGAAAGAAAAAAAAAAATGAGAAAGTACCATGACCCCCAGAAAGCCAACATGCTGAGAGAAAGAAAGAAAGAAAGAAAGAAAGAAAGAAAGAAAGAAAGAAAGAAAGAAAGAAAGGAAGGAAGGAAGGAAGGAAGGAAGGAAGGAAGGAAAGAAGGAAGGGAGGGAGGGAGAAAGAAAGGGAAAGAAGGCACCATAACCCCAAAGAGCAATGTGGGCCAGCAGCCCTAGCTGCAATAAGATTCTGCAGTCCTCAATGGCTTTAAGTATGGCCTAGACAGATATTCCTGTATTCTAGCAGGGCAGATGGACCCCAAAAGTCCAGCTAGGCCCAATAGGGCAGTGGCAGCCCCAAATCCCAGGCCCACATAGTTGTACAGTGAACAGTGGGGTCAGGGCAGCTGGGGTAGATAACCCCATAGGACTTTGGATTTAAGGAGGACCACTCCATTAGAATTGGAGGCTTCCCCACTGCCTGCCCTTCCCTGACCGCTTGAACTGTGTTCTGATTCGGGGAACAGTAGGTATTCCCACTGCTGATAGAGGCCAGCTGGACAGAACAGCTGGAACATGAACTCCTGACCCACATGGCTATTGGAGTTTTAGGCATAGAACATCAGCTGAGAAGTCATGAATTGCAGTAGGATACTCTTATACGGCTCCCAGACTAATAAATCTTAGCTATGGTGCAATCTACATCCTGACACCATCCTGGGCTCTAGCCCCCACCACCATTGCTGGAAGCCAGGTGGTCACACGACACAGCCACCAGTGTCCGCCCTACCCCCATCCTAATGGGATTCCTGCTCCTACTTCCCTGCCTGTCCCCTGGCAAAGTTTTAAAAGGACCTGTTCCTGAACACATGGCTCTCTCTCTTTCTCTCTGTCTCCTGATCTCTCTTCCTCTCTCTCTCTTCCTCTCTCCTTCTCTGTCTTTCTCCTTCTTCACCCCTTCCCTCCAGTCTGTTAGGTTTCCCCCAATAAACTCTTTCCCTTACTCAGGTGTTTGGTGTGTTTTTTGGCAGCTTACAGAAAGGCCAACTAGACAAAAATTCAACAAAGAAAAAAGAGCTAATGTATACTATGGACAAAATGGACCTAAAAGATATCTACAGAACATTTTATCCCATAGCTGTAGAATACATATTATTTTCATCACTGAGTGAAACATTCTCTAGGATAGACCATATGCTAGGCCATAAAACAAGTCTCAACAATTTTTTAAGAATTGAAATCATATCATGTATCTTTTCTGGAAAGAAGCTGGAAATTAGTAACAAAATAAACTCTAGAAAGTATAAAAACTCATGGAGACTGAAAAACATACACCTGAATGAACAGTGGTATAGGATAAATCATATCAAAAGGCTCCTTGAAATGAATGAAAATGAAAACACAACATATCCAAACTTTGACATACAGCAAAAGCAGTGTTAAGAGGAAAGTTTATAGTAATAAGTACCTATATTAGAACAAAACAAAACAAAATTGGACATTTGGATTGATTCCATATTTTTGCTATTGTGAGTTGAGCCACTATAAACATGGGGTAAGATAACTCTTTCATATTCTGATTTCCTTTCCTTTGGGTAAAGTATGTCACTGTAAAAATTAAAAGAAAAACGAGAAAGGAAGGAAGATGGAGGGAGGGAAACAGTGAGGAAAGGAAGGAGTGCAATGTGGGAAGTAAAATTATGTTATTAAAATTGTGTATATGAAATGTAATATTTTCCCTTTATATAAATTTTTTTTTAAATTGGAAAGAATGTCAAACAAATGACCTAACAATGATATAGAGAAACAAGAACAAATCAAATCCCCCAAATTGGTAGAAGGAATTAAATAATAAAAATTAAAGCAGAAATAAACAAATAAAATTTTAAAAACTGTACAAAAGATCACTGAATTGAAGTTAGTCTTTTTTTTTGAAAAATTAAACAGCATTGATATATCATTGGCCCATCTAACTCGAAAGAGGTAGAAAATCCAAATTAATAAAATCAGAGATGAAACAAGAGATGTTACAACTGATACCACAGAAATATAGAGAATCATTAGAAATTATTACAAACAGCTATATGCCAACAAATTGGAAAATCTAGAAGTAATAGATAGACTTCCAGACACATATAATTTACCAAAATTGAGGCACAAAGACATAGAAAACCTTCACAGACCAATAACCAAGACTGAGACAGAATCAGTAAAGAAAAGCCTCCAAACAAATACAAGCTCAGGACCAGATGGCTTTACTATTGAATTACACCAAACTTCTTAGGAAGAACTAATCCCAATTCTTCTTAGCCTATTCAAAACAATTGAAAGGGAGGGAACACTTCCAAACTCATCCCATGAGGCCAGTATTACCATAATTCCCAAAGAAGTGAACTATAAACAAAAAAGGAGAACTATAGACCTATATGCCTGATGAACCTACATATGAAAAATTCTCAACCAAATACTGACAAAATCCAACAAAACATTAAAATGTTCATCCATCAAACCAAGTGGGGGAGCCAGCGCTGTGGTGCAGCAGGTTAAAGCCCCAGCCTGAAGGAGCAGCATCCTATATGCATGCAGGTTGTAGTCCTGGCTGCTCCACTTCCAATCCAGCCCTCTGCTATGGCCTGGGAAAGCAGTAGAATATGGTCCAAGTCCTGAGCCCCTGTACCCACGTGGGAGACCTGGAAGAAGCTCCTGGCTCCTGGTTTCAGATCTGTGCAGCTCTGGCCGTTGCACCCATTTCGGGAGTGAACCAGCGGATGGAAGACCTCTCTCTCTGTCTCTACCTCTCTCTGTAACTTTGTCTTTCAAATAAATAAAATAAATCTTAAAAAAAAAAAACAACAATTAGGCCTTATTCCAGGGATTCTGGGAAGGTTGGAAGGTTCAACATACACAAACCAATAAATGTGATGCATCATATAAACAGATGAAGTATAAAAACCATATGATTATCTCAGTGTATCCAGAGAAAGCATTTGATAAAATACAACATCCTTTCATAATCACAATAATTTTTTTAACTGAGAAGGAACATACAATAACTCAATTAAGGCAATATACAACAAACCTACATTCAGAATCATATTGAACAGAGAAAACCTGGAGTTCTCTCTTCTAAGATCTGGAACCAGACAAAGATGTCAACTCTCACCATTAGTATTCAATATAGTTCGGGAAGTTTTAGCCACAGCCATTAAGCAAGAAGAAGAAATCAAAGAGATTCAAATTGTAAAGGAGAAAGTCAAATTACCCTGCTTGCAGATGACAAGACCCTTTATATATGAAAACCAAAAAGATTTCACTGAGACTATTAGAACCTATAAAAGTTGTAGAAATATAAAATCAATATACAAAAATTAATAGCATTCTTATACACCAGCAATGCTTTAGCTGAGAAAGAATGTGCAAAATCAATTATATTTCCAATGGATACAAAAATTTAAATGCCCTGAGAAAAATTTAACCATGGATGTCAAAGATCTGTACAAATAAAATAACAAAACATTAATGAAAGAAATAAAAAAGACACAAAAATGGAAGTATCTTCCATGTTCATAATTCAGCATACATATCATCAAAATGTCCATGCTACCAAGAGCAATTTACAGATTCAATGTGATAACAATCAAAAGTCCAAGGACATGCTTCATAGAACTAGGAAAAAAATCCTAAAATTCATATGGAAAAGATCCCAAAAAATCCCAAAAAGACAAAAGACCTCAAATAGCCAAAGCAACTTTAAAAACGAAGGACAAACTAGGAGGAATACCAGGTTTCAAGGCATACTATAGACCTGCTATAATCAAAACAGCCTGATACTGGCACAAAAATAGACATGTAGACAAATGAAACAGAATAGAAATCCCATAAATTAATTCACACATCCATAACACACACAAATGAGCTGGAATCATTCCCTGGAGAAATGACAGTCTCCTCAACAAATGGTGCTGGGGAAATTGTAGAAGTCTGAAACATGATCCCTAACTCAATCCTATACAAAAATAAATTCACAAGGGATCAAGACTCTAGACTTGAGTCCTGAAATTGCCAAATTACTACAGGAAAATACATGCAAACACTGTAAGACAGTGATCTAGTAAGTCTTCTTATATTACATCCCAGAATCACAGGCATTAAAAGCAAAAATAGACAAATAGTCCTATGCATCCAATAAAGAATTAATATTGAGGGCCAGCGCCGTGGCTCAACAGGCTAATCCTCCGCCTAGCGGCGCCGGCACACCAGGTTCTAGTCCTGGTCAGGGCACCAGATTCTGTCCCGGTTGCCCCTCTTCCAGGCCAGCTCTCTGCTATGGCCCGGGAGTGCAGTGGGTAATGGCCCAAGTGCTTGGGCCCTGCACCCCATGGGAGACCAGGAGAAGCACCTGGCTCCTGCCTTGGGATCAGCACGGTGCGCCGGCTGCAGCGCACTGGCCGCAGCGGCCATTGGAGGGTGAACCAATGGCAAAAAGGAAGACCTTTCTCTCTGTCTCTTTCACTATCCACTCTGCCTGTCAAAAATAAAAAAATAAATAAATAAAAATTTTTAAAAAAAGAATTAATATTGAAAATATATAGGGAGGGAGCTGGCACTGTGGTGCAGTGGATTAACACTCTGGCCTGAAGCATCAGCATCTCATATGGGCGCCAGTTCAAGACCTGGCTGCTCAGTTCTGATCCAGCTCTCTGCTATGGCCTGGGAAAGCGGTAGAAGATGGCCCAAGTCCTTGGGCCTCTAAACCCACATGGGAGACCCGGAAGAAGCTCCTGGCTCCTGGCTTCAGATGGGCCCAGCTCTGGCCATTGCGGCCAATTGGGGAGTGAACCATCGGATGGAAGCTCTCTCTCTCTCTCTGCCTCTCCTTCTCTCTGTGTAACTGCAGCCTAAGATGTGTTGGTTATCTATTTTCTCCTATAATAATATTTTCTCCTATAAATAGATATTTCTCCTAAAATATAATAGGTTATCTATTTTCTCCTATATAGGAGAACAAATGTTCTCCTCCTGGAACAATAACTGTTCATAACATTCTTTCTTTTTTTAAAAGATTTATTTATTTATTTGAAAGTCAGAGTTACACAGAAAGAGAAGGAGAGACAGAGAGAGAGGGGGGGGGGGTCTTTTTTTTTTAAAAAAAGATTTATTTTATTTATTTGAAAGACAGAGTTACAGAGAAAGTTAGAGACAAAGAGAGAAGTCTTCCATCCACTGGTTCACTCCCCAGATGGCCGCAACAGCCAGAGCTGCATCGATCCGAAGCCAGGAGCCAGGAGCTTTTTCTGGTTCTCCCACATGGGTACAGGGGCCCAAGGACTTAGACCATCTTTTACTGCTATCCCAGGCCATACCAGAGAACTGGATCAGAAGAGGAACAGCCAGGCCTCGAACTGGCGCCCATATGGGATGCCGCAGGGCAGGCGGCAGCTTTACCCACTATGCCGCAGCACTGGCCCCCACAACATTCTTGATAATTCTTGATTGAATGCAAGTTAACCACATGGAACCTCAACACAGCTTTGAAATACCAACATATTCACTTCCTCATCTCCCCAGGAAATTTATTTTAAAAACTCAGCACCCCTCAAATCTCTAGTATTTACTACCACCCCATCTTCCTCTTCACTTTCAGAAGATATAGCAATTGTGCTTCACAAAGGAAAATAGTAAGCTCTCATATGGCAACGCCATTGTCTTTTTTCCACCGTTCTTATTCCCCAACTCTTTCTCCTTCTTTTCTGTTTGTGACAGATTTTGCTCTTATCAAAGTCATTCCAATCCATCCACTTCATGTTTTGAGTTTAATTTATTTTATCTTCAACTCTTCCTTCTGGCTCTTGCCCTAAATCATGTATAAATATTCAAAACTTGCTTACTAAAATTAAAAAAAAAACTTTCCTCCACTCCAATTGGTCTTCAATATGCTGCCAAGTCTCTCTTCCTTTTTGTTAAACTTTTTGAAAAAGTTGTGTAGTTCTCTTAAAATTTCCTGTATTGTCTCTGATTGAAACAAGAACAGCAGTCTCCTCCTAGGTTTCTTTTCAAAGATTACTGAGTCTAATAGAGTAGGACAAAATCACCTAATGTCTGTTGTCTAAAGAGATCTCAGCTGCACCCAGTTCCTTACTCCCCATTGTCACTACTTTGGTCCAAACTGCTTTGATCTCTTTAATGATGTTTTGCAACAGCCTCTCTAATTTATCTGCTTTTTCCTCTCTCACTGTCAATTTTCTTCCTGCAGACAGAGAAGTATCACTTAAATGGCTACTTATTACTTAACTTACTTAAACAATAAAATCAACCTACTTACAAATACTGACCACAGTGCTTGAAACACTCTACCTGCCTCAGCTCCATTGTTCCTGTAGCTAGTCATTTTAATACTTCAGTCTTTAATACAGTCTTTAGTACAGTCTTTTTTTTTAAATATTTTATTTATTTTATTTGAGAGGCAGAGTTACAAACAGTGAGAGAGACAGAGAAAAAGGTTTTCCATCCGTTGGTTCACTTGCCAAATGGCTGCAACAGCTGGAGCTGCACCAATCTGAAAAGCCAGGTGTCAGGCACTTCTTCCAGGTCTCCCACGTGGGTGCAGGGGCCCAAGGACTTGGACCATCTTCCACTGCTTTCCCAGACCATAGCAGAGGGCTGGATTGGAAGTGGAGCAGCCAGGACTTGAACCGGCGCCCATATGGAATGCAGGCACTGCAAGCGAAGGATTAAACTACTGTGCCACAGCACTGGCCCCTTCAACTACAGGCTTAGTTCATCTTCTCTGAACCACTGAATTGGGATAAAATTCTCTTCCTTCTCACTCTTCTGTTGATATCTCCCATGGCCTCATTTATTTCTCTCATTATGACATACATCACTCAATATTTTACTTGTCTCTTTTCATGTGTGTAACAGATAAATAACCACGTTACTCTCTGCCAAGAAATCAGTAGCCCCTACAACTTCACCCCTAAATTCAAAAGCAACAGCCTATTAGAGTATGTCTTTTTCAATTCCCTATAACATCTCCCAAATGTGTGAGATGGCCTGTCAGAGAGGTAAGTATTTGAATCAAGGTCAGCCGTATTCTTTCTCCAGATATTTTGGAACTGTAAGTAAGAAAGAGATGCCCCATATGTTGGAGTGCCCAAGGTGAAATAAGTGAAATGAGAGAAATATTAGATGTCATTTTCCTGGGGGTGGACATTTGGTGCTGTGGTTAAGATGCCCCTTGGTATACCCACATCCCGTAACAGTGCCCACTTCAATTCCTGGCTACTCTGCTTCTGATCTATTTTCCTGCTAATGTGCCCTGGGAAATGGTATGGTTGGCTTAAGTACTTGAGTCCCTGCCATCTATGTGGTAGACTTAGGGTGAGTGATGTTCCAGGCTCCTGACTTTGGCCCAGCCCACTCCCAGGTGCTGAAATCTAGAGAATGAGACAGCAGACAGAAGATCTCTCTCTCTCTCTTTCTCTCTCTCTTTTCAATCTCTATGAATTTCAAACAAGATGAGAATAAATAAATGCATTTTTTTAAAAAAGGAAGTAATTTTTCTGTCTGCTGCATTTTGAATTGTTGTGTCTTCTAAGCTTTGTGTGTTGAAATCCAACACTCAAAGTGCTGGTATTTGATTGAAGGTGCGGCTTAGATAGATGATTATGTCATGAGCATAGAGTCCTAAGAAATGGAATTAAGGCCGGCGCCGCGGCTCACTAGGCTAATCCTCCGCCTTGCGGCGCCGGCACACCGGGTTCTAGTCCCGGTCGGGGCACCGATCCTGTCCCGGTTGCCCCTCTTCCAGGCCAGCTCTCTGCTGTGGCCAGGGAGTGCAGTGGAGGATGGCCCAAGTGCTTGGGCCCTGCACCCCATGGGAGACCAGGAGAAGCACCTGGCTCCTGCCATCGGATCAGCGCGGTGCGCTGGCTGCAGCGCGCCTACCGCGGCAGCCATTGGAGGGTGAACCAGCCTCAAAGGAAGACCTTTCTCTCTGTCTCTCACTGTCCACTCTGCCTGTCAAAAAAAGTAAAAAAAAAAAAAAGAAAAGAAAAGAAAGAAAAAGAAATGGAATTAGTGCCCTTTTATAAAAGAGGCTTTAGGTATCTTGCTTACATCTTTATTCATGTGAAGAATTGTGGAAAACACCATGAAGAATGGGTTCTCATCAGGTACCAAATATGCTCGCGTCTTGATCCTGGATTTTCCAGCCTCCAGAACTGTGGACAATAAATTTCTGGATTTTTGCAGATTGCTCAGTTTAAAGTATTTTGTTTTAGCAGCCTTACTAGATTAAGATGCTATCTGTTAGAGTCAAAACCCTTAGCAATCATGTCTTTTAATACTCAACTTTCTTTCTCTCTGCAAAGAATGTCCTTTAGATTTGCAAATACTTTGCCATTTTCTTCTTATGAAGTTGGTTACTTCTGCATAATTGTTGCAAAGAATGTGGGCTGGCAGTAATGAAACACAATTTGTATATGCCATTTGAATCAATGCAAGGTTCAACTGTTTTAATGGCAAAAAAAAAAGAGGGGAGAATTATGCCTTTCATATAACTTAGATCTAATAAGGAAACAAAAACAAGAGCAGAGCCTAAATAAAATTTCATACCTAAAAAAATAAATAAACAAAACATTTAGCAGTTTCAAGGGGAGAGTAATTTTCTGTTAGTGAAGTAAAGAGCCATGAAAAGAAATAATGAATAATATCATATGTTGAATCTTCCCTAACAGTTCATTAGTACCTAGAATGAAATTTCCAAAGGCTGAGTAAAATTACTCAGTAAGTTGCATTAACATTGCTTGGAGAACCTGAAGTTATTTGAAAAAATTAGTTAACCTGTTCAAGTCCATAGCAAAGCTCTTTGATTCTTTTTTTTTTTTTTTAACAACTAAGTGGTATTATACTAACCTATCCTGAGATGTACAGGTCCATATTTCTTCAGTGGGTATTATTGAAATATACTCAATTTATAACAAAAAAGTACAACTTTATGTTAAAAAAAGAAAAAGAAATAAAAATCCTTTTTGATTACTCAAATATGACCACCAGATGGGTGAGATGTCTTTAAACCAAAATCTGACATCTTAGTGCTTGTAACTGATGTTTCTTAAATGTAAAATAAATTCATGAATGCACTTTAAAAGCATCTTTGCAATGTTCACACAGGCTGTCTCCATTACAGTATTATTTCTGAATTTTTCATTTGCTGCCATGGGCTATTCACCCTTTCTCCATTCATTTGTTATTCCCAGATAGCTTATTTCAGTAAACATAAGTGGTTGCATATAAAAAATACTTTTTTACATAGTCATAAATGTCTAGTCTGTTAAACTTTCCTGAAAAGTTCAGAATAAATGGAAACATAAAATGTTTCCTTAGGAATGGCATTGAAGACATAGCAAGTTTTTTAGGTGGTAGATAGTCCAGGCTTTCGTGTCTCAATGTTAATATGTTAAATCATTTACAAGAGTAATCTCTGAATCCACCTAGTTTATGACCAAATCGATCTTTGAAATTCTTACCTTGGGAGACAGACACTTAGTAATCAGTTAAGACACCACTAAGATGCCCATATTTCACATGAGATTACCTGGATTAAATTCCCAGCTCTGGTTCCTCATTCCAGCTTTCTACTAATGCATAAACTGAGAGGTAGTGGTGATGGTTTAAGTAATTCTGCTCCTGGATTGAGTTACCAACTTCTGGCTCAACTGTAGCTCCAACTCAGCCCCAGCTGCTATGAGCATTGGAGGAATGAACCAGTACAAGGGAACTGTCTCTCTCTCTCTCTCTCTCCCTCTTTTTTCTCTCTCACTCCCTCTTAAATTAATAAGCAAATTATCTTCTTTACAAGTTATTCTCTAAACATAGGCAGGACAACTACCCAGTCAAATCATGTGCTTTGGAAGATAAGAAAGATATTCAGGGTCCTGAAATGTACTGGATAATACCAGTGTCTTCATCACCATATGCTCTTTTCCTTTCCAGGGTGCTCCATTTCCTGATACCTTTCTCATTTGTCTTTTATTCCATGATTATCATTTTAATAACAGCCCATAGCAATATTTTAAACTTTTTTTTTCTAGCACTGTAGTCTATTTTCCCGATTTATCTGGGGCAAAAGGACATCTTTGATTGGGTCCAGTGGTTCTTTTTTTTCTATACCTATACATGCATAGGCATCAGCAATGAGAACAGATCAGAGTGATTCTGTTTTGAATTCATTAACTCCCATCTGTACTGGGAATTTTATAAGGATTATTGCTAGGTCCTCTGCCCCTCTAATTCTGTAACTTCTTATCAAGTGATCTCATCTCTGTTTAACACTTCAGCCACCACCCAAAAATAAATAGTTTTTACTTTTAAAGCTCCTGCTCAATCTTTTCCTTCATATTGACCTGCTTAAGACACTATTTTGGCCAGCACCATGGCTCAATAGGCTAATCCCCCGCCTGCGGCGCCGGCACACCAGGTTCTAGTCCCGGTCAGGGCACCGGATTCTGTCCCGGTTACCCTCCTCCAGGCCAGCTCTCTGCTGTGGCCAGGGAGTGCAGTGGAGGCTGGCCCAAGTGCTTGGGCCCTGCACCCCATGGGAGACCAGGAGAAGTACCTGGCTCCTGCCTTGGGAACAGCGCAGTGCGCCGGCCGCGGTGGCCATTGGAGGGTGAACCAATGGCAAAAGGAAGACCTTTCTCTCTGTCTCTCTCTCTCTCTGTCCACTCTGCCTGTCCAAAAAAAAAAAAAAAAAAAGACAAGACACTATTTCAAGGTACTTCCACAGTATCATGTGTGAAATTCAACTCATCATTATCTCTCCCAATCAATAAAGTGCATCTCTTTTTTCATATTGCAAAGATAATTATTTAGTTATAATAATCACAGATTCTGGAGTCATCATCATTTATTTGAAAGACTGTGTGTGTGTGTGTGTGACAACATGTGTAAATACTCAGCCTCTACTCCAGCACCTTCTAAACTCTTCATTTTACTACATAAAGAGCAATAATTTCAAAATGCAAATCTTATTCAAGTTATTTGCCTATATTTAATAACTTTCTGTTGTTTTTAGGAGAAAGATGAAAACCCTTCTATGATCGCTAGCACTTTGTGTTGTCTGAACTTTATTGTCCAGCATCATCTAGAACGTTTTCCTACTTTTTCTCATTGAACAACACCTGTACTTGTCTGACAGGAATTCCTTGAACTGTTGCTTTATATATATTCTGTCTGTTCTCACTAGAGTGCCTTGTCCTCCCCTCTTCACCCAAATAACTATTGCTTACTTTTAGTTCAAGTGTCTGTTCCAAGATCCGTCCCTGACCATCTCACCTGAATCTAATTCACCATCAGAAGCTTTCATGGCACTAGATAACTCTATCACACTTAACAC